>NW_027395679.1:0-538902 GCF_004382785.1 Trichoderma ghanense | reverse complement strand
ATAATATTATTATTATCTTCTAGTATATCTTAATTAGTCTAATTAGGCTTAATAAGGATATTTAATATAATAGTTATGCTAATAAATGCTTAGCTGGCTTTTATAATATTAGAGTTTCTTTTAAAAGGTCTCTTCTTTATATCTAGCTAGGCTTTATTCTTCCTGTTATCTTTAAACTCTTATCTTTATAAACAGAATCCTTAACGCAAGCTTAGGCAAGACTATTAAAAGTCTTTAGGTTAAAGCTTAAGATAAAGCTGCTAGCAGTTATTTAGTGTGTAAGGTCTCTTATTAGCAGTAATAATACAGCTATATTCTAGCTTCTTAGTCTTATTACTATTATTATTATTCCTGCCTTAGCTGCATTAACCCTTAAGCTATAAGAAAGGAGTTAGCTGCTTAAATATGCTAAAGGTCTTCTTAAACCTGGCTTCTTTATTAGCTTAAGAGTAAAGGAACTTAATAAGTTTATCTTTCTTAACCTCTTCACCTTAATAAAGGTCTGCAGTCTAGTGTTTATACTAAGTCTTATTTATTTATTTAAGGCCTATAAGGGCTATAGTTATAAACTATGCCTTTAAGGCGTTAGGATATTAATAAGTAATGCAAGTCTAAGCTCTTATTAATGCATTAACATACGCTTTAAAAAATATAAATTAGCTGCATTTTAGGTAATTAAATTCCTAGATAATAATAAATAGGCCTTTAGCTAGAGCCTTAAAGATAACAGTCTCTATTAACTTAAAGAGCTCTTTTAAGGTAAACTTATTACTGTTAAAGCCTTTATAATTAAGCTTTATATAAATATCTATTAACAAGTTATTAAGGATAAAGCCTATAGCTATAAAGTCCTTTTACTTTTACGCTAGCTTCTTAGCAGCTATAGCTATTAAATCAGGGGCAGGCTCTCTTCCCTTAATTATTCCTTAAAGGTTAAAGAGCGCAGCGTTAACCTTTATTATCTAAAGCTAAGCATCCTAGTTATTAAGACCCTTAAGTTATATTACTGCAGGAAGGAAGTTAGCTTTAAGAGCTTTAATAGCATTATCTGCTATAAAAGTTAGTTATATTACTATCTTAAGCACTATTACTAGTAGCTTTAGGTCTTAATCTTTATTAAATAAGTTAAAATTATTAATTTCCTTATTATCTTAAGGAGGAAGAGAAATATAAAGAGCTTCCTGCTAAAAAAGAGGATCTAAAGATAACTGCCTAAAAGTTATTAAATAAAATTAAAAAGAAGGACTGCATTTTAATTAAAATTATAATATAACTAGCAATCTATATTAGTTAATAGAGGACTTAAGTAGTATCTTTATATTAATCTAAGGTAATAATAATAGCTTTATTAATTATAGAAAATAAAATCAGATTATATGTAGAATATATATAGGCTTATAACCTGTAAAAGGGAGACAGCTTCTAGGAGATTAAATAGATTTATTAAGGCTATCTAGAAGAGCTAGCTAGAAAGAGGAAAAGAGAGGCTATAAACAGGCCTTAAGCCTACAGTCTTTAGTGTTATAGGCTGTAGGCCCTGACCTAGTAGTCTGCTTACATAATAATAATTAACAGACAGTTAGGGCAGAAGACTTTAAAAAGGCAATTTAGGATTGCTTTCTTTTTATAGAAAAACAGGGGATACTATTTATTACCTAATTAGTCTATTAGATTTAAGAGGATCTGCTAAATCTGCTAATATAGAATTTAATGCTATTTAAAGAGGTAAAGGATATATAATTAGTAATTAATTTTCTATTAAATTTATAATATTTTTCTTTTTAATTATAAATAGCTTTAAAATATACTATCTGCTATACACTTACTAGCAGCTGCATTTACTAGGCTGTTGCTTTTTATACTAGATGGCTGCCTTAAGCCCTTTTTCTTCTTCTTCTTTTTTATTATTATTATTATCTTCCTCTTTATTAATATTATTATTATCTTCTTCCTCTGCATTAGCATTATTATTATCTTCTTCCTCTACATTAGCATTATTATTATCTTTATTAATGCTATTATTATTATTATCTTTATTATTACTAAAGTTAGTATTTTTATTATACTCTTCTAAATACTGCTAATAATATCTCCAGGCCTGCGAGGTAATATGCTCTTTTAAATCCTCTTTATCTAATAGCAGGATAACTAAATTAGCATATTTTAGGGCTAAATTTATAATATTCTGTTTAAAGTCAGTTAAGATAAGTCGCTCTTCTTTATAAAATTGCTTTAACGTCCTCCCTCTAAGCTTAATAAAATTAAACAGGCCTATCACCGCATATATAATGCGAATTTAATTAAGGAATTTATATTTAGCAGCGCTGTTATATATAATCTTCTACTTCTGCTTATATTTTTTAAAGACATGCTTAATAATAGTCCTCCTCTAGGCATGCTATAAGTTAAAGAGCTCTTCTAGATTTTAAGGTTATTAATTTACTGTTCTCTAGTCTTATAAATAGTAATATATATTATAATTATAAGGAGTGATAATGCCTTTTTATATTTTAAAGCTAGTATTACTAAGCTAGAAGCGTCCTTCTAATATTATAAACGACTAAGTTATTATATAATATAAAAGAGTTAAGTTATTAATAGATCCTTTAGCACTAGCAAGGATATGGCTAAATAGGCCTTTAAAGGTGACGGCTGTAAATACATTCTATGCGATATTATTTTTCCTTAACTAGAATCTTTATTGCTATCTAACACGGATGTGGGCTAGGATTAAGGTACTATTTATAGCCCTAACGGCGCTGTTAAATGCTAGGAATTTAGCGTTAAGCTTAATAGCTGGCAATAGGTATATTAATTCTGGCTGCTGAATAAAATTTATATATAACTGCTGCATAGGATCCTTTAGCTTATAGAATACCCTTAATACTATGGCCTAACTTATTTAAAATTATAATGCTGTATTCCTCTATAGCTTGCTGTATATATAAATCTACAGGAATACTATAACCTTCTGCTTAAGCGACTGTTACCAGTTTCTACTCGCGCTAGTGTTAGTATAAAGCCACCAGCAGAGGTTAAAAAATACCGCCTTTCCTATATAAAAAAGGGTAAGAAACTATAAATCTAGCAAGCTTATAAGCTGCATATAGTATTCTTTTAAGGCTGTAAATATACCGCGAGCGTATGCGCCGGTATTATTATTAATAGCAGCTAACACTAACCCCGCAGCCTTATTAATAACTGGCAGTATGCCAGGTAGGTTAACAGCTTTAACTATTAAAGCGATATATGCTAATAGAAAAATAGCTATATTAAGGTTGTTTTTAGCTCTGCGGCGGTTAATAGCCGCGGTTAGCACTAGCTGACTTATGCCTAGCATATTGCCTGTAATTAAATTTATTATATTATAGAATTTTAGCTAACATTTAATAAAGTTAATAGACAGACTATACCTTATTTAACTAGCTGTATAGATAGTTTTTTTCTGTATAGTCTGTTAGGCAGATTTAGCAGAATTATGCCTAATTCCTTAGTAACTATGCTATTTATAGAAAATTACACTGCCCTTGCTAGTATAGTATATTAATGCCAGGATGTGTACAGGGGTCCTTCTTATTAAGGTATTTTCTACTGCGTTTATGCTGCAAATCCCTACTAATTTAAGTAAGGTGTACCTTTTTATGCAGTCAGGCTAGACGCTGGACAGATTGTCAGGCGAGTTAAATCATAACCTAAGGTGTAAAAAAAAAAAAGAAAAGAAACGGTCTCGGCTCTTCTGCCTTCTTCCCCACAATCGGCCGCCCCCTTTGCACAAGGCCTTGTCAACCTTGTCAAGTGCGGAGAGAGACGCGCAGATTTCTTTTTGCGCGTTCCTTCGGCTCCGCATCTCCCCGCATTCGACTCTCTCTCACCCGAGAAGTCGGAACTCGTGGCGGGAGGAGGAGAGTCGAGGTAGAGTTCTTACTTGTGATCTGCAGAACTGTCTTGTGTATCCAACAAGAATAATATGCCTCTGAATGTATCATTACAAGTAAACATCCTCTTTTCAATACCTTTTGACGTTACACAAGACAAGTATTCTCAGAGTGTCTGCCCTTGGAGCCAAGAGCTCATGGCTCACTGTGACTTACACACAAAGTCGTCCCCTGCATGACAGCCCTAATGACCGGGGAGTCGCGGCATTTACCCGCCCATCAACCCTCATTCTCCAGAAAGACAAAGAAGAAAAAATTGGCAGTGTCGTCGGCCGCCCAGGTATCAATGCCGCGACGCTAACGATTTTGCATCATTTCGACTTTGCCAGGGTTGTGTTTGTGTGTGTGTGTGTGTGGTCCGGATACCCATCAGCAATAGGTAGGTCAAGCACCATACAAATTCACTCTGCACTTTGTGACGCCTTGTTTTTGGTATTTCCCTTCTCTTTCTCCCCCCACAAGCAGGGGTTGGTAAAGAGGCAGAAGCTGCCATTGCGAGTGGATTCGGCAGATGTTCATTTTACGTGACTGGTTTGACGGGGTCTGCTAAAGGACGTTTCCAGGCTGGGCGGGCAGGGGGGCAGATCCGGAGAACGGAAAGACGGCAGCCATCGCAATGTCGTCTGCCAAGCGCCAATACTACACAAACACGAGCCATTTCATGACTGTTCTGTAAAAGAGCTCAACCATTCAGGTTGCTGTAACTCGAGGGAAAATTGGTGCTGCCATGCGGCAAGCAAAAGGGTGTCAAGGAATACGATTAGAGTGGAAATTGGAGAAAGAAAAAGTTCGGAGCTGGATGGCGCGGGGAGGGAGTGCCAGGCCCCTGGCCGGTATCATCTCGAAAGGGCCGATTTGGTATGGGGATGGACTGCCGCGCATACGGGCCTACTTGGGCGAAAATGGTGATGATGGGCAGAGGCTCGATAGGAGAGGAGATGAATTGGCAGGGTGTTGTCTATGTATGTTTTGTTTGAGCACGTGGAGAAGGAGTACATTTGTCTGTCGTTGAGAAGCTTGGCTGTCTCTTCACTGCGGTTAATATGGAGTTCCTGGACGAGAGCAAATGACTCGAGGAAACGGATCGGCGCGAATCATGGAGAAAGATGTGCCGCCAATGGTGATCAGATGCGCAACAGTTTGCATTGCCGACAATCGTAGCAAACCGGGGAGGACCACCGTTCATCCCCGAGTGGCTGCCTTTGCTGGGGCTGCGAGGAGGTTATAGTCGTGACAGTAGGGCTTGTCCACGCAGATGTGTGGCATCTGTGGCATACCTATGGGTGAATACGATGGTGCCATAGGAAGGCTGTGTCGCGAGCTGGACGGGTTTTCGAAGGATGAGCCAGTTGATGGACGACGGAGCGTAGTTGATGGTATGGGCTTATTGCGCGCCATCATCGTTGTCGAAGTCTCTCTTCATTCGATCAGAGCCCATTTCATGGCGAGATGAGAAGCTCATGCGCTGCTGTTACGGCTACGCTGGTTCATCAATCAGTATGAAAACAATAACTTCACTTGGTCGTCTTCGATGACATGAACAGGTTTTTCTTTGAGAAAGAAGATACCATTCTAAGTTGTCGTGTCCTGGCTGAACATCGCATATACTCAACCGGTTGTTCACTCTGGCTGTTCAAGAACCAGTTGGCAGACCTGAAAGTCGAAGAGTATGTTCCGAAGAAACATAGTGGGAAGGAACAGGACCTTGGGACTCATATTGACAGGACCTTGAGAGTAATATCGGTCACATATCACTGTGAGCTACTAATCAGAGTAGCCACACAGATTATGCCATTCACTCGACGGACTCTAGCCACTTGAGCCGCCATGTGACTTGCGGTCCAAGCAATCACTCTGTCTGCAGGAACAAGAAGCTCTTTAAGTGAATAAATAGCCGTGCAACGCTGTCAGGTAGCGGAATCCGGAGCGGAATCCGGCGCGCGGCTCTTGAAGATAGGTACGCCGTCTACATGTATCCAGTCGAACACCGAGCCCAAGGGTCATGGTGTCGCAGAGCTGGTTCACATTTGGCTTCACTTTCGGCTGAGGCTCTGAGTCGGAGCACACAACTGCTGCCCGAGCAACTTGCCACTCTTGCACGCCAGATGAAGGAAAGGTAATTATTAAGGGCCAAATAGCAAAAGGCCGTGACGCCATGTTCAAGCCCCAGCAGGAAGGCAGATCTGCGTGTACATGAGTCGCAGTGATCTGATCCAACGGTCAAAGTGCCGAGATCCTTACAGATGCAAACCGAAAAGCCGACAAGCAGACAGGCCAATGACGTCTCCTGTCTCGTGTCACACAAAGCAGCCGGTATGAGTATCTGGCTTGAAACCGGGCTGAGTATCTGCAATGCCACAAGGCAGAAAAAAAGCCTTCAGTACAAGGAACCGGGCATCGCCAGATAAAAAAAAAGGTTGGCGGGCCTGCTGCCGAGCTTCCGGACCGGAGGCGGCAGTTGCACATTTGGGCTGCCGGACTTGACTCGGGAAGCTGGAGATGATGCTTTTGCTAGGTTCATGCTACATAGTTGATTCTCGGGGTCAATGCGAAGGATGGATCCGGAGGTGCCGGAGACGCCGGGGCGGCCCGGACACGCTTAGTGGTGATGAGTGGCTTGTATAGCATGGGCATGAGGGATTGGTGTTCTTGAAAACAGTAGATTCATCCGTTCTCCCGTCAACAATCTCAAGTTGAGCATATAGTGATTGTTCTGACACAAGGAGGAGTGTGCGTGTGTATAGCTTCTCCGGCCGGATTACCCTAAATGAGCAGCTTTCTCCCGTCGTCCTACGCGCTTCTTGAACCTGCGAGCAAGCGTAGGAAAAGTGAGGGGAAAATCCCACCTCGATGAAGAAGAATACTGCTGTTTTCCATTTTGCCGTCATTCCAATAAATATATTAAGTGTATTAACTTGCCTTTTAGTCGACGAGTATATCTTCCTTCTAGATGCCGGCAATCCCGCTCATGGATGCACCCACCTCTCTCACGGCGAGGATTCAAGACCAAGTTAAGCGGTTGATTAATGGAATTGTCGACATCGAAACCGACTGGCGCCAGTGGCGCACTTGCAGCCAGCCTAGGCGAAACAAGNAAAAAAAAAAAAAAAAAAAAAAAAAAAAAAAAAAAAAAAGGGAAAAAGAAGAGCGAGTAGAGCAACCTGAGCCACCTCGGTGAGGCTGATGACTGCTTGGAACGTGTCACAGCCGAGTGTCTTACAGGTTATTCCCTGTCTTATACCCTATTCCCTGATTCATTCGTGGTTTTTATGGGGTCCTTTGTCCTTTCTTCTTCGTTTATTCGGTTCTCATTGAACTCCATGCTTTATGGTCCACTAGACTACTGACCCCATATGCTCTTCTCACCCACATTCGCACCAGCGGAGAGAACGGAGATCCATGGCAGCCAATGCCTTCAGCGTCGTGTATCTATCTTATCATTCAATGGCTAGATGTGCAATCCCGAATGCCGGCAAAGGCTGAGCAAAGCCTCTTTGACATCGTCAGCTTCTTGCGATGCGGATTCTACTTTTTGCATCCTAGCATCAGGAATGACAATGGCTTGATCGTGACAGGATCATGGCATGAGGAGCCGTCTCAACTGCTTGTTGCTGCTCGCATGGGCCCAAGTGTAGCTTGTGAGAGCGTCCAGCATATTGCGGTGCAGCTGTCTGTTAAAACGCCTCGAACCCCCCCTTGTATCTCACATCGATTGCCATCTCCAGACCAGACTCGAGTCTCCTGTTCTTTGGTTTACTCCATCATATTCAACAGACAGAAACGCAAGGAAGGGCTCCGGCCTCGACTTATACAAAGAACAACGAAAAAGCTTCGGACCATCGGCATCACGCCCAGCTCGGGCCGTCGGCACAAGCTGCAAAAGCGTGTGCCTTGTCGCTCTTTGTCCCTCCCGGGTATCTCTGCTGTCGCATGTGCCTCCAATTCCCGTGTGTTGCCACCAAAATGGAGGGCACAGACTATGACGAGGGTACCTGGAGGTACCCGCCAGTAACCGTGACGCCAAAAGTTCCTCAGCCGGTGCAGGTGCGTCGATGCTTCCTTCTGTCTAGCAACAGCACGACTCCAAGCTTCATTTTTTCCACCACTTTGAGGATCTGAATCTCTCCAGCTTCATCAACCTTCATCAAATATCGCCGCATCTCATCACATCTCATCAATGTCACTCAATCGTCCAGACCTGCCCCCTGAATCTCTGGCCTTCGCTGCTTCCGTCTCTAGACTTGCGCCTCTCACCGAGTCGCCCCCAGTTTTTTCGCTCGCAGCTTGAAGCCTCCACCTCGACCTCGAGCCTCTCTGCTCCTACTTCCTTGTTCGCCACGCATTGCGACAGCTCCGAGACTCAATCGCCGCCCGAGCTCTCCCTTTCGCCGTCGACCGCAAGCTCGATCGCGACGCCCTTGCCCGGGTCAGTCGCAGCAATGGACCTCGACCCGCCCCCCGACGCCGACATGCCGTCATTCGATCTCGCCGGATCGTCGCTCCCGGAAGCCCAGCCGAGCCTCGCGAACCCCGTCGAAGGCTCCGGCCTGTCGCTCGACCGCCGGCCCAAGAAGTCGTCGACCACCTGCGCCGTCTGCCGCTTCCGAAAGGTGCGCTGCAACGGCCAGCGTCCGTCCTGCGGCAATTGCCAGCGCCTTGGCTTCCCCTGTTCCTACGACGATACCGACGTCGACGCATGGTCACTCTCGCTGCCGCGCCGCCGTGTCAAGCAGGCCTGCTTGAGCTGCCACAGCCGCAAGGCGCGATGCTCCGGCCATCTCCCCGCGTGCGAACGATGTCGAGCCCAGGGCATCGAGTGCGTCTACCGGCCCAACAAGCGAGCCAAGCCGTCGTCAGCGGGAGCCGGCATTGGAGGTTCAAAGAGCCCCAATAGCCCAGATCAAGAGTCGGATCGGGACGGCGGCAGGGAGGCTCGGGGCCATGGAGAGGGCCGAGACCACCATGAAGGGCGCAACGATAGCCCGGCATTGACAGACAGGGCCAGCTCTGCGAGTCCAGGGGTAGACAACCAAGGGTAAGTGACTCAGACAGATTCCTTTGTGTGATGGTTTGACTGATGGCTTTGGGATTGGCAGTCCGCAAATAGATGAAAGCTTCAGCTCCATCGTCAGCCGCGCATTCGACCTCTTCTTCCGCCACGTCCATCATATGCCCATGTTCACCTTCCTACACCGCGCTTCTTTGATGGAGCAGTACCACGCCGGCAAAGTCGACAGAGCGCTTCTTCTGGCACTGGTCGGCATCACGTCATGCTTGACCAACATGGGCCCGGGCATGCGCGAATACGGAAACCGCTGCATCGACGATGCCGAGGCCCTCCTCCTCGCCGACTACAGCCGGCCCTCAATTGTCAAGATCCAGGCCCTCATCTTCATCATCAAGCACCGCATCCTCTGCAACAGATTCTCCAGCGCCTTTGTCCTCCACAGCTTTGCCTCGCGTTACGCCTCTGCTTTGCGCCTCAACTACGAGGCTCCGCATCTCCGCTTCCTGGCCCAGGAGTCTCGCCGGCGCCTCATGTGGGCCTTGTACTGCATCGACACGAGCATCTGCGGCGGGTATCCGGATTTTGTTCTCTGGCGAGCCGATCAGATCCACGTTTACCTGCCATGCAACGAGCGCAACTTTGAATTCGACCTGCCGCAGCAGACGGAGAAGCTCGTGCCAGACTCGCACCAGCCCCGGCCGCCGCTCGCTGAAGACATCGGGACGCTGGCTCTTCATGCGCGCATCCTGCACATCCGCCAGAAGATCATCGAGTTCACAAAGGTGGCCCAGTACGACCGCGGCATGGAAGCCGCCGAGCTGCAGGGTCGCATATTCGCGCTCGACAAGGAGCTCAACGACTTTGCCACCAACCTGCCGACCTCATTCCAGTTCTCCGAAAACTCGCTCCGCCTCCGAGCCTACTCGCCGCGACTGTGCATCTTTGTCATGATCCACGTCTGGTGGCGCCAGTGCTACTGCGACCTCTATCGCCTCGCCCTGGTGAACATCAGTGGGGGGCTGCCGCAGTCCATGCTTGACATGTTCGACCAGAGCTTCCTCGAGCACTGTCAGAGGCAGTGCGTCGACCACTCTCTGGCCCTGACGCTCATCTTTTCGCTCATCCAGAAGCTGGGTGCAAAGCCAGTCGCAGACATCGATCTTGCCATGTGCGCATATCAGTGTGCGCGGATGCTCATGTACCTTTTCCAGTTCGGCATCTTCGACCGTTTCGGCGTCACGGCAGAGACGGTCATGGAACAAGCTCAGCTTTGCCTTCAAACCATCAAGGACTGCTGCGTGGGACCCGCGGTAGACTGCATCGTGGCCGATTTGGAGAGGCTCATCAGCCAGGATCCCAAAGCCGTAACAAGAGAAGGGCTACCAGCGGGGCCGCCCAACCTCCAAATCACAGACGGACCGGATGCTCTCAGCGCTCCTACCGCTACGGGTCTGCAGCCTTTTGCGTCCCCGTCAGGCGCTGTCAACAACACCGTCTCGCCTTTTACTCATCCCGTCATGACTGCTCCCTGGATGTCAGAAACGGGCTTTGCCTCAGGACTGGACCAGCAAAGTCTTCCACCAGATGTCCCTGCCAATCCTAGCAAGGGTGGAACGCCCAGTCTGTCTGCACCGCGGTCGGAGTATGGGCAATCGGATTTGAACGCATATGACGGCACCTTTGCAGGGCTCGGGCTGGACGATGGATTCGACTATGCCATGGGACTGGACATGAACATGTGGGCGACCAACGGGGGCAGCTGGACTGCGCCTGGGTATGGGAATACCTGGATGTGAGGCTGAGGACCGGAAGAAGAGGAGGAAAGAAGACGATGGAAACCCTCGAGAATATGTCTATAACACATACACACATATATGATGAGCGCATGTCCGTCTCATAGGTTGTAATTGTAAGGGGAAAAAAGCAAGGCGAATGGAGCGGGCGGGATGGCGCAATCACAGGGACCGGACGAATAGGAATCGATCACGATAGAGCTAACGAATACCAGATGCAGCATGTCTTCGAACATGTGGGAAGGCTATCTATCACTCTGATATAATGATGAGACTGCCTTATTTGTGCCAAGGCCCCTCGAGTAATTTTCGAGATTCAATGCCTGATGTTTTGCCTGCATCACACAAACCTTGGGGAAGAAGTTGCCTTGTCCATGATATCGAGGTTTTCATCCCAACGTTGAGCCACCACAAGGTCCGTTATCGATAAACCGCTAGCCAGGGTCAAAGCTTTAGCGCTTCAGCAGGGTCGATAGCGCCCCCAGATAGCGCCCACCTCCACTAAAGCTAGCGAGCCTAGGCCCGGCTCTATGCGAGGCCATGGCCCAACGAGGCTTAGCCCTTTTTGCTCTCCTCCGCCTTACATCAACCTTGAGAGGAACACAATCTGCCTTGTTTGTATGCTTCTTCTGCATCCACCAGCAAGCTCAACCAGCGCAAGGCTTCAGCCAGCTTCAACTTCTCCATATCTCATGCCTCATTGGCCAGTACTTCGTTCGGGCGGCGTTCAGGATCGCTTGGTTGCCCCTCAAGTTCCGCCTCCATGCATGGAGGAGGCGCATGTCAAAGCTGCATGGCTTCCACTCAACTTGAACTGGTCGCATCGCCACGCGCCTCAGCCACACAGCCGCACCAGATGACGCTGGACCGGGAGTCTTCTCTTTTCTTCCATATCGCCCTGTTCCACGTTCAGCCATGTGGCACAGCGCCGACATTATGAGGCTGGAATTGCCGTGAAGGAAGAGTTTACAAGAACACCGAGAAGTCGTCTGCTGGTTCTGTGCTCCCCATTCTGTACACACTTTCAGATAGGCATGGTGCAATCATGCGTCTTCTAGACGCCAGAACGCTGGAGCTCGTCGATGTCATCGACAACAACGTCCCTCGCTATGCCATCCTGTCGCATACTTGGGGCGACGAAGAAATCACCATCCAGCAGCTGCGGCGCCTCGGCGGCTGCTCGCAGCTCTCGCTGGCGTCGCCCCAGACCCTCGATAAGAAGAGGCGGGCCACCGTCCTGAAGAAGGGCTACATCAAAATCTCCGGCGCTGCACAGCTGGCTGTGAGCCGCGGCCTCGACTATCTGTGGGTGGACACTTGCTGCATCGACAAGACCAGCAGCGCCGAGCTGTCCGAGGCTATCAACTCCATGTATCTCTGGTACGAGCAGTCGGCCGAGTGCTACGCCTTCCTCGCCGACGTCGATCCCCCTAACGCTGCACATCCCGATGCGTTGCACGAGAACCTCCGCCGCAGCCGCTGGTTCACGAGAGGATGGACGCTTCAGGAGCTCATTGCCCCAAAGCTCGTCCACTTCTACGCCAAGGACTGGAGCTTGCTCGGCCAGAAAGATGCCCCGGCTGACTTCACCAAGATCATCAGCGAAATCACCAGCATTGATGAAGAGGTCTTGAATGGCAGGATAGACCCCCTTCAGCTGAGTGTGTCCGCTCGCATGGCATGGGCATCTCGCAGGAACACGACGAGGCTCGAGGATACCGCCTATTGCTTGATGGGGTTGTTCCAGGTCAACATGCCACTGTTGTATGGCGAGGGCCGGCGCGCATTTACACGCCTCCAGGAGGAAATCATTCAGCGCACTGATGACCAGTCGATATTTGCTTGGAACTCTTTCGACGACGAAGACGAAGACCCAGATGCCCTTTTCGGCTTGCTCGCACAGTCTCCCGCTCAGTTCAAGCATGCAGGCTCGTTGCAGGTTCTGCCGCCATTGCCCGTGTATGCCAGTGCGCCATCGGCGATGACAAACCAGGGCCTTCGCGTGCAGCTATATCTGGAGCCGCTTGCTGATAATGATGAGGGTATAATGGAGGAGGATTACCATGCCATTCTAGACTGCGTTCAGCGAGATCGAGACGTCTACCAGTGTCCAGCTCTGCTCTTGCGGCGGCTCTCGGAAGACCAATATGGAAGGCTGAGGCCCAAGTCGCAGCACTTCATGCCTCCACCATCCTCTACGTATCGGCCAAACGAGGGCTATCGCTCGGTCTACGTCAGACAACAGCCAGTCTATTACCATCTCCCGCAGTTTAGGCTGTCGCCCTTGAATGTGGAATCCGGCCTCGGCTCTTCCGACGGTGTCCAGTACCGGCTGCTCGACAAGTATCCCGCCCACAACTGGAACTCGGCCACCATGACTCTCAAGGTGCAATACTCCCGCAAGCTGCAGGCCATGGGCATCTTTCGATTTCAAAGCATTGATAAGACGCACGAAAAGGTGGATGTTGTTGTCGGCTTGCGTCGTCTGAACACGATGGAATGGGAGGGATGGTGTTTTCAACTGTCATATCGCGACACATCACTTGAGCACGCATTTTTCGAGGTCAATAAGCGGATAGAGAGCGAACTCGTCAAGTCGAGCAGCGACGAGATCACGTCACAAAAGCTCCGTGATTTGCTTGGCGAAGACTCTTCACTGACGAGCAGTGCGACGGTCGAGGGAATCCAGCTACAAGGGCGCCTCTACATTTCCATCCTCGTGACGTTGACGGCCGAGATCCAAACCTACAAGGAACTGATGCAAATTCCAAGCCAGCTTGTGATGCTGTCCAAGCCCGGTAACAGTTCCACTTCTACCGACTCGGACGTGAAAGCTTTGACAGAGCTGTACTGTTATACAACAAGCTCACCATTTACACTGGACGACTATGGTACCAATGCCTGGGTGGTACCGCCTGTCCGGTCAAGGTATTCTGAAGACGGGACAGGAACAGTCCGCGGCGACTTTATGAAGCCCATCTACGACTTTTTGGCGTTTCTGAAGCAGAAGTCACCCACACGGAAGTCAAGGAGGCAGCTGAGCGCCACAGAGCAGCTGGCTGAGGCTCTGTTTGCCGGTGATGCATATCAGGTCGAGTCTATCCTGGCCTATCAAACGCCAAATATCGAGACACGAACGACTGATCAACACGGGTTTGCGCCGCTTCATTGGGCTGTTGCCGGTGGCTCCCACGACTGCATCAGGTTGCTCCTTAGAAACGGAGCCAACCCCAAGGCGCTGACAAAGAGAGGACTGTTGGCAATCCACGTCGCAGTTCTCTGCAACAACAAAGTCTGGTCTGCCTTGGACAAGTTTGGTAACCAATCAGAACTCGGTCAGCTGGCAAACGCAAGGACGGGGCACTTTTTCGAAACGCCCTTGCACATGGCCGCAGCCTCGAGCCCTGACACCGAATATGGCGTCTCGTTCTTCAAGGAGCTGTTGGATTGGAGCTGGGAGCACATCGGGCTGGCGCCTCGCAACAAGTTTGACGAGACGCCGCTCCATCGTGCCGCCGCCGGGAACTGCGTGGGTGCCATTCGAGCTCTCGCCCTCCACACCTATGGCTGCTTCCTGGACACTGGAGATCAGTACGGCCGGACTCCCATCTGGCACGCAGCTGCTGCGGGCGCTCGTCATGCCGTTGCCGCCCTTATTCATCTGGGTGCATCTGTCAACTTGACAGACGACTTGGGGAGGAGCCCGTTACACGCGGCCTGTAGGGGAGGTCATCGTGAAGTCGTCGCCCTGCTTCTCCGAAACGGAGCAAGGACAGACACGGAAACCAACCTTTTCAGCCTGTTGCCGATGGATCTCGCCGCCATGTTTGGGTTTGTCGAGTGTCTGGACGAGCTTCTTCAGCGTCGCTGGCGGACGACATCTCAGACACAATTGGACAGGACACTTCAGACAGCGGCCTCGTTTGGACGGTACGACTGCGTTGAGCTGCTATGCCGGCAGGGTGCCAATCCATTCGCAGCCTCTGAGTACTATCTGCGATCTGAAGATGGCCGCGCGGTTGTCGTTGAAGCAGAGATGGATGCTTATTCCATCGCGCTTGCAGAGGATCAGCCGCAGATTGTCGATTTCTTTGACGCATCCGAGACGTGCAGATATCATCGAGAGAGCAGGTATCCCCCCGCAGGCAACGACAGCGATAACAACAACAAGCTGGACATGGCCAATCCACCACCCGCTTTGTCTGCTCCTGCTGGTCCATACCTACCTGGCGCAGCACCTCTTCCGCATGGGGCAGCAACTGCACCTGCTTTTGTGCCGGGCAGCTCACTGCAGTATCAGCCTGTCTATGGCAACGCGCCCTCTTACAGCAGTCCAGCGTATGGCAATCATGGCAATGCGCCTCAGACCAGCCCGGCGTATGGCAATGCATCCCAGAGCGGCCCAGCTTATGGCAGCACGCCATCTTATAGCAGCCCAGCCTACGCGGGCACGCCGTACGGAGCCGTCCCATCATATGGCAATCATCTGAGCAACTCCTCACCCTATGCACCTCAGCAAGGGCCGTTCAAGTACCAGACTCCCAGTCGATACGGATCCGCCAACCTGCCCGCCCACGCAAGCAACGCTTATACCTCCATGCCGCCGGTGCCTCCCACCCAATCTCAACGGCTGCAGGAACTGGTGAATCCCTACGAGCCTCCGAAGCCCCAAGGCCCGGCCAAGACACTGCCCTATGCTCGATCCTCCGCACCAGCAGGGGAGACTTCCAAGCCGGGGCCAAGCAGATCCGGTGCAAACACTTGGTTGCCCCCGTACGTGGAAGCGCTACCACAAGCTTCGAGAGTCCCTGTACGGCGTGTCTCTGTCCTTTTGCCAGAACCCGTTGTTTCTGTCTATCCACAGCACGTAGGCCCCGCGATGGACCTCGTTTCACCGCCTGCCTCGCCTCCGGCGTCCTCGCAGGCTTCGAGCGTAGTTAAGCGCCGGCTCCTTCCAAACCCTCAAATCTAGCCCTCTCCACCACCTCGCGCCGCGTCAAGATTTGACCGGTTCTCTCTGAGCCATGTATACCTCTGGTCTCTGCGGTGGACTTTGCCTCTGCTTTGCCGCCGTCCGTCTCTACCGCAGCAATCCAAACTTTCCGTGTCTAGTATGAAGCGGCCGAGGTTGATCGTTGGCGTACGCAGAGCGAATCGGGGATGACGGATCTGTCCAAATTCTGGGTTGCTTGACAGGGTAGTACCAATCGGTCACTTATTGGAATCGTAACCATTGTCATGAGGGTATGCTGAGCGCCTCTTTCCCATTCTCTTTCCTTTCTTGTATTTTCCAGGTGTCTCGGTAAATTTTTATCTTGTATATCTTATAAGAGATTGTTGTTGCTTTCCTCTTACTCATTGTTCAATCTGCTTCATACGACAAAGTGATGACAGCAGCGTTTACGTCTGAAACACTGTCTAATTATGAAAACTGTTGTTTATGCGGAAAGACAATAAGATAAATGTAAAGAAAAGAATGGGCATGTCGAGATTTTCAGGCTTGATTCTTATATAATGTTAAATTCAAAGTTCTGTTCTTCCAGCCTTTTTTCATCGTAAAGGAATTCCTTCAGACGGAAGTTGATTAAACCACCTTCACACCCCCCACTCCCGCCCCGAACCGTCGATTTGAAATCTCCTTGATGAATTTTGAAGCCGAATAATCATCTCACATAACGTCAAGTTTCAAGGCATCAATCGAAAGTGAAACTTTAAAGAAATGTATGTTAATCAGCTGTACTTTTGTATTATGTACTGTATCATGCTTGCATCAAATATGCTGTTCCCTAATCATCAAAGTGAAACTCATGGCAACTCTTCAAGATCATCATCATGCTCTTAACACACGCCCGTCCAGCAGCTTGCTCCGATCAAGATCTCATGTCAAGTAGATCCCATATAATCTCATGCTGCCCCATTTCCTTCATGAGAGTCTGACCGACTGGAAAGCGCGCCATGCAGAATTCCGCATAGACTCCAAGTAATTGCTTTTTTCTCCGTGTCTCTTCCAGATAAGAGATTGTCCTCTCTCTCTATTATACACCATCTCAGGCATCAAACGCCCGAGTCTGTAAACTCTAACTGTAAAATGCAGTGCTGAACTTTTGTTTGATAAGCGACGCCGTGTTAACATGCCGTTGCAAAAGAAAATCCCATTGCAGAAACAAAAAACTTTTGTTACAAAAATGTCGCATAAAAAAGGCTGCTGTGCTGTCGATGCTGCGGAAGCATATTATCGGCGACTGGGGCAGAGAGCCTCTCAGGACGCCTTCTTTTCGGAATATCAAAACACTTCGATAGCGGCTGGCAAGTAGGACGTGTTTCTTCTCAGAAAAACCATTGGCGAGTCAAACGATTTGGTGCGAGAGAAAGTCAGAAGCCGCAGTAATTCAGGGGATCCATCTCCGATATCACGACTGCCGTGTGATCCGTCAATGATCAGAGGTGCCTTGCATTCCGCGCATTCGTATCGTCGTAACCCGACGACACAACCCTCCCATACCTGGTGACACTTGTTTTTTCCAAAGGAAAAGATTCGCATCTGGCGTGGAGGTGTTGCCGTGATGAATCCGGCAAAGACTGCTGGCGAAAATGCAATGCATCAAGCGCTGACAGTGCAATCCAATATGCAAACAGATAGCATCAATCATGAGCTTCACAGTTTTCAGAGCATAAAGCCGGCAAATCAAGGTCGGTGCTCCAAAGTGCCACCTTTAGGAACACCGACGTGCCCTTGCGCTGAAATCGGCGTCAAGTCGTCTTGTACACGATGGTGGCTGCTTTCCTTTTTCTGGTTTTGTCTTTTTTTTTTTTCTTCTTTGTCCTGAGGTCCAGGGCTAATTGAAGATGGACGCCGCCTCAAGAATCTTCAAAAATGCAGAGTTCTGAATGAGGTAGTCGCCTTGGCTGCTGGCTTCCAGGCTTCCCTTGGACGGCTCTCGAAGGCCACAGCCCTGCATCTGGGCGATGATGTGAGCAGCAGCGTCACAGGACATGGTCTGTGGCGCCTCGAAGCCGCCGTCACTGGGTGAGGGAGCGTTGAGGCTGCTGGAGCTGGGCGTCACGGGCCCCGTGCTGGGCCCCGTTGTCGAGTCGTCCGAGGTGATTGTGCCGTCTGAGTCGTGGCCGCTGGCGCTCTGCTGCATGCTGGCGCTGGCCAGGACGGCCAGCTTGTCGATGTGTGCGTGCTCCGGGAAGAGCGTGGCGACGGTCGACGGGCGTCCCAGGGCGGCAATGGACTCGGCGGTGGCGATGCGGGCGGCGTAGTGCTCGGCCTCGCTGGCGTCCTGGCCCTTGAAGGACTGCAGGAAGCCCTCGATGGCGTCGGCGGTGACGCCGCTGTGGGCGAGCAGCAGCCGCAGCCGGGCGTTCTCAATGGCCACGTCCCGGGCAGCCTGCTGCATCTCGAGCGTGGCGGCCACGCCTTTTGTCTCGTAGTCCTGCAGCTTCCTCTGCATGCCCTCGACGTATTCTTTCCGGCGGGCCCGCGAGCGGCGCTGGTTTTCTCTGATGCGGATGGCTGCAGCACTCGACTTGGCTGAGCTGTCGGTTTCCTGCTGCATGATTGGCATGTTAGGGATGAAAACAAGTCATGTGAAGGGTGAGATATGCGTTGTGCGTTGACGAGGTAAAAGAGGAAGATTGTGGGAGACGGCAGTTGGTGTGAAAATTTGCTGGTGACATGCTGCCAAAACGAAAGGCGTGGGGGGCTCAGCTGCAGAGAGAATCAGAGACGTACCTTGGCTCTAGGCATGATGAAAAAGGCCAATTGGTGAAGAGATTGAAAATAAAGAGAATGTGAGCAATAACGAGAAGAAACAAGAGACAAAAGATGAAAAACACAGGATTCAATTGGGGTGCAACGAATGGGCAACTTGGTGGGTGGTTTGGTTTCTGTTGCAAAATGTCGTGTCAAGCCAGTCAAGTAGAAGAGAAAGTGCAAGCGGAGGAATTGGTTGAGTAATGGCAACGACTTTTGTCAGCAGTCGCGTGCGCGCTTCTCTGTTTTTTTCCCTCTTTTTTTATTTTATTTTTTTATTAATTATTTTTTCCCTCTCTTTTCTCTACTCGCCTTTTACTTACTACACACTCAACTCGCTTTCTGCATCGTCGGCAGCACTACTAATAGCAACGACACAGAAACGAGGAAAAAGAAAAAATCTGTCACTCACTAGGTGGCAGCTCCACCATCGAGGCCCCAGTCACGGAGCCACACTTTCGACCAAACGGGCAATAAAATCGGCAGACTAGCTGTGCGTCACTGCGAACCCTTTGCAGCCTGTCTTGCATTCTGGCCTCTGTGATTCGTCCACGCAGGGAACCGTCGTGGGATGATGATCATCTAGAGCAAGGTACCTAAGGTAGTATGTTGATAGGTAGTATGTACCTGATGTCTGGTAAGACTGAGGGAGACTCGACAGTATGAGATGCTGTCCGACGAGGGCATCTGTATCGTAGATCGACCGTTCCTGCTCGTCGTCGACCTGAACCATTGCCTGCCTCCTCCGGTGCCGACGGCAAACGAGGGGGGAAAAGGACCCTGAAAAAAAGAGAAGAAAATGCATCCATTCGCCTCGCTTCCAACTCCACCGCGCCAGCCGTGAAAAATGCAGAAAACGAAAACCGAAAACGAGAGAGGGAGAAAAAAAAAAAAAAAAAAAAAAAAAAAAAAAAAAGGGCCTAGCTCCATCACCGAAACAGCCTGTTCCCCGTCCTCGTCGAAAATCTCTCCACCCCGGTCCCCTGCTGCGCGTGCCACAGTTGCTGCACCCCAACGCCGCGGCTCTCGTGGCTCAGCTTGTACCGCCGCCACGCCTCCCTCAGGTGGTCTGGTCGGAGCGGGCCCCTCCGGAGATCAGGCTCTTCGTCGTTGTCGGCCTCGTTCGTCAACGGCGGCGGCGTCGCGACCTCGCTCTGCTTCTCTCCGGCGAGGATCCATTCGGCCTGGACGCTTCGTGCGCCCTCGATGATTTCTCCGGCAAACAGTTTGGCGACTGCCTTGACAGCGGTTGCCACCATCTGGGGCACCGACTGCGAGACGGTAGCATTGACGACCTGGCCCCCGTCTTGTCAGTAACTGCGAACAAATACCGGAGGGACTGCAGAAGCGTAATGCTCACCCTCTTGACAACCGCCTCCGACAACTTGGCCGCTCTCCAAAACTCGTACCGATCGTACTGCACCGGGTCAAACGCTTCCACGAGCATAGCCCTCAATCTTATTTCTTCCTGCTTCTGCTCCTGCGTCCGCGCGACCGCATCCTCCAGCGCCATCTCCTGATTGTCGTCCTCCTCATCCTCCTCGGCGTCCTTATCCCCCGCTCCCCCTCCCTGCCCGCTCGCCGTCGTCATCGCCTTGCCCCCCGCCAGGCTCGGCGTCTTCTCTCCGCCGTCGTCGCCGCCCTTTGCGCCCTTTGCTTTCCTACCGCGCTTGCGCTTCGACACGGCGCTCGTCGTCGCGCTCACCACGCTGCCGCTGACGTGCGAAGTGGCGTCGACAGAGGGCGACCGGGGATACGGTGAGCCTGCTTCTGGTGGAAAGGACGTCTGGCGCAGGGGATGTGTGGGCGGCTGTGAGATGACGGAGCTCTTCCTGCGCTTGCCGGGCGGCATGTTCATGTCCATCGTCGACGGCCGCTTCTTGCTGGGGACCTGGACTGGCGATGAATACGGAGGCGACATGGCCGAGGGCGACGTGGCGTATGGGGGAGACGCCATGGTTGCCGTGGGTGAGATGGCCGGAGCAGCAGCCTCTTGGGTATGGCAGGTGAGGCGGAAGTGGGTGATGAAACAAGCAGAGAGGCAGCTGGTGAGGCCGATGTGAGGAAAGCCCGACTTCAGCTTTGCCCATGACGAGGCACGCGTTCCCTTACTATCGCTCGAGCATGGGCCGTCGAGCGGGATATCACGTGATGCAAGATCCGCCCCTTGACTCAGCAGATACTAGTCCGTATCAGGGTTAGACCAATGTCCCTCCGGCAGTTGCTTGGTACGTACCTTAAGAGGTGCGTGCCTTGGAGCAAACCATCTTGGCCGTACATCACCATGTCTCGCAACTCTTTCAGCGCAATATCCCTCGATAATGAGGTACGGAACACCTGAGTGCGTCACTGGACTATGTGTCATGGGATTCCTGTACAGCTTGCATCTGTCAAGCAGCAAAACAAGTGAAAGCTCAATATAGCGCGGTCTACATAAAGCATGGAGACGATTGCATCAAGTGCTCCGTGTAACACGTCCTATATTCTTGCAAGCAATTACAATCATGGATGGACAATCTCCTCACTGGTTTCATCGTTTAATAAACATTAAATTCTCTGCCTTTTCTCAAACGTATCAAGCAATACCTTGCCCGGCTTCATCCCCCAAAGGCCGCACCCAAGGCCGGCAAGGAGTAAATCTGAAAACAGAGCAGTCGAAATAAACTATTTGCAAAAGCGCGGTGCACATATCCTCTTCCCTCGTAGGCATTAGCATCATCCCCCTCTCCGAAGTGCAAAGCCTTCCAACCGCGCCATCTCCATGCGCCTCATGTCGTAACAGACAAAGGAGAAGAAGACATGCCGCATCCATGTATTACAAGCATACGCATAGTCCGTTCCAGTTGGTATCGATGACCAAAAACTCCCAAACCCACCAAGAAACAAACCAATGAACCGATGGACGAGGAAAAAAAAGACAACACCCCAAGCCGCGTTGCGACCGCCTTCTCTCTTCGCCTCTCCCATTTCCCAAAAACAAACAATTCAACCTACTCCCCATCCAACATTGCGTCCAGCCCGTTACGCTCGCTTTCTAATAAGTCTGCTGTGACGTGGCCATTCGCCATCGTGCTCTCTTTCTTCTTATGGTCTTCATCTTCGTCTGAGTGGATCATCTCTTTAAACATCTTCAGGTGAGCCTTGTTGGCGTCCTGCTGTTTCATGGTGTCGTCCAGATCAGCGGGGGTCATGGACCGTCGCTGATCACTCATGGATCTCTGTCTATTACTCCAGACATCGGTGCCCCAAATTCTTTCCGCCGGGTCTCTGCCGAGCTCAGTGTGCTTGAAGATCCCGGTGGCCTTGCTCTTATCTGCCTCTGTATGCATGTTCATGCCCATGGCCGAGTCATCGGCGGCTAGGTGAGGGCCGCCAGCTTCCAAGAAACTGGGATGCAAATTGCTCTCTGCCTCCGCGGACCCCAGCTTGAGACGACCATTCTCCGAAGCCGACTCGGACTTCTCATCTGCATGCCCGTGCGAAGGCGCCGAGACGCTGGGGGTCGTCGAATGAGACGCGCGAGAAAAGTAAGTCTGCGGTCCGTACGCTGAGTTGTGAGGGTTTGGTACACTCGGCATGGCCGCAGGCGCGTGAGCTGCAGCTGCAGCCGCCTCCGCATTTGCTGCTTTCCGCCGCAGGCTGTTTGCCTTGCCTTTTGCATGCTCCGGAAGGTCGTCCGGGTTGTCGACCCCGTATTCCACGAGCATTTTCTGCAGCTTAGTAGGGCGAGGCTTGCGTGTACTCAGCGAGACTTGGAGAATTGGCGGTGGTTCCGGCGCAACTGGGCACCACTTGTGAAGCTCCTGGCGGAAGAAGTTGGTCTCGTAGGAGAGCAGAATCTCGGCGCCCTCTAGCTTTCGGAGGAAGAATCGCTGCGTTTCAGCTTCGGCTTCGGTCGAGAGAAGTGGATTGCAGTACTGAGCAATCTTGTCTCTAAAGTTCTGGGCGTTATCTATGATTCGCCGAAGAACCTCTTCCTCTTCCGGCTGGAAGGGAAGGCCCGGTATCTCGTCGGCGAGGGCAACGAGGTCCTCTAGCTTCGGCCGGGAAGCATCGCGAGGAATCTTCATTCTCCAGTCACATATCGGGCAAGTGTACTTGTCGTCCTCTTTCACTTTGCCCCGGGCAATCTTGAGGCATTTGTAGTGGTACCTAGTTGAGAATGTGTGAGCGTTGAACCGCCTCTCATTCTGGGGCTCAGGGGGGGGGGGATGCATTCCGCAAAACTTACCACTCGTGACAGAGCTCGCATTCGATCATCATACCGGCTTCGACCTTGCGGCATATGCAAAACACCTGCCTCGATCGCGGATCTTCCCAACGATTGCCGCCGGCCTCCGGACTGGCTTCTCTTGAAACAGGCTCTCCCGGAAGACGAGGCGTATCGTGGTCGGTATCAAAGCAGTCGGTGTTTCGCTCAAGCACATGCTCCAGATGGCTTTTGAGAATGTGCAAAGGCGCATTCGACTTGCCAAATAGCTTCTTTCCCCTCCGCATCCAATCTTCATGGCGTTTCCTCTCGTTTTCCAAGTCCACAGTACCGGCGGGCTTAGAGTTGAGGTCGTCCAGCTTTCTGGTAATCTCGACGACTTCTGAGTATTTGGGTCGCTTTCTATAATCAGTCTCGCGACACCGCTCGATAAGATCAATGATTTGCCGGTGCGCTTCGCGCTGCTTATGAAGTATCTGGTCGACGGCGGCAAGGGTTTCGCGCGACACGGGAAGAGCATTGGCCTGTACCTGAGCCGTGAGTGCCTCGAGCTGAGGATAATGGACAAACTCGGCGTGAGTGAGCTCCCGAGCCTTTGCCTCCCAGGCTTGGCCAGCCTGCAGCTTGTCGCGGTAGTACTTGAGGTGATCATTGTAGTTGGGGATCTCGAGCCGCTCTCCCTCTTGGATGAGTTCCTGCACTTCCGTCAACAGCAGGAACGCGCCGCGGCTGGCTCTGGCTTTCTCGTTCCAGCGCAGCTCCTCCAGTCTCCGAGACAAGGCATCCAGCTCTGGAGTGTCGATGTTGAAACTGCGTCCTTCTTCAATCAGCTCCTCAATCACCCCAATTGGAGAGGCGATATTCTGCTTCAGAACCGTGGCGGCGCTTTCTTGGAATTGCTTGACCGCGGCTGCTCGTTCCTGAAGCTGTGCAATCTCTGGACAGTCGAAGCCAATGTGCTCTGCTTCCGCAAGCAGACGATGAATGTTGCTGACGTGACGCGACTCCTTGTCTTTGTCTTTCTGGTCGTTATTGGCACTTCCACGACGTCCGCTGCTCTGCCAGACCTTCTCATTCTTGCGGCGATTCTGCTGCTTTCTGACGATGTAATTAGTGGCCTCCTCAACCCAGTCGTTACACTTGTCGACAAACTCCTTCAGAATTGGTAGCGAGGCTAGCTCATAGGGAATCTTCTCGCCCTCGTGCAACAGCGTCCGCAGAGACTTGAGAGAGGGCGTAGCTTCCTCTTCTAGAAGCTTTTCGTACTTTTCTTCCCAGGCTTCGGGAGTGCGTGCTTTTTCCGACACCTTTTGAAATATCGACGTCATATCTTCTTCAGTCTTGCGATAGATGAGAGTGTGCTCCTCGCCCCTGAGGCGCTTCTCTTCTGACAAGTCGCAGCACGGGTGGCTCCCTGCATGAAAGATGCACAGGATCTTTCCGGTACGGTGACACTTGAAGCGAGATAGAAAGGCAAAGGCCTTGCAGTAGCTGCAGCACTGCTCCTCTTCGTCGTGGACATCGGTGTCATCAATCTTGAACGTGAGTGGGCAGGAGTCCTCGCCGCCACCGGTGATCTGGCAGTTGTGAGGGAAGTCTCTGCTATGCCTTGCGAGGAACTCTTCTCTCTGTACTCGTTCCCGTTGACGGATGCGGTCGAGAGCGGGCGCAAGCCATTTTGCCGTCTGGATGGTAAGACCCGACGTCACGCTCCCTTCGGCGGCTGTCCACAAAAGCTCATCGTGGGAAAAGCACGGCTGTCGGCGAAAGAGCTGCAGTCTCTCCACTCCAGCCTGGCCGAATTTCTCCCAATCGCAGGGGGCAAAGTTGACCGCCTCGTTGAAGTTGAAGCCATGGTTAAACCCGGCGTGGTAGGCTTGGGGGAATGTGATGACGAATTGGCCAGCCCTCTGGTCCAATGCGTAGACGCGCACGCCTGCTTTCTTCAGCTGCTCTGGCGTGAGCAGCGTCACCAACTGGAAGAGCAGATCCGGCTGGGTCTCAAACAGCTCCGGCACAGCCTCCTTCATGGCCGTTTCAAATTTTTCGGCGTCTTCTCCCGGTATGCCATACCACGTCTTGGTCGCACCCAGATGCTGGTAGTTGGCCGAATAAGCATAGTGATCTTCGTTGTGCCAGCAAAACGTCGAGAAGATCATGCCCACATAGACCCAAGGCACAGTCATGCCTGAAATGTCGGATTTGATATGCCTAAAGAGACTGTCTGGGTGGAATGGGAGAACGTTGAGGTTCCAGGGGTCGGTGGCATATGGGTTGTTCGGGTGCTTCTCGACGGTGGGGAAGCCCGAGCCGTGGGTGGTGCAATGGATATCGGCGCCGTACTCAACCTCGACGGTCTCTTCCAAGTCGGCCACCAGGCGCCAAAATTCTCGCTCGACGTCTTCTTCGGTGACAGGTCTGTGGCACTGGAGGGTCTCGTCAAAAGGCATCTTTTGCTCAAAATAGCCCTGCTTGAAATCGTTTGCCTTTTGTTGAAACTGCTTCAGGGAGTATAGGCCCCCTTCCTCAAACCCAAAATGACCGTCTCCCACCAAGCAGCGCGGGCAGTTCCACTCGGCCTCGGGCTTTCGCTTGAGCGGCGGATCCAGGCAAGGGCCATGGTATGCATGGTCGCAGGACTCGCAAATCAGCAGAGCTCCACTGTCTTCGCCCCGTCCACAGTTTTCGCACTTGCCTGCGCCCTCTTCCCGAGGTATTCTAGGAACAGAGGGCCGGAAGACAGTCATGTGCGAGCCGGCCACGGTAGGCACATTGTCTTTCTTGAGGCGCTTGCTACGCCGGCTGGCCATGTCGGCGTCGTCCTTGTCCGCATCACCCTCCTTCTTGATAGGGTCTGCCGGACTGCCGACGCTCAATTGCCGTTTCAGCGCAACAGCGGAGCCGAGGCCCGATGGCCGAGCTTCGGGGGTATTTCTCGCGGACGTGGCGGGGCTGTCGTACCGCTTGGGATCTGGGGTGAAACTTTTGCTCTCGCCATTGGCGGGACGGTTCACGCTCGTAAAGCCCGAATTGACTGCGGTGAAGCCGCCGTTGGTGTTGATGGCTGTGAAACCAGAGGTGGGCTTTGCCGCGGTGGGAGCTGGCAGCGCATCGGCCATGGGCGTGTCTCGATCCGCCTCTCTTTTGCCAGCGACGCTGCTCTGAAGGGCATCCGATGCCTGTCGGGCAGGCGAGGCCCCTCGAATGCTGCTCGGTGTGTTGACGGCAGACGGCTTTGCCGGCGTATGTGCGGGGCTCGGGGTCAAAGGGCCGCCATACTCCTGCTCGAGCTGCTGATGCACTCCTGGTTTCGCGAGGCGCAGATAGTCTTCATAAGGGCAAAGCCATCGCTGAAAAGAGTTCTTGAGTGACGTGGACAAGGATGACATGATCTTGCCACTGTAGCCGAGATCTCTGCCAATCTCGGCCCATTTCTTCAACTTGCACACCTTGTCGAATCCGCCTCTGGATTCGACAGCCTTTTTGAGGCGAAACAGATCGAGGGGCTTCTTGTCCACATACGGCAGACGATGTAGATTGTTTCCCTGCTGCTTGTGAAACTTGGAAAGACCATCCAGATAGGTAAGATTGGCTCTCGTGCCTAGAAGAAAATATTAATAAGCAAAAGGAACTCGTCGGGGGGGTTCCTCTTCCTCCTCCTCCTCTCCTCGGCATCCCTCCCCTTAAGAGCATGGGCAGGGTGTTGCTGTAAAAGATGGATACTTACTGCCTTCAACAGAGTTCAACTCTTGCTTTCGAGTTCGGAAGTGAAACTTCTGGTCAACTTGTCAGCGAACAGTGCCGCTGGGCACGTCACCCGACGTAGGTCGGTGCAGAAGTATGCATACCTCAGTATCAATCGCAAAATCAGGGTTCCATGAATCTGGCGGTATAATCTTGCAAATGCCGTACTGAGATGCCTCGGGAGCGATTTTCTGGATATATTGCAGGGGGTCGCGCCATTCGCTTTCTGACGGACAGTAGGTCGGGGCTTCTGATATGCCGTGCGGCCGTGTTTTCTTCTTGAGCGGCTCCCGCACAGCCGTGGGCTGGCCGCGCCTCTCGACTGAGGTGAGGTCCAATGGCGCGCTGACCATGGAGCTCAGCGGCACAGGTGGGTTTGTAGGGTGATAGCCGTTGGAGTTGACCTTGTGCTTCGGCTTCGACGAGGAGGCGGCCGCGGATGGCCCAATCGCAGGCGAGCTGCGCGAGCTGGCATTGGTACTGCTGGCGGCAGCGGCCGTCGCGCTGAGGGAGGCCGTCGGTGCCATGGCGCAAACGGGATCCAGGCCCTAGAATTTCGGAGCGTCACAGGCGTTGGATTGGGGGCAGACGCAGGCGCAGGCGATTTCTTGTAGGGATGCGAGGAGGGGCGAGGCAGCCAAGCAGGCTCATATGACGAGACACCTATCGTGAAGGCTCAATCCACATGGCATCATGTATGAGAGGGAGGATGCGTCTCGAGCCGGGGCAAGTCGAGACGTGATGGTCGTCGCTCCTCCGTCTCGAGCCGGCACAGGCGAAAAGAGGCGATGGCGACGAGATGCGGCGGATCGCGGGCTCGACTAGCGAGGTACCTTGTAAGCGTGAGCGTGTGAACTCGAGGACTCGAATCGGTGCTGCAGAAGAATCAAGACGCAAGTCAGAGAAGATGGGGCCCAGCATGGGCAGGTGGAACATGGAGGCACGGCGCAACTAACACGAAGGGCAAGGCAGGGCAGCGGGAGAGAGACAAGAGACATCTCACACATACAGATACAGGGCCGGGGCGTGCCGATTTATGAGAGTCAGGCCGTAGGTGGGAGATGAAGGAAAGGTTGAAAATGAGGGCAGAGGGCCAAGGGAGCCGCAGAAGCAGAGGGCTGCAAGAGTCTGCGAATCTGTTGGCCCTTTTTGGTGGTGTAGATGCCGGAGCGAGATTGGATAGAGAGAGAGAGAGAGTGGGCGGGAGTGGAAGTGCAGGTGCAAGCAGGTGCAAGTGCCAGTCAGTGCCAAGTGGGAATCAAAAGCGGATGGGTCGAGGCTTGCGGCGTGAAGGTGCAGCGCAGGAAAGGACGTTCCTGGCAGAACCAACTGCACTCAACTGCAACTGCGCTGCAGCACTCGGCTGCGCTGCGCTGAAGAGGGACCGGACGGTACTGTAGGTACCTGTACGTTCAAGTGCCAGTGCTGGGGCGTGCAAGTGAGGCACCTTGCGTAGTACCGGGTACGGCGCTCACAGAGTTGACTGACAGGCACGATGGCAGTCCACGCCGCTGACCGGCTCGTCGACGCGGAAGTAACAGGTACCTCTGCCGGCTGCTGGATGCCTTGCCTGCCTGTCTGCTTGCAGCGCCTTGCCAGTGGAGGTACGCGGACGATGGCCAGCAGGCGACCTGCGGCAGGTATCCTGTACTTGGTCTCCCAGCTGGGCTGCGCTTGCCCTGCCAGGAGCTGTGCGCTGCAGCCAGCCAGGTGGTCCGTGTGGGTGGATCCCAGCCGTCCAGAAGCCAATGGTCGGTCGACATTTCGGTGGGCCCCGGGCGTTTTTCACTTGAACAAGTACTTCGTACCGCCGCTACGCCGAATGCAGCCTGTCGCTGTGCGGCTCGACTGCGCGCGTGGCTTCCGGAGTACATTGGAGGGACTGTTGCATGTCTTGCCTGGGCGCTGCGAAGGGCAGCAGGATGCAAGGCAGATGGAGGTACCCGCCATGTGCCTCAGCCCGGAGAATAGCGGGCGACGTTCGTCGTAAGTACTCTGCGGCGCGCATGGTCGCGTACTCGGTACCTTGGCCGGACCGCCCTGGAGTTTCTTCCTCGATTACGGCGTCTGTCGTGATGCGCTGCTGTGAGAGGCGCTGAGGCTCTGCTAAGCTTGAACGGGCAAAGTAAGCTGTACTTGTTCCATGTTAAAGTCCAATCGAGCACATGCGCAATTGGGCTTTTTCTTTGCTGCGGGCGATCCGGTCATGTCCTTTCGCTTGGGTCCGCTGCAGTGCTGCCACCGGGCCATCGATTCCGACGAGGAGCGCAAGAACCTCAAGACTCTGAAGTTGACATTGATCGGATCACACAGGGATTTCCCAATGTATAACTACGTAGTCATTTATCTCATTCTGCCGGGACATGCAGATATAGTAGGTAGTAGCTGGCTAATGACTGATATCAAATGCCTGATGCGATGCACGTCAGTCCTGCTTAAGCTTGCGTTGCGCCGCAACTCCTAGTAGACGTTATCCAAAGTGCCCGCTGCCGTTTCGACTTCCAATGGTGTCGCATTTCGCTTCTGTGTCTTTCCTCCCTTTTTTCCCTCCTACAGTGTTTCAATAGCGGCGACCATGGGGACACGACACGACACGACACGGCACGACACGATCCATGTGCAGGTCATCGGCAATGCAAGTTACAGACCAGCCCCACTGAAGACGACATTCGGCTCTTTGTCGCACGAACCAGCACAAGGGCCAATTTGTCGTTTGTAGGTAAGGCATTACGCTTATCATGCCCTCTGAATTGCATGAACAACACTCGGTTTCTCATCAAAGCGCAAGGTCATATCTTCGAATAAGATGTACTTCATACCAGAGTTCCCTCATATCGCCCATTAGCCCTCCCATGAGCTTTTAGAGCCACAGCTTTCAATTTGCAGCATCCCTTTGTACGGCTCTGATTGAGGCCACCAACAACTCGCTCCTTAACCAAGAGCAAACGCAGCGTGAAAATCAGGGAGCAGAGATCACTCGCGCCGAGTCAGTTTCAAAACGCAAGCATGAAAAATCCCATCCGCCACCCCGTATTTCCACATCTCCAACTCATCCAGCTTGGAAGATCCCTCTCTCGCCCTATATCCAAGTCCAAAAAGACAGTCGCTCAAGTCCGAAAAGAAGGTCAACCAAGCCCCAACCGATATTCTCCGCCTCATTGCTTCCATTGCAGCCATCCTCCCTCTAGCCCAAGACCCGAACTCTGATATGCGTCGTGGCACAGACAAGGATCAGGCCCGCGGCGTCCAGCTACCGAACCAATCACGCACCACTGAAGTCGAAAACAGGCCAGGGGGCCCCCCGTGTCCACAAATTTCCAAGCAAGACCCGGCTGAAGCAGCCTCATGCGGCAGCTAGAAAAGAAAAAGAGTTGGGATTCGCTTCGATTTCGATTTGCGAGAGGTTCGTTCCCCCTCGTAAGCAAAATCAAAGTCAGGTGTTCAACTTTGCCTTGTTCCTTGTTCAACCCGAAATCAGTGCTACCGCATCTTACCTGAGATTATAGTCGCATGCGGCTCTACCAACGCAAGACACGAGATACGAGGCATAGAAAGACATCCTACGGAGTGCCTATAACGAAGCCGCTTGTGTTTCGTCTTGTCCACCAGCGAATTTCTTTGGCTTCTTCTTCCTCCTTCTAAATCTTCCATTGTTGGCGCGCCTTGCCCTTTTTCTGCTCTCTTCGTTATCTCAGGTACATACACCGAAAAAGCCCAGATAGCCGAACCGAGAAACTTGGTGCGAAAAGAAGAAGAAATCCCCCACCCTGCTTTGTGCCGTCATCACCCCACCATCAGATCACCATCACACCAGAGAACTTTGAGTCTAGAAATTCGCATGTGCCTCGGGTACAACAAAGGTACTTTGGCGCCCTGGATGCTGCTGAATTTAGACCGCAATGGCTTACCAACCTCAATTGGATTGAATGGTTTCTGAGTTATTGGCCGGAATTGATTCAATTGCATTAAGAACGTATGATACCTCATAGACTGTAGGTTAGTCCAGAAGAGATATTATGGAATCGCATCAGAGCCAAACATGGAATCTCTATTTGCAATGCCGGCTGCATCCCGCCACTCCCACAACTTTCAATCTCGTCGCGAAGAAGTCAAATTGAATCAGCCATCCAGGGGAACTTTGGAACCGCCCAAGCTTTACCAAATCAATACTTATGCTTTCCCCCTTAAACGCCATATGCCCATGCCTTTCCTATCCAGATAACCTCGGGAAACCAAACCAGCCCCCCATCAAGAATTCTTCTTCGCTCGCTTCCTCTTCCTCAACATCTTCTCCACCTCGCCAGCCCCCCGCGTCCGCAAGCTCAGCTCCTTCATCATGTCCCCCCAGCGTATCTCGCCGCCGCACGACGGGCATTTGCACCTGTTGGGTAGAACGACCCCTGGGTCATCGCTCGCCAGGGCATGCTTGCTCCAGCAGTCGACGTGTCCCATGGCCTCGCAGCCGTCGTTGGGGCACATTGCGTATAGGCCTTTATCGGACTGCATCTCTGCGTTGCAGTGGACACATCGGCCCTCCCTTTCAAATGAGACCGCGTTGTGCGCCTTGTCAATATATTCCTGCATCGAAGAGTAGTCCAGCGCCAAGGCTTGAATCCCCCATGGAGTCGTCGACGAGTCGCCCTCATGGGGGCCAAAGTCGGTCAATATCTTCAAGCTCGGAGCAACAGGGATGTCGCTCGCCTCTGTCCAGCGATCCCATGCTGTGTGAGCGTCCCGAGCGAAGAAATGCAGGTTGAGCGGCCACCGTGAAAAGCTGGGCACCCTCGTAAGGAGGTGAAGATTCGACACGATGGACTTGAGGGTATGCGGCCCTCGCTTGGGCATACCACTCTTTTTCCGCTGCGTAGCCACCGTGATGCGCTCTTCCTTTGGTATATGAGTTGTGAGATGCGGATTGTTGAGGGCCCATCTTGTTTGCCCGTGAAGAGTCAGCACATTGACGCAAACTTTCTCCTTCACGACCTCCGCTTGACATTGACCTACTCAAACTTCAGCGCAGCGATCGAGCTCGGGAAGCCAGAGACCAAGATGGCCATTTCCCAGGGCCGAAGCTTCTCGCGTGAAGTGCGCACCGCGCCGCCTTTGGCCTCGCCGTTGTGCTGCCTGAGCCGCCTGGGCGGATTCGGCGTGGATCCGACGTATATCGATGCATGCCTCACGGTAGAGCGCAGAACGTAGACAGCATACAGGGCCGGTATTGGCTTGGCGAGGCCTGACATGCCTACATATGTTCGTGCTCACTACATGAAAGTACCGCCTTCGATGTTCTCAATATCAGTCAGTGTTGATGTTGGGTAGGTTGTGTAACCGGTATAGTCATCACGAAGAAGAGTTTAGTCTCTGGAACGCGATCATACCAAATCTGATGACTAAGCGATCCTGAACATTGATACGGCGCCCTTGATGTTGGAGATGAAGTTCATACTTCACAACAGCCAGATGGGTTGATGGTTCCAGACAAGATGTTCGATCCATTCATTATACTCTAATCGCCTATAATACCGAGCAAGCCGTTCCCTAAATGACATACCCACAAACTCCCAACTATGACACATGAGCCCTTCAAAGCAAACCCTGCTTCTGTAAATCGTAGTACACCTTCTCCGGCATGACGTTTCCTTCGCCATCTTCCATCTGGATGACGCTGCCGTCGTCAATTTTCCCCCTCTTCTTCTCCTTCTGGATCTTTTCCCAGAGCCTCATGGCCTCGTCAATACCCGTAATGTCCCTGAAGAGGCTGGTGTTGGTGATGCCCAGGCATTTGAGGCCATACACGTGGCGTGCCTCGTTGAAGTGCTTGTCAAAGGCACGTCGGCCCATGTAGACAAAGTTTCCGCAGATCTCGCACGGAAACTCCACGCCGAGGCCATGCAGTCGATACAGCCAGAACGGGATGGGCTTTCCGTCCCAGGCCAGGGGAAGCTTGAGAGGGTTGTATATCTTTTCTTCGCCGTCCTCGCCTTCGCCGTCTCCCTCATCCATCGGCTCATATCGCGTTTCGCTCACGTTGAGGAGGTTCTCCAGCTCCTGCTGACGCTCCCTTTCTGTCATTCCCTGCTTGCGCTCAACGTTGACGCGGGTGTCGCTGCGCTCAGTACTCATGGCACTGGCGAGGCGCTTGATTCTGTATTCACGCTCTGCAACGGCTCGCTCTTTGAGTCTGGTCGCGGAGACGGTTCCTTTCCCTGCACCGTTCGCTGATGGCGCAGAGTCTGCTTGTCGCTGGCTTCGCTGCTCTGCGGCTTTGATGTGCTTTCGTCCCTTGAGGTGGTTCTTGTAGACGTTTTCGTTGGCAAACTCCTTCTCGCAGTCATCACACCAGATGGCATCTCCTGTGCGCTGCTTGGGTTGCGCTGCCTGTTCCTGGGTCCAGCCCTCTACTTCGTCTTTCGCCCAAGCCTCTTCAAACTCTTTATCAAAGGACTGCAGAATCTTGTCCACATTCTCCAAGGGTCGTGTCCGCCGCATGAACGACTCGAGGTAGTCACTCAACTCTCCGAGGTATTTGAAGTATTGGTCATTGAGCTTCTCGTTCCGCTTCACACCTCCGAAGCCGGGAGCAAAGTTGTCAAACTGCTCGAGATACTGCAGGTAGCTCAGGCGCTTGACGTTGTTCAGGTTGAGGAAGGACTCGTGGCAAATGTTCAGATCGAAGAAGCGTCCATAAGCCTCCTCTCCCGTGAAGAGAGAGTCGACAATGGAGGGCAAGGGTTCTGATGGATCGCCATGCTTTGAGACCTTGTATCGCTGCTCCGAGTTCTCCGCCTGCTCGTTTGGGTATCTCGCGTGATGCTCTCGAACGTCCTTGAACTGACGATAAAACTCTTCAAAGGGGTCACCGGTGCCGATCTGCTGAATCTCTCGAGCCCTGCTGCCGTTTTCGTCCCGGTAAATATTGATTAGGTTCTGAGACTGGGCTTGGATCTGGTCCAAAAGCTGGGCAACTTCGTGATCGCGGTTGAGGCGGTCGCGGATCTAAGAACAAAGCGATTGATTAGCAGCCGCAGAAGATGGAGGCAAACGCAACACGGGAAGCTCACATGCTTGGGGTCCTCGCGCATACGATCCGCGATGCCCTGTTCGAGGCGCTCGAGGTCCTCGTGGATGTACCGCTGCTCTTCTAGGACCAACATTCTGTAGCGCTCTGATGTCGATGAAATGGACGAGCCGGGTTCAAGAAGAAGAAGAAACGATGCGATATCAGGAGAGAATCGCTGCTTTCGCCAAAAGGCATCAGTGGTTTGGCTACTCCATAAAAAGCACCAAGGCTGGTCGCGTTTCTAGAAAGTTGCTGGGGCGAAAGCGGCTTATCAGTTTAGCCGAAGTACGTCCGCCACCAGTCGTTATCGCTGCGAGCCAAAAGTTTTGGAGCCAGCGGCGCCACCGACCGACTGACTTGACATCGACCACGGGCTATCGGCGAGCTCAACAAAAGAATCCATCTCTCGACACATCAACGCACATCAACACACACCTCTACATCATGGCTGAAGGCGCTGGAGGGATTGACCGCAAGGCGGACGAGAGGATGGAGTTTTCCACCTCCAAAGAGGTGACGGTGCACCCGACGTTCGAGGCCATGTCGCTGAAAGGTAAGAGACGCCGTCCATCAAGTCTGCCGATGTTGCCGGATGCCTAACAATGTCGTCTGCACAGAGAATCTTCTGCGCGGCATCTACGCTTACGGCTACGAATCGCCATCCGCCGTCCAGTCGCGAGCCATTGTCCAGATCTGCAAGGGACGCGACACCATCGCGCAGGCCCAGTCCGGCACGGGAAAGACGGCCACCTTCTCGATCAGCATGCTGCAGGTTATCGACACAGCCGTGCGCGAGACGCAGGCCCTCGTCCTGTCGCCCACGCGAGAGCTGGCGACCCAGATCCAGTCGGTCGTCATGGCACTGGGCGACTACATGAACGTCCAGTGCCACGCGTGCATCGGAGGCACCAACGTCGGCGAGGACATTCGCAAGCTGGACTACGGCCAGCACATTGTTTCGGGCACGCCCGGGCGGGTAGCAGACATGATTCGAAGGCGCCATCTTAGAACGAGGCACATCAAAATGCTCATTCTGGACGAAGCCGACGAGCTCCTGAACAAGGGATTCCGAGAGCAGATCTACGATGTATACCGCTACCTGCCGCCGGCCACCCAAGTCGTGGTCGTCAGTGCTACTCTTCCCTACGACGTGCTCGATATGACGACCAAGTTCATGACCGACCCCGTTCGCATCCTGGTCAAGCGAGACGAGCTTACGCTGGAAGGCTTGAAGCAATACTTTATCGCCGTGGAAAAGGAAGACTGGAAGTTCGACACCCTGTGTGACCTCTACGACACCCTCACCATTACTCAAGCCGTCATCTTCTGCAACACGCGCCGCAAGGTCGACTGGCTTACGGACAAGATGCGCGAGGCCAACTTCACCGTCAGCTCCATGCACGGCGACATGCCTCAGAAGGAACGAGACAGCATCATGCAGGACTTTAGACAGGGAAACAGCCGAGTTCTCATCTCGACCGACGTCTGGGCTCGCGGTATCGACGTGCAGCAGGTCAGTCTAGTTATCAACTACGACTTGCCCAGCAACCGAGAAAACTACATCCACCGAATTGGCCGTAGTGGACGGTTCGGCCGCAAGGGCGTGGCTATCAACTTTGTGACGACGGAGGACGTCCGCATCCTCCGAGACATTGAGTGTACGTTTTGCATCACCCTCGCAGCCGCATGTGACCAACACTAACCCGTTTGACTCAGTGTACTACTCGACTCAAATTGACGAGATGCCGATGAACGTGGCGGATCTCATCTCATAATCGACCCTCTCCCTCGTGCACAACGGCGGCACATGGACCGAGTAGCAGAGTGACGGGCACAGAACCGGGGTAGAATGTACAGAGCCGCGGATCAGGGGCATGCCCGGCTCTTTAATAGTGGAGGAAAGGGGTACCAAGATTGATCAGGTGAGCCGCGTTGCCCAGTTCTGGCTTGTGTGTTGATCTCGCTGACTTTGGGTGACTAGATTGACCATTCCCTCTTATCATATTGACACAGCCTTGTTTGGTTAATGGGAGTGATGGGAACTTGTGGGCTGGTATCTCGCAAGTGATGTGCGTAGCAGATGTATGATCAGATACAATGGGCTAGCACGTAATGAAACTACCAAAATACACTTGCTCAACCGCATTGCAGATTTCGAGCTCTAAGCATACAGGCTGCCTTTGATGTGACCTGTCTCAGTGCCTCCATGACGACCAAGAACTTGCCAACGGTGCCAAGTACGATAAGAACGAGGAAGGCACGCAGTCGGCTGACGGTATATGATATATGATATGCTCTATTAATTGGGGCTTCTGAGTCCAGAAATTCCTCCTTTTCGCTCTTCTACCTAGTAATATAGTCTGCACCTCTCCCAGCAGTTCAATATGAAGAACCTCACCTCCCTACTCGGTTCCGAACTCGGCAGCTCGGAAAGTGATCCATACGAGAGTTGCCACTGTCCAGTTTGACAAGTCATTCCAGAACCGACATGCTGGAAGAGATGGAAACAAGGGGAAATGCCATGTGTCCCATGTTACAAATGGCATCATATCATGGCATGCGAATTTCTCACGAGATTGTAGTAGTATGGTATATCATTTTTCACAAAATGAGTGTTTTTGAGAGGTCTGGTATCCTTGACGACATGGGGAGAAATGTGTCATGGTTGTAATGTGTGTTTCTGGTGGTGATTTACCTTGTCTTTTTGACGGATTGTGACGTGCTTTGAAATAGGAGACCCATGGTTTTGTTTGGTCTTGCCTGGGCAGGTAGGTATGCAAAAGTGCTTCGTATGTATGAAGTGGAAGAGAGCAAGGGGGAGGGGAGCGAAGGGGAGGGGGGGGAATCCCTGTCCTTGCTTGGGAGGGCAAATTTGGTAGCGAGAGGCGAAGAAGCCCATGGATCTCTCGTCCCCCTCCAAGGGGGGAGGGGGGGAGGGGAGTTATCTTGGACCAACAGGAAGGGGGATTCCTAGTGTTTGAATACAGTCTTGGTAGAAAATGAGGTTACTGGCGAGGATGGATTGTCGCGTGACGGCCTTGGTACGACGTTCACCGGAATCGTGTAGTGATCCATATGTGTCTTAGTATCGGTGGTAATGCTGCCGAGACTTGTCTCAGTTGAATATCACGGTTCTGGGCGGGGAATTACGCAGTTGTGGTGCTGCGGCAAAAGTAAAGAACCGAGTGTTGTTCAGCTCAACATGGGGAATTTGAGATTCGGGTGCATGTGAAGCTCAAAGTTGGATCTGACCGGCTTAATCTGAGACATTGACAGCAACTACCAGACAACAAAGGCTAGGTGAAGATGAAGTAAGGTAGCCGGGAGCTGAAGGCATCACAAGACGTTATTCCCGGTTCCTCTGCTCTCTTCTTTCCTCGAACCATGCCCAGCATCCTGCACCGAGTTTCACATATCCCAAGCAACGGTACAGTGAATCCATTCATCTCGGGATTCGTTTCCCAAAAGTCCTTATCGCAATGATTACCGTCGGCACTTTTGCAACGTTGACAAAAGGCACCTCCTACACCGTCTCAACTTCAGGGTAAACTGCAACGTCAGACCGGGGAAATACCTCGATCTCCATCCTCATACTTTACACATTGGGAAACCAACAGCCTTTTTGGCAATTCCATGGAATGACAATCTTCGAAAACTACGTAATTCTCCTCGTATCTGAGGGACGGGCCAGGAACGTAATGCGTTTACAGTAGGTAGGTAGATCAAACCGCCTTTCTGGTGATACATCACTTATACGGCAGCTCTTTTGCTGCTAGATACCTACCCAGACAGGAAGTGAGCAGCATAGACATGTACATCACATGTGCGTACTCCGTATCTACTGCACGAAGCAATCACCAACACCACCAATCGCCAAAATCTCCCGAATGAGGTCTTTCCCTGAGAAGCAGCAAGGGGGGGGATTGCACTCTTTCTCTGTGTGATGAAATGATCTTCTCGAAAGATGAGCATGTCCACGGAAGCTGTGACGCACGCCATTGACACAGCCTCCCCCCCTTCTCACGAGCCTGGAAGCCTTGTTTGTTCACCTCTTCTCGCTACCGAGGGCCATAATCCCGGACGGGGGCAGGGAGGGAGAGAGGGAATGATGTATGTATGGAGGGATGGATGGCGGCATGGATGTGTTTCCGTTGGGTCGGTGTTCTAGATGGCGGCCTGGAAATTACCTGTGTATTGGGCCTGTTTGATTGCACCAGACGTCGTTTCTTACCAGTACAAATACATCCAGTAATACCCTACACTCAGCCGCTAGCTTGGAGGCACTATGCTTGTGATGTCGGAGCTTCGCAGTCCGCTTGGATCCCGAAAGAGCTACTATAGAGTATACAAAATGGCGATGAAATGCGCGCTCTGCAGCTGAACTCGACTAAGCACCATGAAACACTGAAACAAAGACCAAGAGAAAATTTTTTGACATGACATGGATAGGAGGGGAAGGCCAGCTACGTAATCCGTCAGATGAAATAGGAAAAAAAGAAGATGAAGAAGGGAAAACTTGATTGCCTGGTGGAGCTGTGCGTCAATGAACGGATACCGACATTTGGTCGCTCGGCCGGGATGGCGGCAGGGGTCCCTCTTTCGCGGGTTCTCGGGGCCGCAATGGGTCATGGATCATGGTGAAGCTGAGAAGAGGAAACGAGAGAGTGAGCAGAGGCTGAGAGGGGAAGGGGGAGGGAAAGAACAGAGTGGCCGAGGACCAGAGCCCGTCCAAGGAGCTCGGAGACCATTGACGGCCTGTCGTTGCTTGGTGTAGGAAAGAGAGAGGGAAAGAGCAATTGTAGTCTTGGTGGACATGAATCGTCAATCTGGCAAGCAGTTAACAGTAGAGAGACAAAGTACGTGATAGTAGCTTGGTCTTCCCGTCATACGCGGATTTTTTTAGAGCCAGCAGTAGTAGCAGCGATAACTTACGATGACCTTTTCTTGGTCGCCTAAGGACGCCTTGTTTCTGCCATGATAGTGCCATCGGCGAATTGGGTCTTGTGGGCCTGTTTCCTTTCCATGGTCGCAAGCGTGTTGATGAGGATCGTAGCTCATGGGCTGGAGAGAAGAGAGAGATTAGATAGAGATTTGCATCGCCGGAGCTCTGTCCGCGCCACTGGGAGTGAAAAGGAACAGGGGGAGATGGAACCCTGGTCAATGAAAAGACGCCGAAACGCCTCCGTGATTGGGAGCAAAGAAGGAGGAGGGATTATGAGAGACAAGAGGAAGAGGGAAAAGAAAGAGAGGAAAGAGAGCTCGCTTGACCTGGTGTGCTCGTTTCGGCTTAGTTGGCGTTGCAATTAATGTCCGCGGTCCTATTGTTATGGGTATCGTGGACGGAGCAGCTGGCAATAGTACCTGTAGTAAGTAAGCATGGGAGATGGCTCCGCTGGAGCTTTGCCAACTCCGGGCATAGCTGACATGTGAGAACGACATGGAGCTTCTCGTATGTACCGGCAACATAGCTGTCGGTTCGCGTGCTTCCTGTCGTCGTGGTGAGGATTATCAAGTCGAGACGAGATGACGCTGCGTGTAATTAGCAATTGCCCATGAGCGTCAAAATCTGCACTCTGCACGCAAAAACCACTTGTGCAAAGCTCATCAATACAGCCCTCTGTCACAAAGTACGAGCATCGTTTGCCGTCGGTCGGGCCCCGTATGTGACGGTGTGGATATTGAAATCAAATCCCATCGCAAGGGTAGCTGCAAATCGACAATCCCCCAGAACCCAGCCCGAGTGGCGATGAAACAAAGATGCCTGAGCAGGCCGAATCCAACCCCCAACCCAATCCTACGACAGGACGAGACATGGATAAGACAAGAACCAAAGACAGCTCAAGCTCAGGCCTCCCTCCAGTCTTTATTCCCCGTCGCAAATGATGCCGGCAGAGACGTCAAGCTGCATGTCGGTATACTACCCAAGGTAGAGTAGCAATAGTGAAACTGCTACGTAGCATGACGCCGCGCACAGTCATGTTCGCAAGTCGCATCGCAACCAGTAAATGCTCCGAAGGCAACGAACGCATCAGGATCAACTGGATTGGCGTTCCGGTCCGTGATGCCCTGGAAACCGTTAGCACAAGCAGGTACCTGCAGTAGTGCGTGCAAGCAGCAGGGCAGTCGAAACGGGGAACTATTGTGACAGGCCTCCACCCTCTCTCGCTGCAATCCATTTCAGACCAATATGATCGGATAAAGTCCTGTTATCGCCTAAAACCCAGATGGAGAAGCCCTTGCCCTGCCCTGAAGAGAAGCTCGGGCATGTCGAAGAGCAGGAGAGCTTCCGCGCGGACCAGCCTTGCCTCTTAAGGGCAATCTTGGGCGTGGCCGGGGGGTCGAGAGAAGTTGGTTAGGGTGGTATGATGTTGATTGCCTGACCAGAGTGTCTTGTCGGACGTGGCTGATGAGGCATCGCAGAGCCATCCGTACTGGGCTTGTCTTGTGCTAGTACTTGTACCTGTGTGGAACTGAGCTTCATACGTTAGAGAGGCATCTCTGAGAATCTGCAGCATATCGCTCGTGCAAGCCGTGTGTCCGGTCTGTCAATGCATGGATGACATGCTCCCAGGGCGTCCAAAGCAAGCAATTCCCGGCAGCCGCTGGATACGGGCCCAGGAGCAGGAGGCACAATCGTCATCGAGATGAGCACAACCGAAGATGACATGAAACAAGGCATACGAGGATTGAAGACGCAGAGGCAGAGTTGAGTAGGTAGACAGGCAGCAGCCAAATGGCCTTGTTGGTAATAAGGTAGGTCTAGTAGGCCGAGGAAAATGAAATGATGGTTGCGACGGGACCAGAGCCCGAGGTCACTTGCAGGAGCCCGCCTGCTTCCGCGCCGTCCCCCGCGTGTACCCTGCAGACGCTCGGTATTTGGGATTTGCGTAAGAAATTCGGCAGAAGAGGGAGGACTGAGGGGATTTGAGCCAACTTCCAGCCGACTGAGGCTACCGTCGCTGTACCTGCACCGGCGACCTCGGGTACCTGGACGATACCCGGAACAGTAGGTGCGTGCCTGCCCTGGCAGGTCCGGCTTGAGGTGGCCCTGCCTTGCGGTAACATCTCACATCCGGAAGGGACATCCGCACCGTACCTGCAGCATCAGGAGACAGGGATGCGCAATTTGGGAAGTCGTCGGCCATTGAGCTTTTTTTTCCTTCTTTTGTTTTCCTCTTTGTGCGTCCTTGCCTGTCTGTGCCTATGTCTGTCGCTATTCGCCGTCGGCCATTGTGCAAATACCCATCTCGCGATGACTTTCTGTCAATGTCAGTGGTCAGCGCGGCTCTGAACAGGCCCCCGATCCAGTGAGGTGTTGCAACCGAACTGCTTTGCCGTTTGTTCTGCTGCTGCTGCTGCTGCGTCTCCCTGATATCGTCTTCAAGCTGCTGGCCCTCTTCACTACAACACAGTGGTAGCACAGACCTCCAGGAAGGTGGTCGCTCTGTCAGTCGGCATGCTGTACAGTAGAACCTCTTTGTGGACGGCCCCGACGAAAAGCACAAGTTATGTCGCGCGTCTGCATCAGCGACTTAATCGCGACTGATCGCCAGCCCGTCGCCAATCGGCTCAGCGACCGCGATTCGCCCGCCGAGGGCTAAAACAGGATCGCGTCTGCTAGCAACCTGCAAGCGTTCCATCTGGTGCCGGTGCCGGTGCTGACCTGACACTGAGAATCGACAGGCGCTTGGTCATTGCCATGCTTTTGCCTCCCCCTCAGAGCCCCAAAGCTCCAAAGCGCCGGGACCGTCTTCAGACCATCTCGCCACCGTCCAAGCTCTGAACCCGTTGGAGCCTGTGCCGGCCGCCCCTCCTGGTCCGTCCCCTGCTCGGTGGTCGGCTCAGCACCGAGTTTGAGCGTACGGGTGACGAGACGGCAAGGCGAAAGGACAGAATCCCTGCTGGTCCATGTGCGGTAAAACTTGCCATCGATAATACGAAGCACAAGAGCTGTACAGTACAAGCACAAGCACAAACACCAGCACAGATACCTAAGGTACACGCATAAGCCAGCGGTCCGAGCCCGCCAGCGTGGAAGCGCAACCTCCTACCATCAGATCCGCCTAGGCGGCGTCCGGGATCCCCTGGCCGGCGTGTCTTTGGAGTATTTGGGGTCTTTGGGGCCACCCAGGGTCCGCGCTGGCTCTCCACGCCGAGGGAGCACTAGCAATGGCCAAGAGAGCGGGCTCGAGGGCGAACAGCTGGGTCAGTATGTACATGTGCCAGTCCATCAGTTGGTCGGATCAAGCAAGGGTCTTTCGGGAGGATTGCACAAGGACAAAGCATGGTAGCCGCCCACTCCATGCAGCGTTCGTCTTTAGTCTCATTGCCACCCGGTACAGCTCTCGCATCTGGCGGCATAGCATCAGCAAAACGGCTCGCCGCAGTGCACCGCATGTCCAGATGTGAAGGAGCTGCTGCAAAGCCATCTGCCTGTCTTACTAGGTATGTCGCACGCACGGCCATGGACGCGGCCGAGCGTGTACTGGCCCCAATCACGTCGATGTGACACCGGTAGGCGCCCTGCCTCTGGCCTTCGAAATGAGCGGATGCCTGTCGCCGTGGCACAAGTTCATTACTGTGCAAGCAATAACCAGCTGCCAGGGTCCTCATATCGTACTGAGGTGGCTCTGCTCCAGTCGCTCCAGTTTGCTGCGGATATCGCAATCGGGTTGCCAGCCGCGAGGTGCTAAGGCCCAGTAGCGTGCAGGAACCCTGCCTTGCCCGCCTGCTAGCAGCAACTGGCTCTCGTGCTAGTGCCCAATCCAATGGTATAGCCTAGGGGAGAGCTCTTGGGACTGTCTCTACTTGTCTACCTACCTTGCTAACTGTTCTCTAGCACCGTCCGGTTGATTCATGTCGAGGCTCGAGTAAGGCCGTGCAGCAGAACTACAGACAGGCTAACTGCAGGTGCGGCTGTTGTATGCCTGCGCTATCGGTGCGGTGCGGCTCAGGTGGTAACATGCCATCATACGGTGTCTCGATCACAGTCCCTCGTGGCACACGCTCTGGCCCGCTGTAGGACAGACCTCAGGTTCCCCTAGCACGAGCGCTACAGACCCGCTAACCGTCGTGCTCCAGGGCCAGGTCGGTGGCAGCGCCTGTGAGCCATGCAGCCATGCAGTTGAGCCTTCCATGGATGCCATCCATCCCATCCCATCCCATCCCATCTCAGGGGGGCCCCCAATAGCGGTTACCAGCTGCCAGGTACGACGAGTCGGCGTCGTGCTACGCGACCGGGGTGCAGCCACGCACCCATCAGGCATGGGCGGCAGCATGGCCTCGAGCAGGGGGAGCAGGGGAGCAGGGCCTCGTCCAGGTACAGATACGGGTGCAGGTACGGCCGCGGTACATGGTACGGACGATCCCCGCCCGTCTCCTTGCAATTTGTAGCCGATGGGCGGGTTTTCGCTCTCGTGAGCTGTGCGGTGCTGTTCCGGGTCCTTGGCAGCTCGCGGCGATTGTGACCTGAAATTGGCCACGCCCCGGAGAGGCAAGATTTGTGTGAGTGTGAGTGTGAGTGTGAGTGTGCGTGTGTGTCCTGTGATTCGCCTGTACCTGTATCGTACCTGTGCCTGTACCGGCACCCGTACCGTACCGTACCTTACCTGATCCTGGACCTGAATCTGTGCCTGTGCTTCCACCAACTTCTTCCTTTTGCTTGTGCTGGGGAAGCTCGAATGCCTTATGGAGTAGAGGTACTAAGGTAAGGTGAGGTAGTATTTCACCAAGGTATTTCTCCTCCGTCCTCTTCTGCATCCCGAGGCTTGTTTTTTCCTTTGCCTTTTCATCCTCTTTTCTTCCTGGTGTTGCACCTTGATCCTTTCTCTTTCATCCCTTCTCTCTCTCACTCTCTCTCTCACACTCTGATCCTCACGGCAAAGTACTTTTGCTGTCTGTGCCTTCTCTGTAGCTCAGCAGCTGCCTGTACCTTCAGTTACTACCTCGTCTCACCTCCCTCACACCATCTGGGCAGGTACCAAGTACCCGGCACGAGATAGCTTTACCCTTTTAGCATCCTCGCCTCGTCTTCCTCTTGAAAAAAACCAAATAAAATCCATCCCTCCCCCCCGGTTTCTCTCCTCCACGCCTGCTCTCTTCTTCCTCCCGCAAGTTGCCTATCCCGAGCCTCGTGCTGGCCGTTCAACACCCGAATAGCGTCGAGTTCAAGGAGAAAACGTCGTGTTCCGTCCCTGACCGATTCTTCTATATCAAGAGGGGGAGCTTCATCACGCACAACCCAGACAGACGTCCAACCACCTCGTCTGCGGGCGAAAGCACCAGCTTGGAAAACCGAAAAGCCTCTTCACCGGATAGCCAGCAACCATGGGCATCTTCTCTCGCAAACAGAAATCTCCCCGGGAGTCGGGCATCCTCGAGTCTCAGTCCACCACCAGCTTCGGCTCCTCCACATTCCGCGGCATGGCCAACAACCGCGTCTCTGCCAGCAGCATGCTGACCCCCAACACTCCCCTATCGCCGATGCCTCCGTTCAAAATACCCAAGATTGACCTGCCCCGGCCCCCGGATCCGCTGCTGGATCCCGCTGGCTACCTGCGAAGCCTGACCGCTGTGCGCGACAGGGCCAAGATCCTCATGGAAAGGGCCCAGGATAACGGCCTGGTCCACTTCGACGTTGACATGAACAAGTTTCCGGATGTGGTGACGTTTGTCGCAGGGCTGATAAAGGTACGTTTACTGCTTTTGTTGGGTTGGGGAGATGGAAGCCTTGGGGCGAAAGAGGGGAGAGACATGAAGCTCGCTTGCATGGCAGCATCCAGTCTAAGGCTGGCGCATGGCTTGCTCATCTTGTCTCTACTAGACATGGAAAAGATGAGCCGTCGGGGGCACTGCCAGCTTGGCCACATGCCTTTCCCTTTCCATTCTTTTACCCAGTACACGCCATCTCCTCGCTTATGTAGTTGGATCCGAGACTAATACCGAATGCGCCTATGTAGCGAGACCACGAGGCTCCTTTCCAGGACATTCCCAGCCATGGGCGGTATCAGCACTTCTGCGTAGGAGGTCGAGATCGCATCGCTGAGCTGCTAAGCGGCTGGCCCGACAGCGTCGACAACACGGAGCGATGCCGCCGACTCGTAGATCTCTTCTTCATCAGCGTGCTGCTGGATGCGGGTGCGGGCACTACATGGACCTACAAGAGCGTTGAAAATGGCAAGGTCTACAAGCGCTCAGAGGGCATCGCGGTTGCCAGTTTGGAGATGTTCAAATCAGTAAGTCGAAGGAAACATACACTTGGGGGGAGATTGATCTGACCCGGAATGATAGGGAATCTTCTCAGCAAGCCCATCCAACAAACACCAGGTCGACAAGGTCGCACTGGGGGCTCTCAGTGTGGCTAAGATTGCTTCGGGCATGCAGGCTGATGGCGACAACGAGCTTGTTGGCTTGGAGGGCCGAACGGAGCTTCTGGTCAAGCTGTCAGACGCTCTCAATGAGCATTCCGAGTTCTTTGGTGCCGATGGCCGGCCTGGCAACATGATTGGTGAGTTGACTGTTCGAGTCAATTCTTGCGTGTCTCTGTCAGCTAACACCCTTGCAGATTACCTGCTATCACATCCCGCAACTCAGGCATCTTCGGTTCTCATTGTCCCTCTGCCCGTCCTGTGGAGCGTCCTGATGGACAGCCTCTCATCCATCTGGCCTACTCGAACGGCAATCAACGGCGTCCCGCTTGGCGATGCCTGGACCTGCGAGGCCCTGCCCACCTCGGGACCCAATACCTGGGAGTCTATCCTGCCGTTACACAACCTGACACAGTGGCTTGCATATTCGCTCATGCAGCCGATGCAATCCCTGCTCAACATGTACTTTGCCGGCACGGAACTGTTGACGGGCTTGCCCGAGTACCGCAACGGCGGCCTCTTTGTCGACCTGGGTGTGCTGACTCTCAAGGAGAACGACATGGCCCGCGGGCTGGCCAATTACGGCGCCTACTGCAAGCACTCGGGCATCAAGGTCGTTGAGGTCGCGCCCATGTTTGAGGCCTCGGACGATGTCATTGTGGAGTGGCGAGGGTTGACGGTTGCTCTGCTTGACAAGCTCCTGGAAGGCGTCAACGCGGCACTTGCGCCGGAGCTGGATGGCCATGAGATGACTCTGGCGCAGCTATTGGAAGCTGGTAGCTGGAAGGTAAGGACCGCACGCATGATGCAACTATACTGAGCCGTGGGCTAACAATGCATCATAGGGAGGTCGTGAAATCGCCGAAATCAACAGGCCAAATACCAAAGAGCCACCGATTCTGGTCGAAAGCGACGGAACGGTGTTTTAAACGGAATGCTGGCTTCTCTTCTCTTCTCTTCTTCACGCTCACTCACTCACCTCCGTTGCTACAACAATTACCGACTGTTTTTAACTATTATACCAAGACTGCTACACCTGAGGCAGATTCGTTTTCCTTTGTTTTTGGGATGGCATGCACTGTCTGGCCTACTTTGGGACGCCGAATGAATGAGCAAATCTTTCTGTTCTTTCCCTTTCTTCTCTCTTCACAACTTATTCACTAATACGATAATGAATCGTACAAAAACTGGCCTGGGAAGAAAAAGGAGCATGGGAAACAAAGGTGGAAATCAAAAACAGGGCTCCTTTTGTGTTGGGAAGGTAGTTTCGAGGATATCCCGTGTAGGACTCATGGGAGAAATTTAAGAGATTAATCGCAAATTGCCATGTTTCTTGTGTTTTACGCTCTGTACATTGTCATTCGCTACCTATGGTACAAATGCCTCTTGTGATTTGTAGGTAAGTATGCTATGTGGAAAATGCTTCATCAGGAGTGTCTTTTATTGCGTCTATCGTAACAGCACAACTCCCCTTTCCCTTCTTATTGTACAAGATGTCCATCCCTTCCCTTCTTTATGTCACTTTGCTCCCCACTGCCCCTTCTCCGCGTTCATGCTCTCGATACAGCTCATCTACGTACATATTTTTACACTTTGGTGATGGTGGTGGATTGTAAATAGTACATGAGTATGAAAAAAGGGGGAAGGATCTTATACAAAGAAACGCCGCCCACTGTCTCTCCTCTCTCCATGACAGCAGCTTCGTTTTTTCACCCCCTATCCGTATTTTGAATTTTTTTTTTCTCTTCCCTTCCTCTTTTCTTTTTTGTCTGTTTTGCTTTGAGGGGAAAGAAAAAAAAAAGGTCTATGTGGGCGCTCATTTATTTCTTGCCCTTGTATTTCTGCTCAAACTGCTCTCGCTCCTGCTGCTTGCGCAGGTCCTCCAGCTTGCGAATCATCTCCCTGCGCTTCCGCTCGGCCCTCTCCTGCTCGGTGCCGGAGTAGGTCCCCGTGTAGTTGGACACGGACTCGGAGACGCCCTTCTTCATGTCGTCGAGGCTGCTGGTGAGGCGCTCCCTGAGGCCGGCGATGCCCGGGGTCTCGGGCGCCGCGCGGGGAGCCTCGTACTGGACCTTGTTCTGCTGCTGCTGCGCGGGGGCCTCGTCGGCGGGGCCGAGGGGCAGGCCGAGGGCGCGGCGGACGGAGGGGACGTTGAGGATGAGGGCGGTGACGAGGGTGGAGGCGCCGAGGGAGACGGTCATGAGGTTGACGGCGGCGGAGAGGAAGGTTGTGCCGATGAAGCCGACGGTGCCGAAGATGTACATCATGGGCTTGAGCATCTTGCGCTGCTGTTGGGGGGTGTGCTTTGCGTTGATCTGAGCGAGTCGTGAGTAAGCCATGATTCGTCTAAAGAGGGTTGTATTGGAGAAGGGAGGCTTACCAGCAGAGCACCCATCATGAGGGCGGTACCAGCGGCGGGGAGGATAAAGTAAGGGTCCGTGGCGGTCAGATCGGTGAACCAGAGGAAGCCCGCGTTCTCAAGCGAAGGCACGGGGATGTGCACCATGCCGCTGACGATGCGGAAGAGGCCGAAAGTGAAGGGGATCTGGGCGAGGGACCACAGGATGCCCCAGTTGCTGACGCCGTACTCGGTGCGCAGCAGCTTGTTGAGGACCTGGCCGCGCTGGCGCTTCTCCATGTCGCTCTCCTGGAAGCCCTGCTGGACCAGCTTCATGGCTTCGGTGGACCGGGGGTCCTTCCTCATGCGCTGCATGATGGCGTTGAACTTGAGGCTCTGGATCTGAGGGTAGAACATGACGGCCCTCAGCAGGACGGCCGTGGCCATGATGGAGGCGCCCCAGCCCAGGCCCGTCCAGACGTGGACGTGCTCGAGGACCCACTGCATGACCGAGGTGAAGCCCCAGCCGTAGTCCAGGCCGATGGCGTGCAGGTAGCCAATGTCCTCGCGCATATTGAGGATGTCCTGGCCGTTAATGAGGGCCGAGATGGAGGAGAGGTCGGCGTCGGAGGCGGCGACGGCGGAGGGGTCTGTGGCGGAGGGAGAAGTAGCGGCTGCGGCTGCGGCATCGGTAGGAGTAGAAGAAGAAGATGCTGCTGTTGAGGCCTGTTCCGCCGGTGTGGGAGTGGCGGCGGCTGGTGTTTCGGGTGTTGATGCAGTGGCTTCCGCTGGGGAAGCGTCCTTGTTGTCCTTGCTTTCACCCCAGCCCCAGAGCGAGAGCGATCTTGATGAGGAGATGCCCCCGAGGACAATTGGCGCGGCGGCGGCATATCGAGGACGCAGCGGCGATGAGGACGTCGTCAATCGGCCGTCGACGTGTCGCAATGATGTCCCGAATTGTCGTCCATGGCTCAGCTGTCGACCGGAGAGGCTCTGCGTGGGGTGTCAGTCTGCGACGATCTCGCGCCTGTCAAGTATACCGATTTTCATGAGAAATTGGGGGGACATTGCTCACCACCAATCGGTTCGGCGCCTGCCTCCAAGCTCCCTGTGAGGGGAGGGAGCGCACAATCCCTCTGCTTGGAAGCATTGCGACGGTCTTGTCGAGGGGCTGAAAGAGGGTATATGGATGAGGCAGACGGATATCAAATTGTTGCGCTTTTGGCGGGACTTTGGCCTAGGGATTATTTTTTTCGATGCGGCGGATGAACCTCGGATCTGACCCCACGCCGCGGTTGGTGGTGCGCAGATAAGCTTGAAGCTTCAATGATACTATGACGGAGCGGGTGCAAGATGCGGATGAGAATAGGCGACAGGTATGGGTAATGGTAAGACTGAAGTGAGAATCAAATGGGAGAAGAAGTCGTTTTTGTCTTGAATAGTTGAATTGGCTCGATTAATGCTATGGCTGTAGCGCCGTGCAGTTACTCATGGTACAATCTGCCGGAGCAATCCGCTTCTACCGATACCCAGCTGCCCATCGCCCACTGAGATGCTCTAAAAGTGGCAGTCCATGGGCCAGAGTCTTTCAAGAAGCGCCGGCATGTGCTGTTTAGACATGATTTATTCATATACAAGGTCCCCCCGACCACGGTGATCCCGCTCCTCCCTACTCTAAGCTTGCAAAGTCGTTTAGTGACGGCCCGGGTCGCTCTGGTCGTTCGCGGACCTCGATGCCGGGGCCAATGGGGTGCGCTCGTCTTCGAGAAACGGGGAAGACCTGCATGCATACCATGTTAACAATGCAACGCTCTCTCAAGCCTTATCCCTCCCAAGACTGGCGAATGAGACAGCTGGGACTCTGTCCGGCGTAAATCCAGCGCAATGGCGTCCATGGGCCGCTTAAACTTACCTTTGTACCTCCCCAACCCAGCCGGAATGCCGCCTCATGGGCAAATAGTTCTCCAAATCCCAGCATCATGCCGTTGATGAATGGCAGCAGCAGGTTGATAGCGGCGCTCCGTATCAATGTCCACGCAGTCGGGGGCTTGTAGAGGATGACGGGAGAGTTCGACGACGACGGGGACGACACCTCGTCGCCCGGGGAGTACTGCTCGCTGTCGGACCGCATCGTGATGCCCGAGTCGGCGAGGTATGTGCTCAGATCGTCGGTGGACATGACGGCGGCGTGACTTGAGGGAGGTTCGTGAGGCGATTGCAGGGTCGAGGAGTTGATGCCTCAGCTGCGATGCCGGTGATGGCGATGATGCGCAACAACTTGGAAGGTTGCTCGGCGTAATGAGGGTATTACGTAAGGAAGAATCGGGGCCGGTGGATCGCTATTCCGGTGGGGCCAAGTGCCGAGAAGTCACTGCAGCTCATTTTCAAGCTGCATGACGAAGGTGAGCCGCTGCCTTCAGTTCCATTTGCTTTGGTAATCGCCGGCTCACGAAGAACAGCAACCTGCATCCTTCCTCTATCTGCAAGCTATTTCTCCAACCCAAACGAGTCTATCATCACACGACCCTGAGAAGAAAAGAAGGCAACGTTTTGTTGAGAATTCTCTGTGTTGCTGAACTCAAGTCAGCTTCTTTGCCCTTCTCGTTGGCAACCGTTTGCTTGAAGCTTGCAACAACCCCTCACAAACACACATACACACACAGCCATCATGGTGCGGGAAGACGAGCCCAAGGATCACGATGAGATGGTCCGGGACTTTGTGACCATGAGCGGCGCCTCGGTCGAATTGGTGAGTCCAGCTATCAGATATCAGAAGCTGCTTTGCAACATGAAGCTAACGTTCTTTGACCCTCCAGGCCACTCAGTATCTCGAGACCAACGGCTGGGACATGCTCGCCGCGTGCAACTCCTACTTCCACGACGAGGACGAGCGAAACGATGCACGGCGCCGGCAACAAGCTGCCGAAGGAACGCTAGAACAGTACAGCGGCCCGAGGACTCTGGACGGCCGTCCGGCTCCCCAGGAAGACTTCTCCAGCTTAGCATCTCGGAAGGCGAATCAGCCGAAGAAGAAGGGAATTGCTACGTTGGGGTCTCTGGCCAGCAGCAGCTCTGCTCCTCACAACCCCATGGACGATGAGGACGACGAGGACGAGGACGATGAGGAAGATGATGGACGAGGCAACCTATTCGCCGGCGGCGAGAAGTCGGGCCTTGCCGTCCAGGACCCAAGGCAGGAGGGCGGCTCGAGGAAGATTATCAGTGATATTCTCGCCAAGGCGAAGGCGTGAGTTATATTCCACGGCCGCATGGTATTTGTGTCACAGCAAGCCTGCTAACTCTATCCAGGAATTCACGGCAGTCGGATGCCAGCGCAGAGGCCGGTCCTTCCCGCCCGACACACTTCCGTGGTACCGGCGTAACCCTCGGTGGCGATGGCGTGGAGAGCCGCAGCATCCCAGACCCCCGCGGAGTTGAGCGGCCCAGCGGCCCGCCAGTTGAGCGCGTGCTTCACATCTGGCAGGACGGATTCAGCATCGACGACGGCGAGCTTCGCCGCTTCGACGACCCTTCCAACGAGGCCGACCTCCAGCTGATACGGTCAGGCCGGGCTCCCCTCCACCTCATGAACGTGCAGCACGACCAGTCGGTGGACGTCAAGCTTCACCAGCACGACACGCCCTACAAGCAGCCGCCCAAGAAGTACAAGCCCTTCTCCGGCACCGGCAACCGCCTAGGCAGCCCGGTGCCTGGAGCCTCGTCCACGACGTCGTCTACGCCTGCGACCGCTACACCGCCCGCTGCTTCTTCTGCGCCGACCATTGACGATTCACAGCCTACGCTGATGATCAGGATTCAGATGCCCGACGGATCCAGGCTGCCTGCTCGTTTTAACACCACGCACACGATTGGAGACGTCTACGGCTTTGTTCAAGGGGCTTCCGTGGAGACTCGCACTCGGCCGTGGGTGCTCTTCACGACCTTTCCCAACAAGGAGCACACCGATAAGTCGTTGGTTTTGGGGGAGATGCCCGAGTTTAAGAAGGGCGGAACTGCTGTGGTCAAGTGGGTGTAGGCTGGGATTACTGAGAGGATGATTTGGGTGACGACGGGAGGCTTTTTGTGGGAGGGGTTCTGATTCGATTGACTCCCTTCTTTCCAAGTTTAGTGAAACTCATAGATGAGTAGAGGCCGTTCAACATTCGACTTGATGCCCAAGTCTGGCCGTTTACCCTCGGGATTCAAACAGCGACATTTCCGCCAACGGCAGCCATCTTTCTCAACAGAACATTGTAGCAGTCATTACAAGCTATCCGGTTTCTGTGCAAGCTTGCACTATCCATTGGTCGAAGTATATACAGGAACCATGGCCAAGATCAAATAACACCGTTTGCTGCCCGTGCTCGTACCATAGCCAAGGTATGTGGTAAATCTTCATCTGATGCCGTAACGCCCTTGAACACCCAGCTCTCATAAAGTCATTAAGATTCGAAGTTCCCCCCCATGGTTTAATGCTCGCAAACTCCAATACTCCCCTTGTGCCTTCACGCAGCTTGTGCCAGCGACGCGGGCACTGACGCAGCCGCGGCGCCGGGCGCAGGGGTGTCGAGGAACTTGAAGTGCTCAATGGCAATCTGGCAGTTGAGCATGGCGGCGTTGAAGCGGGCCTCGCCGGGGGGCAGGACGACCATGAGGTAGGTATTCGTGGTGAACTTGAGGATGAAGAGGCTGAAGCGCATGCCGGCCTTGTGCTCCATGCGGATGAACTGCTCAGCGTTGCGGGGGGTGCCGGTGAAGCGGGAGATGCTCTGCTTGAAGTGCTTCATGATGTTGGACATGCGCTCGAGGCGGTCCTCGGTGGGGTTGCGGGCGCCCTCGGGGGAGGTCCAGGAGGAGACGGCGAGGAAGGAGGTGCGCTCGAAGAGGATGAGCTCCTCGGCCTCGATGGCGACGCCGAGGTTGGCGAGGTTGCGCTCGATGACGGCGAGGTTGGGGACGAGGTCGTGGATGATGGAGGCCCAGGCCTTGTAGAGGCTCTGGTCCCAGATGGAGGTGGCAAAGGGGACGAGGTCGACGGTGGCCATGTCGACGCCGACCGAGTTGGCGTACTCGGCCGTCTTCTGGCGGACGAGGCGGACGCGGTCGTCGTAGACGGTCTCGCGGGCGCTGGGGACGACGAGGTCCATCTTGTGGACGAGGATGTAGATCTTGGCCCCGGGCGAGTACTGCAGCAGGGCCGAGAGGATGGACACGTACGTCGCCAGGTCGCGGTCGACGTCGCGCGACTCGATGTCGAAGACGTAGATGAGGACGCCGACGTTGGAGAAGACGTGGACGCGCTGCTGGGAGAGGTAGTTTTCCATAAAGGCCTCCTGGCCGCCGCAGTCCCAGAGGTTGAGCGTGAGGTTGCCGAGGAATTTGACGTGGGAGAGGTCAATGTCGATGGTGGCGCCTCTGGGAGCCACATCCGGTGAGTGATTTATTCTTCCTTCTGAAGAGGGCATTATTGAGTTTTGTTCTTACAATCTTCGGGTGTCGCGCGCAATGTAGTTGCTGAAGATGATGCTGCGCATGCTCGACTTGCCCGAGCCGGACTTGCCCATGAGGAGCACCTTTTTCTTCTTGGGCTTCTTGACCTCGTTGCGGACGTCGGAGCCGGACTCGGGCGGTGGTTCGCCGAATGAAGCCATGGCGGGAGGCTGTTTTGGTTTAGTGGTGATGCTTGTAGGAGAGGTGTTGAGGTGGAGGATGAGTGGGCGGAACCGGAAGCTTGACGAAGCTCAATTGATTGTTTGCCTGGTGGAAGAGAGAGAGCGAGAGAGCTGGGAGGAACTTGACGGCGGACGGGGACCAGGTAGCAGTACATGCAAGGTACCGTTTGCAGGGCAGTCAGACGGCGGGGGACAGCTGGAGGTGCGTTGTAGCTGCGAGTACCTGGCAGTGGGCACGTGCGATTGCTGGTGTAACATCTCCGAGATTGGACATTTCAATGAAGGTTAGAGATGTCGGTATGAACATCTGAACTTGTCATTATCCCCTATATTTTGTTTCTCATGTTGAATCACCCCACAAATGTCTCAGAGCTTCATTAGCACTCCCGAGTTAGTTGAGACGTAGCAGTACAAGCCGTTGGCAGCAAACCAACTGCACCTTGAGAGCCTTAACAAGTGACAGCATTATCGGCTCTTATCGGCGCCTTATGTAATCCGCCACCTCTCATTGCATCCATCAATCCCGCCAGCAGTACCTCGACCTTTGTCCGTTGAAACCACATGTCACCTCCGATTCGCAGCCAGTTCGCGCCAACCTCGAGCAGCCCTCTCGCACACCCGCACAGTCCTCGATCCCGCCGCCCCCGAGAATGTCGCAATACTACAGCCAGTACGGCGCATCCGCATCCCCCTCGGCGACCGAGAACCTGCAGTTCTACCACGGCTCCTACGCGGCCACGCCGTCGCAGCCGCCGCCCGCGGTCGGTGGCTATGGCGTGCCGCCGGGCTATCGCGAGCAGACGGGCCTGAGGACGGGCTGGCTGGCCGCCTTCTCCGCCGAGGGATACGACAACGAGCCGTCGCTGCGGGAGGAGCTGGGCGTCGACTTTGGGCACATGCAGGCCAAGACGCTGGCCGTCCTGAACCCCTTCTCGCCCATCGAGCGGCTGGAGCACGTCATGAACGACTCCGACCTGGCCGGACCCTTGCTCTTCGTCGTTCTCTTTGGCGCGTTTCTGCTGTGCAGCGGCTCCGTCCACTTTGGCTACGTCTACGGCCTCGCTCTGATGGGGTCGACGATGCTGTACATGATCCTCAGCCTGATGACGCCGGATACGCCTGCGGGATACCCCGGGGCCGACGTCTCGCCCAGCAGCCTCACGTTTACCCAGAACGCCAGTGTGCTGGGGTACTGCTTCCTGCCACTTGTCCTCACGTCGTTGATTGGCGTCGTCATGCCGTTGGATTGCATGGCTGGGTACATTATCACGAGCTTGGCCATTTGCTGGGCGACGTCAAGATCAAGCGCCATCTTTTGTGGTGAGTTTTTACCATCTAGGCTGTGGAAATGCGTCGTACATGCTGACTGGTGGTTGTGCATTAGCTGTCGGTAAAATGCGAGATATGCGTGGCCTTGTGGCGTACCCGGTAGCCCTGTTCTATGTCGGATTCGGCATCATCACCATCTTCAACAGCCGAGGCAAGGCGCAGTGAGCGACATGACGCAAAAGAAGGACTCGCGTCGCGATATATACACGGCAGGTGCATGACGAAGAGGCAAGAGCTTGGCTTCCCCTGGGTTATAAGCTTGGGGGATCATGTTGGCGCATAGCCCTTGCCACTGATATCTTGATAGAGCGAAGGATTCGATTTGATTGGAACGAAAGCCTAGCCATCTAATCAACTGGGAAACACGACCATTCTTGTTGAAGAGGTCCTACAACACGTTCACACGATGGAGTCAAACCATCTCATCCTGAGGGTTTGTGTAACAGGAACGATCACAGAGGTGGTTATGGACTCGGCTGCTCTTTGCGAGCCGCAGTCCTTGTAAGGGTCAGGAGTACCTATGTGTTAATTGCTTACAGAGGGAGTTTGCGTACGTTATTTGGCGCTGCGAGAAAACATTGGCGAGTTCTAGAAGGGCATTGCGCGGCTGTACACATCCTTGTAAGATTATAGGAATTCAATTATCATACGAAATGAATCATGACTCAAAGCATAGTCTTGACGGTGCATCTGGCGCTCATTGAACATCTTGGCTGCTCTTTGCGATTGACGTGACATTGTTTATGCATTTTGCTTCATTGTGTAGACGTTGAAGAGTCATGATTCGTAACTACCTAGGCATACACTGATATCGTACACGACACTCCCCATCTTGTCAAATAAATCATCATAAATCATTCCCGTGGTATCTTTCAAAGCACAAGTCATTCCAGCACCCGTGTACCCATAACATTCTGGTAACAGCACGTAAAAAACACGAAACCCTCATCTCGTCAAGTATCTCAGACGACCCTGTGGCCAGTCGAATCGACATTGGCAACCTTCCGACTGTCGACGGTAGGATCAAGCTTGTTCAGAATATCGTGCCGATGCGGTCCGGCCGTCGTAGGCGCAGGCCCGCCCACGCCAGGGGGGTAAATGGGCTTGACGTTTGGCGCCGAAGCGCCTGCTCCCCCTGCGCTGCCGCCCGCTCGGTGACGGTCCGCGTCCGAGTCGACGCGCGGGTCGGCGGCGTTGGCCACGCGGGAGCTGTGCGGGCCGTAGGTGCCCTCGGGGACGTGCCGGGGGGTTGAGCCCGCGCCGGGGACGACGCTTGTGCCCTTTGTGTAGTAGTTTGCGTTGCCGGGCTGGGTCTGGGTGAAGTCGACGCGGGGGTCGAGGGCGTTGGCCATGCGAGAGTTGTGCTGGGGAGCAGTGCTAGCATAGGGGTTGTTGCTGCCCAGGGATCCTCCTCCTCCTCCGGCGGAGGTGGAGGCGGCAGCGGGCTGGGCCGGCATGCCGGAGATGCCCGTGGCGGCGTTGGTGTTGGCGGTGGAGGCGAGGACCTGCATGCCGCCGGTGCCGCTGTCGACGGTCGGGTCGAGCTTGTTCATGATGTCGTGGCGGTGGGGGCCGGCGGTGAAGGGGGCCGGGCCGGGGAGGTTGGGGTTGGCGTTCATGTTTGTGGTGTTTGCTGGTGCTCCGGGGGCGGAGGCGAGGTTTTGTTGTTCTGCTGCGAGGGCGGCTTTTTTGTTGGAGAGGGACATGGTGGTTGTTGTTTGAATTTGGTTGAGATTTGTTATGATGTGTTTTGTGATTTTGTGATTGTGAAGGTGTTTGATGTTAATGATTTGGTGAGTTTATGAAGTTGAGGATGGGATCTTGTGCAACGGCTTTATATATCCCTTTCTTGATATCTTCGTGGCGATGGTATCAACATGACCACACAGATATGATGTCGCTATGACGGCAAAAACGGTTCGTCAAGAGACAAAAACCCCCAAGAAATCCCATCCCTCTTCCTTCTTCCAGAAGCCGTTTATGCCGAATCGATAACAAAGAACAACTCCATTTGGAAGGTTTTGGGATGGAGTTGGGTGGGTGGATGCACATTTCTTGTTCGCCTGTGGCGAAGGGCGCCGATCATGACGCGCCGTTTGCATATCGGGTTTGTGGGGGAGGAAAACTTGGGGAAGGGCGCAACGGCCAGGGACTTGCTTTTAACACTGGTGGTGCGCCCAATGTCGATCATTTACGGGAATTGCTGGTTTTTGTTGAGTTCAGGAACTGTATGTATGATGTGTGATTACAGTGTGGGAGGTTACTGGATGGGAAGATGCATGTGAAGTTGTTCGAAATGTTCTTGGTTGGGCTGGTGTAAGTGACGATGGGAGTGACGATACTGTGCTTATGACGACGTCACCACGACCAGGGTCCAACAACCTACTCGACAGAAAACAGCTTTAGCATAAGGTATGAAAGTTGAGTGGCAGATATTGCTGGTTACAAGGGGTTTAAGAGATTTTCTTACCAAGAACTTCTTCGGGGACCGGAAAACTCAATTGATGCTGAACTCGGTTCTAGGCCTGCCTTCGCACGATTCCTGATGGAAACTTGATGCTTGGAACTGCATGTGCACGCAGCCCTCACACCACGACGACCTCGGGCTCTTACGATGGACTTGGAAATCAATTCGGACGAAACTACTAAGCAATTATATTCGTTATTGGGCTATTATTCTCAGGGGAAAACCTCCCAGCCGTTGCTCAAGCATGGTTGTTCATCACTCAGCTTCCTCGAACTCATTGGACAAAGGACCTCATGATATCATCCCAGTAGTATAAAGAAAGGGAAAAGAAAGAAAACAGCAGATGCCATCTACCTCTTCTCCGCCAGCTCGACATCAGCCTTCTCCTCGTCCATCGGCTCATCCGCAGTCTTGCCGTCCGACTCGCTCGGCGCAACACCAGCGACGACGCCATCAAAGTTGCGGCCGCGCCTCTCGGGGCCAAACATGACGGTGACGAAGATTCCCGTGGCGATGATGGCCGTGGCAATGCCCATGGTCGGGCCGTACGCCTCGGCCTTCTTGCCGCCCTTGACGGTGACAAACATCTTCTCCGCGATGGCGTTGACGATCTGGGCCGAGGGCGACGAGATCATGTTGCCGACCTGGTACGTGACGCCGGGGAAGGACGAGCGGAAGGCCGGGGGCGACAGCTCGTTGAGGTGGATGGGGATGACGCCCCAGGCACCCTGGACAAAGAACTGCATGAAGAAGCCGGTGGCGCTCAGCGCGCGCTCGCCCTCGGGCAGGATCCAGGCGGGGATCAAGAGGGCCGACATGAGGGCGGCCACCATCATGGTGCGGCGGCGGCCGACGAACTGGCTGATGTAGCCGATGATGGTGCCTCCGACGACGGCGCCGGCCTTCATCAGGATCGAGGCCCGCGACGCGCCGGCGTTGTCGAGCATCTTCTGCTCCAGCATAAAGGTCGTGTACGAGTCTTGCGACGTGTGCGAGTAGTAGTTGAACCAGGTCATGAGGATGACGCAGTAGACGCACATCTTCCACTCCTTGGCCAGCATGGTGCGAGTCTCGCGCCAGAATGCTCCCGGCGTGGAAGCCTTCTTACCGGCCTTTTTGGCCTCGAGGAACTGCTGGGACTCGGGGAAGGGGATGCGGAGGAGGCCGACACCAATAGACAATCCGGCTGCGTAGAAGTGTTAGACAAAGCTTTTTTTTCAGTTGACCCCTGATTGCTTGTTGCCACGTACCTCCGATCCAAAAGACCGTCTTCCAGGAGTCGGTTGCGCCACCAACGCCAAGGTTGGCGCACGCAGCCAAGACATAGCCCATGGAGTAGCCCTGCTGCAGGATGCCGGACATTAAGCCACGCGCGTTGGATCTGGCGAGCCAAGAGACGTTAGTCGATCTGAGGCTGAGATGGGCATATATGTGAAGGATTGAACGGAAAGGGGGAGCGAGGACGAGGAAGAGAAACGAGGAGATGAAGAAAAAGGGGAAACAAGTCAGAAACTCACGGGCACTGCTCCAGAGCCATGGCAATCGCATTGCCGTACACGCCGCCCATGAACAGGCCAAACATGCTGCGGACCGCCAGGAACGTGGTAAACTTCTTGCTGTAGATGGTGGCGATCTGCAGGGCGCCCAGGACGAGCATGTTGAAGACCATGGGCCACTTGCGGCCCCATTTGTCGCCGGCGAGGCCGAAGACGGCGGCGCCGACGGAGCGCAGCAGCAGCGTGAGGGTGATTGCCGTGGTGATGTCCGTCTTGGAGCGGCCGTAGTACTTTGACAGCTTGACCGTCTGGATGGACAGCGCGTGGAAGTCGAAGGCGTCGGCGGTCCAGGCCAGCCAGCCGACGACGAAGAAGAGCCAGTCGCGGGCCGACAGCTGGGCGAAGAGGCTGATGGGGTTCTGGAAGCGGTCGGGCTCGTGCCACTCGCAGCGGGTTTCGCCGTAGCCGTTTGTGACGACGACGCGCTGCTTCCAGACGAAGAGGTCGCGCCACGACTGGCGGGCCGTCGCCAGGACGCCCTTGGCGAGGTCGTCGGCGGGCTCCGTCTGCCGCGGGCGGGTGTCTTGCGCCATCTTTTTCTCCCAGGTAAGTCTATTCGCTAATGGTGTAGATAGGAGGATGGGAAGAGAAGAACCAAGAGAGGGATGGGGGGGAAGATAGAAGAGAGGGCTGTAAGGGGAAGGGGGGAGAGAGAGAGAGAGAGAGAGAGAGAGAGAGAGAGAAGGATGGCTTCGCTCGCACGCGAACGCCGGCGTCTTATACCTACTCGGTCTGAGGCTTCGTCTGGGGGGCTTGGTTTGACAGACTGGACCAACGGCAGGCTTGGGCCACGAGGAGGAAGGGCTCAGCCGTGATCAGTGCGACAACAACCTTATTTATAAGACTAGATGAGTGTTACGTCCATCCAATGGCCCGAGCAGGAGGGGGGGGGGAACAGCCAAAAGCTGAAAAGGAATACAGTGACAAGATAGAGTAATGCATGTCTTACGACATTTTCCGATACACGACATGGGGGCGTGTGAATGAACAATATAGAGCAATACACACAAACGATGTGTCGATTAGCAGCTACCGATCGTCCCTTGTTCCCCTCATCATCAAGGTAGCAGGCCTTCATTGCATGCAGCCTCGGATCCGGAATCTACCAAACAGCTGTCTCTTCTTTGCCTAGCCTGAGAGAGAAAGTAAAGCCTCCGATCCAGGAGAATCGGGATTTGAGGCTCGGAGGCGGACAAAGTATGTTGTGAAGGATTGGCCCGTATGGAACGGTTTTTGTTGAGCTTCCGCCTTCGGTTCGAGCTGTGGCTTTTCTCGCTTCAGACCTACTCGTGCTTGTACTCATACTACCTACTCTACCTGCTCTCGAGTACATACATTACAACTCAGTTACTACATCATTTACCACACACAGAGGGGATAGCAGGAGTTTCCCCTCCTCATCTGCCGTTTCCGTCCGTAAAAGTTGCCCGAGCAGGAAATGGCCCGATTCTGTTGGCTGAACGGGCGTTCCGACTGACGGAGCAAACTAGAGGCACTTGACGCCTGTGACGAGTGACGAATAAGCCCATTTCGGGCCCGAGCATCTAGTAGCGGTGTCACGGCCTTGTTCCGTCTGGAGGCAAAAGACCCGGGGAAAAAGAATGGGCTCCAGTATTGCTGTTACTCTATTGAGCTGACTAGGAGGGATCGTGAGGAGGGAATGCGGGGGAAGCCGTGGAGTGTGAATGGGGTCACGCGGGGAGAAGGAGGATTCGCTGGCGAGGAGGAGGCGGGAAAGCATTGGAGATGGTGCCGTGACAGACCCCCGGCCCTTGAACTCAGACAGGGCTGTCATCATGCGAATGGGGGACAGGATTCGGGTCAGGCTAGGGAGGACGTGGAGAGACACGAAGAGAAGTGGTGATCTTGGGGGGGTTCCTGGTTGGCAAGCATGGGGGCTAGCTTGTCGAGGTTTGGAGCAGAGAAGGGCAGAGCACGTCGTTTGTTTCGATGCTTGTGCGAGTCTTTCTGGGGGAGCACGGGCGGGCTGCATGATCTGCAGACGCCTGTGGGAAAATGTCGCGGGTACGCGAGACGGTTCGCCTGGCTACTCATGTGTCTTTGCGCCTACAGTACTGTATAAGTGTGAGGTGAGGGGAATGGGAGAACGGATGTGAGTACGAGGTGCATGGTCATGCCAGTCATCCCAGGGGCAAATGACACTCCCAAGCATGAGGAAACGAACGGTATACATTCAAAGCCATGATCAGGAGAAAAAAAGAATCTCCGCATACCCTCTACGAATGCACCAACTTCAATTCCCCTCTCCCCGCCCGTCATCCTCTCCAGCCACTCACCGAGCCGCGGGTTAAAGGATTTAAGACTGTCGGTTTACCTTGTTATTAAGCTTATATGCATCCACTTGGTGAGCGTGAAAACGGTTAATATACACTTGGAGCAATACATACTCTACTTGAAAGCGCAAACCCCCCTGGGCGCCCGTCCGATCTCTCGCTCACGGCGCTATAACCCCAAGAGTGGTCAGATCCCTGCTAGCGCTGGTGCTGCTCAGTTGGGTCTAGAGCCTGAGAGAACTGAGAAGGGCATGGCTGGATTGTCTTTTCTGTCTTGGGGAGGGCCAAGAGGTGCCGGTGCTTGCTTTGGAGGCTTGGCTCGGCTGTTGGAAGCGGGTTGAATGGCTTTGAATCGAAACGTTGTGTTGGTCTGTGTGTTGTTCTCTCTAACTGTGTGCTGTGCATCCTCTCCAGAATCCTTTGGTTCTGTCTATTCCGTCTGGTCTAGCTTTTCAGGAGGCAAATCAGCCGCTGAATGTTTGTGCTACCAATTCGTGCAGCAGCAAGAGCAGCCTCAGACTATTGCTGCTCAGCTACAGGAGGAGAAGCCCCGGCGTTGCATTGCTGTCCGACCTGCTTCTCCACGCCTGACCACCGTCTCTGCTCACTACTTCACAGGTACTTGTGCTCGTGTTGCCACTCAATAGTAATGCTAGCATGGACGCAAGACGACGATCGGTATGGCTTCCACGGCACGTTATAGGTTCATCTTAGGGTCCTCACACGGCCCTTAGGTCCTCTTAGCATTTCGACTTTGACAGTCAACGGCACCACCGAATCCTCGAGACAACCGTCGATTCCGTGTCAGGTGGGATGATAGAGGCCAGCTTCTCTCTCTCTCTCTCTCTCTCTCTCTCTCTCTCTCCTCATCTTCTTCTTCTTCTTCTCTTTTGCTCACTCTTTTTCCCACTCTCTCTTCCCCAGCCCATGCAAGGGTCCTTCGCAGACCCTTGCCTATTTTCTTCCCATTCGCGCCTTGGCAGACCAAGACAGCAAGTTCATCCATCCATTTCTTTTGCATCTCCTCCAATCAGAAACCAGAGGAACCGCTGTTGTGCCTGTATTCGAGCGGGGACTTCTTCCCCAGCCAACAGCGCCGCTTCATCCTCGACTAACACGCAAGAAAAATCCCCCCCGGAAAAGACTGGGTTCTCCGACACCCGCTGCCTTTTTTTCCCTTACAACCTTGATTACAAGCTTAAAACTTTGTGTGGCGTTGCGCCGTCTTGGTCTTTGGTTGTTTCTGTTTTGTCTTCTGGCTTCTTCTTTCCCCTTTGCCACCAACGAAGGGGTCTTTCTTCGTGCTTCCTAGATAGTATTGCGCTAGATTGGCTCTTCTTCTGCATTCAGCGATTTGTTCAACTGGCCAGATCTTTGCGTGCAATTGTGCTCAAAACCCCACAATCGAGACGCCTTTCTCATACAGCTCATAGCTTAACATTTGTCCAACAAACACCCCCCTGACAACGCCGTTCGAGCAAGCAGTTAGCCTTTCCGATTTCCTCCAGCTTTGTCCTGGCATCAACTGATGTTTGCATTCATCCCGAACCCCCGACGGACAAACTAATTCCTACCAACGAACTCCAGCCTCTCGTGCTCTTCTTCCCCACGAAAGACTAACCCTCTCTTTACCCCAACAATGCGGGGATTCTAGGTTTCGGGTTCCTCTTCCTCTTCTTCTTCTTCTTCTTCTTCTCCGGGACGCCCCTTGTTTTCGAACTGTACGTGCTAGTCTCGATTGTCACGGAAACCTGGACTAGTAATGTGATACTTGTCCGAAACTCTTCTCCAATTCCGGGGATATCTGACTGTGTGTTCCCTGTTGTGTCCGCTAGAACGTAAATGCCTTCCCGTGATATTCCGAGCGCTCCTGTTCATGCTCCGCAGATTTACTGTTGATACCCTGTCAAAGTGTCGGAGGACTGTCCTGTTTCTGTCGAATGAGGCCTCCCTGGATGCTGTCCTGCCAAGGCTTTATCCCCCCACCAACGAGATGCGAGGAGTAGAGGAGTTACTCCGATTCTGGAGAAACTATGGGGTGCATACTTGCAAACTGGGGAAGTGGGATTTGTCTGGACCTATTCTGCACAGACAGAAAGTGCCGTTTGCTGCTGTTGGATGGCCTTTATTCCCCTGATATTGGATGCTTGGGGGTCGGGATAGAAGGCCGGCTTACGCTTTGGCCTTTGGGGAAAGTCCAATGTCTGGAGTAAAAGGGGGAGAGAGGTCAATGCTTTTGCTCACGGGGTAAGAAGAGTTTTGAGTCTTTCATCTGCCGGTTGGCTTGGTGTATGTATGAAGTGGCTATTGTGGTCATTGTAATGAGATGGCAAGCCGGCTTGGAAGGAGAAATATGATGCTTTTACTCCTATTGGATGCAACGTTCCGAAGGGTAGTAGATCGATCTTATGGTATGAGTGTAGAGATCAGACCCTGTTCGTTCGTGGCTTCGTATGATGGACGGCCCGCGTGAGATGAGCATATCCCTTCCTGGCTTTGTTTCACGGTTACAACCATGGCACGTGTTGGAGTATCATTCCGACTGGGACTTTTATATACTCTACGTTACCCTTTGGAGAAATGTTTGAGATGCATCTGAAAAAGCACTCTGTAAAATTCAGGGATGTCACGCGGTTACAGTCGCCGCGGAGTTGCACAAGTACCACAAAGCATTATTCTTGATCTTTCACCTGGGGTGAGGAGAGGATGACGGAGTCATGTATCAACGATCTAAACATGTGAGGTTTTGCTTTGTAGAACACGCTCCGAGCCACTTGCGTCCTGTGTCACGGGCAATATTCCTCAAAGCCCAGCGAGTCAGCCTTGAACAGTTCTACGAGACATTATGTTTGTGGAAGAAGACGTGACATTAGCAAGCTATGGTCCTGAAAGAGTAAGTGGCATCACACCACGCTAGTTGCTCATTTCTGGCTCGTCTTCCGGGTTGTGTAAAACGATCGTCTGTATCGGAACTTGACAAAGAAAGAGAAGCAGAGACCGGAAAGATGACACTCTCATAACTCATACACGTGGGGTGCATCATGCTGAGATGTGACTCATAAATGAAGTCTCTGTGTCCGGAACTCATGAGTGTGATCTTGAAAACCAATTGGCCGTCTAGATGTTGCCGCCAATGGTAGCTGTCGCTAGCGAAGAGGTTGATCTCTGACGATGGGCAGACAAACTTGTCGTCGCCTTTTTCTTTACTACAACCGCGACACGCCTTCAGTAACAACGCCCTGGATCCATTTTCTATTTACATATGCACTGCATCTCCCCTCATGCAGAAAACAAATGCAACGATGAGCTGCGGATGAGGCGTTTTACTCGCGAAACCTGCATTCCCTTTGTTCAGGGTAGCCAAGAGGTAGGGAGACGCAGACCACAACGAGGGACAACGAAGGCCGGATCAATGGCACAAGTAAACAGGGTATTTTGTTGTTACTCTTAAATCCTCAGTCCTCTAAGGTTTCTTGTTCCATTGTCTAGAACTTAGGAAGTTGGCGCTCCAGTTGCTTTTGACCTAAGAGTTGTTTGATGGTTCCCTGGCCGGCTGCACAAAACACATTAATGCATTGTATTTTCAAGGATTAAAATCTGTACTCTGTATGTTTATCCCTTGTTTTAGGAGAAGCGGAACATTTATGATTATGTTTGCATTGGGTGTATGAACCTGAGCTGGCTCACCCTTCAAGCTTTCACCCTGAAGTGTCAGTCTTGTGATTCAGAGATGGGTTTCCCAGTTGTGCAACTTGAGAAATGAATTATTGAGGTCAGTCAACGGCAGATGCACATATTATCCTGGCTTCCAGCTTGTGTCCAGTCAGGTGGGTATGATGCATGTTGGATCGATGCCATGTTCGCTCGAATGCCAAGGGAGGAAGACACTCGGAAAGACGATCGAGTGCTTCACCCACTAGACGGTAAACTATTGCGTCGATGACTTTGTTGAGTTTTCATGTCACAATGAATCATTCAAAAGGTGCATCGAGTTGGTTGGACGTGCATATATTGGCTAGACATGCTCTACCAGCCTCTTTTCATGTATCACCCGGAACCCCAGACCTTCCCGTGCCTCCGTATGAAGCGTTCCCATCCCAAGTTTGCGCCGCGAGGCCTTGAGAATAGCACCGATGTTGCTGTAGGCAGAAGCCCTTCTACCATGGCCATCATCTAATTGGACTTTTACTCGGGGAGAGCATCCTGGCACAGAACACCGAGACCGGCCTATTAAATTCATTAGTATCTACCGTGTTAAGCACAAAGGACAAACTCACAATGCCGGCGGTGCAGCACTTGGCCTGGAGACCGACGCGGCCGCAGACGGCGCTCAGGGGGTTGAGGACAGAGGTGACCTGCGTGGCTAAAAAGCGACACACGCACGTCAGTACGAAGATTGCTCACAACTCCGCGGAAGTAATCGGCTCTCGCTTCGCCAAAGAGGGAAAAAAAAAAAAAAAAAAAAACCTACGAGTCTTGCAGTCCAGGTACAGGAGGTCGAGGATGCCGGCACCGCAGCACTTGGGGATGTTGTTGGTGACGCCGCCAGAGCAAGGGCCGTCAATATCGGCGAGCCCGGCGGCTTCCGGGGCGGGAGCGGCTACGGCCAGGGTGGCGAAGAGGGCGATGATGGCGGAGAACTGCATCTTGAAACTTTGTTCTGCTGTATTGTTTTTGGGAAAAGGATGTGAATGGGGATGGTGAGAATAGAGTTCGTTGAAGAGGGACGGATGGGCCCTATTTATGCCTTCGGATGGTCGGGCTCGTGTCCACGGTTCTCCTTTGGTTGCCTTTCCCACAAGACATCTCGTCTTAGTGTTCTGTTGTCTGTTGTCGGTTTTCCTTTGGTATGGCAGAGTGTCCATTGTCGCTGTCATGGACTCAAAAGATGTCTCGGGCAGTCCATGTTCCTTGTTCGCCCTGCTTCTGCCGCTCTTCTCGTTGGACATTGGTATGAGACTCCCTTGCGTCGGCGTCCAGCGCGTACTCGCCTTGACCAGCGCATTTCCGCAATAACGAACTCGACCGGCTGCATACATTCAACCGGATGAAGAGAGCTCGGCCGTCGCTAAGGTAATAGGACATCGGCGCGGCCCGGTCGGTTTCCTATCCAATCTCGCCTTTTTCCCCCACGATGCCTGGGAATACTAGTAGCTGAGAGACGGTGAAGGCGCCCATCGACGGAAGCGCGTCCGAAAATCTCTCGGCGAGAAATTCAATCAAGGGAGAGCGTCCGCCTTGCATCGCTGGAAGGGATATGGGAGCTGTTGGATGGGCCGCCTGTGCAGAGAGGGTTTTCGAGACATTGGCCGAGCTGGCCGCTTGCCAGCTCTCCTCCCTTGGGCCGGGATGAGATTGAGGAAGTGAAGCGGCGGACTGGACGAGAGAGAAGCTGTGCCAAGATGTCCCTTCCGATATTATGACGGAATGTCTTGGTTGGAGGATGAAGGGGGCTGTAGTCGGATCGCGGTGTCAGCTCAAGTTCAGCGGCTGGAAATAAAAAAGGAGGACATACAATGTGAAGTTCTGCGCGCTCCGTAGCTCTCTCATTGGATTCGTTCAAAGTCCCAGAGCACCGTCAGCCAGAGGAATGGACTCTATTGAGCACACATATCTACAACCCCCGTCCAAGTCTAAGCCGGCGATGGGATCAACAACAGAGTCATCATAGCGAAGCCCAAAGTTGAGGAATGGTAGGAATCTTGGTACCGCTGGGCGTGTCTCACAGTAGGCACTACGAGGCCATTGTCGATCACGGGAGCCCAAACAGAGGCCATGAGATCGCTTGTCTTGGAATGATCCCGTATATCTGGGTCCAGCATAGCTTCAGATATTTATACAGAACGCACTCTTCTCCCACTATTATGCACAAGGGAGCATGTATGCATCAGACAGAAGCAGCAGCAGCATCAACTGCTCCGCATGATGCTTGCTATTGTCACTACCTTGCTATTGTCATTACAGTGAACACATCGTAGACTCACCAAATCGCCCAAGAAGCATACCAGCAACCGACTGCCAGAAGCAATGCATGTGTGATGCGTCACTCGTCTTTCCAGGTCAACAGACTCAACAAGTCAAGTAAAGGCGCCGATGAATGCCCTAGAGCAGAATTGTATTCCATTCATACTATAGCTTCTCAATCTCAGCATAAGTCTCTTCGACTCCAGCATACATGAGACATTGGTAAAGCCGCCCCAAACAAGCTATACAAGTAGCAGTACTACGTCAACAGCTACCTTATTTCTCAACCATCTTAATGAAAAACAGGATGCAATGGGTATATGTTGTAGTCTAGTCAATTTTGCATCGATTAGTATGAGTACTGTTGGGTTTGCAAGCTGTGGGCGTGGATGGCGGCGTCAAGGCGAAGTGGCATGCTCCGGACGATGTCTCTAGCGGCTCGGGAACACTTGCTCCTCACTGCATCATCACCGCCTGAAGAGCAGTCTCACACGTGCATCCGGTGAGAGCTGCATGTTTCTGCCCTTCTCAAGGGCGAGACAAGACACATCATGAGAGAGCAAGAGCAAGCGAGGCCGACTTGGCGGTCAGACTCGGCTTACAGCTCCGCCAAGACGTGCGGTTGAAGCTGCTGATGTCCGACGCGGCCAGCCGTCACCGGGGAAGCATTACAGGTGGCTCGACAGCTTCATGTGACCTTTTTGTTTTCCTTCATTCCCCTTTCCCCCCTTACTTTGAAGCTGAAAAAGACTCAGCTCGCCTTCCTTGCGGCTATAATGCGCTGCCGATCGTTGCAAGTCAGACTGGTGCCTAAGGAGTAAGTCCAGATGTTGGCTATGTGTTTTCCTGGATGAATCACATACCACTTGCTAGGTCGGTCCGTTTCTCGGAGACTCCCCGGCAGAAGGATCGTGAGAAGGCTCTCTCACAAGGACAGATAGAGCATGGGAAGAATATCGACTGCCCAAGTCATGCTGCTATAGGAAGGATACCAATGCTCCGTCGTCAGCAACTTCGTGCGGGATGAACGTTGATGATCGATGCGAGTGTGTAAACGTAAAGTAATTACGGAGCACGTTGTTTACCGCTTTGAGTTGTCCTGCACCCTGGTCAGCCTGTCATCGTCCACACTACACCATGTCGTCTCAGCGCACATCGCGCCTGGCATCATCATTAGCCCGCCAGCAGACGGAGCAAGCTTACCTATTGAATCACCACGGAGGATCTGTTCCCTGCGTCAATGTCTCAAAATGGCCCTCGTTCTCGTTTATCTATGATTCCTTGGTAGATAGACAGCCCATCCAAATACATAGCAAGTCATCGCCGGCTGGGTACCTCTTCCTTCGACGGCAAAGGGCGCAGTCAGCCACAATGGAATCCTTCTGGTATGCCGAAAGGTGGTCTGCTCCAGGATCGCCGAACAAAGCGAGCGTGGCGCCCATGTCAACTCCTTCCGGGTTCAAGTGTGGCAGTCAGGAAATCCGGAGGGTCATTCCGAGCTGTCGCGGATGCGGAATCGCGACTAGCAGATATTAGCTGGATAGTCGTGTGGCGCATATCGTTGAAGAGGGTGTAGCTTGATAATGCAGGTCGACGCCGTGCTCAAAGATAGACAATCAGCAACGTAGGCAAGAGCATTTCGAATGACAGTACGCCCATGGCCTTTACTCGACTGTACTTGTACGAAGTAGGTATCCATGACCGAAACTCTCCCGGGATTCTCCCTTCAAGGGATTATCGTCCGATGGCTTTGCAACTGAAGAGCAGTGTAGGGTGGCCGGCCCAAGTGAGGCTGCAGTTTGCACCTTGAAGGAACCGAAAACGAGCTGCATTCGTGCAAGAGCATCCTCCTCACGATGACAAAAAATCCATAGGTTTTCCATCTCTGGATATTAGACGCGAATGCGGAATCGGAGTTGGTGTAACCAGGAACCTATTGCGAGCCTCGCCATTGTTCTGGAAAGGCTTCTGATTGTGATTTACGTATGATCCGGGGGCTCTTGTGGTGTGTAAGACGGGATATGCAAGATATCGCCAAGTCGCTCGTATCTATGCGTGCTTTTACGCATCGGAGAGCCTTGACCAGCATTGATGAAACGGCATAGATGCTTTGATGGCTCGTATAAACTGCTCGAGAGCTGGGATTGCGCTCCTGTTGCCCAGACTGGCCGATTCATCATGCCGATTCGTGGCCATGGTGCGTTTGTTTGAGGCGAGATACCGTCATTCGCCACGACCCTTTGCCCCGGATGAGCAGCCCGGCAAGCTCTGTCGAGGCTCGGCAACAAGCCAGCAGTACATGGTATCTGTCTGTGGAGGCATTTTATCACCTAAAAGAGCCCGCTGTAACCCTCTCGGCTGGCGAAGTTGCTCCGTAAAGCCAACCATGATCGATTCCAGCGTTTGCGTTCCATTCTGCTGCATCAGGGTGCGCCCACCTAAGCGCCGCTAGATCGACCTCGTCACATACTCCGTCCTTGAACATGGTAGTTGTAGAATGCACTCTCATGCAGCCTGGGGTGCTGGACTGGAATGGTAAATGCTGATCAGTGACCCCGCAGGGCGAGAAGCGGACACTATCCTCATTTCTTATTCAGTCCATGGGTGTTCGTTGGGGAACCGGGGATCGATGGCATGGGGGTGCGAGGGACCCCAATCAAAAGCACGTGTAGTCTTTTTGTCCCATATCACAAGTTGATATGCCACATGTTACAACTCTCGCAAACTACAGGTAAGCTGCAGTTGAGGAGGAGGGGGATTGTTTATGCCGTCGGACCCCATTATGCGCTCATGTTCTCGTTCCCTATCGCCCAGAACGCTGATGGTGAGGTGCAAGGTTGATAGCTGCTGCTGGTAGCATCACATCGTTGATCCTGCTGATATCACAAATGGTGCTGCTGCCGCCGTCAGGTCGTGGAACGTGGTATTCAAGATGACGCTGCTCGGCACCATTAGTCTTGAGCCTCCTTGGCTTTTGATACCGTCTGCCGCGGTTTGCATGCTAATCTTCGAGTTGTTCGTTGGCAGCGCTAGAGCAAGCCTCTGCTGCAGCTGATTCAAAACGGATCGACTCTCCTTTGTTTGGGTTCAGGAAGGCCTGGTCAAGGCACGCACTTCCAGACGCATTCGACTGATGTGATTCAAGAGCTGCGGTCGAGACTGGCACCGCAGCATTCTAGGCTTTGCGTAACATAACGTGCCACCAGGCGCCTGGGTCCAGCGATCCAGCCATTTGGGTTACGCTACTGCTGTGTCATGGCATCAGCAGAAGCAGAGGCACTTCGTATCGTTCAGGTAAAACAACACATACCTGTACGAAGCACTTGGGAGCCAAGAGCGGGAGTCCCAAAAAGGTAAACAGTAGGCAGGGTAAATTCGTTCCGCTTGTACTTGCATCTCGTACTTTGTGAGAAAGTAGACAAAGCTGCAGATTGACAGGGCAGGCTTACACTGCTTGCCAGGAGCGCTCCGCGTGTATCGTGAATGTTCCGTAGCGCCTCTCTAGCTGTTTGTACTGACGTGAGATGCTGTGGAGCAAGAGTCGCCTGGGAACCCTGAGGGGGAGTGGTGATGCGACTGGCCAAGGCTGTACATAAGGTAGTATGGAGTAGCAGGACCGGGCAGTGTCGCAATGCATGCCGGACCCTTGCGAGAGACGGCGCACTGGCATCGGTGATCCTCAGAAGCTCTGACTCGCGCCATCCATCACAGCTCGGGTGGAGTGAGTATGGTGCGATGTGTAAGTGAGTGTATGCATCTGCTTTTTTTTTTGTTGGCCTCGACAAGCCGATCGCCTGTACGAGAGAGTTCATCCATGTTTCAGTCGACCCCCCATGGGGACAGTCCGAACCAGGTAACATGCTGCCAAGTTGCGGCCGAGCAGCCCAGCCTCGTCGTTATTGCCGACTACCAGGAATTGCGCAGCCGACCATCCAAGCAGCCTGCCGTGCCTCGTAGTACTACTCCGTGCCGCGATGCCACGGTCTCGGAGCGACGTGGCTTGTCCCTGAACCCTTCCCATACCGGCTGGCCGGGCCAGTTGCTGGGTAATACAACACAGAGCTGGAGGCTCTCGGTGAAGAGTCGGCCGACGAGGTCGTGCGGAGTACGTTTGAGAGACATGTGTCTGTCCCGTATGTATGGACTCCGTAGAAGCATGCCGGTTCGTCCAAGACACACGCCTGTGCATGTACTACCGCATGTGCGAGTGACATATCGGCTGCTGTAGCTCGTTGACTGTAGACTGGCGACTGGAGACTGGAGACTGGGGACTGTAGGCTGGAGACTGTGCGTACTAGGAACTGGAGACTGGAGACAGTGGATATTGATGGCTGGTGTTGAAGCAGTGAGACGATCCAGGTCCAATGCATCACCAGGGCGGTGTCTGATTTGCCGGCTCTCTCCGCCCGCATCGCCAGGTACATGCAGCCCTCGCGGTCCACGCACCGCGGCGCAAGTACCGTCATGTAGCGTCCGCAGGCTACATCCGACGACAAGGTACCTCTAGCCGCAGTGCGGACCAGGCGCTAGCTGATGTACCTTACCTGGCGAGCACGGGTCTTTTTCTGCCGTGATGCTCCTCCAAGCTTCATCCCAGCTTCGCTTCCTCAAACCCGTCCGCCGTCCTTTATGCACATCATCCCTCGTCCGACATCCTCCGCCAAGCTTGCCTACATGGAGTACAGTATTTAATCGTATACACTACCAGGTCCAGGTATTGCCAAGCGCACCGCCTGCTCCATGCCGGTCCATGTCCATGCCAGAGCAACATCCCCAACAGCTGCGCGCTGCCCAATCCGGCAACGGGAATAGGTGCAAACAATCTGAGCCCTCCGACCTCCAGCCCTCCTCCAATCGGCCCCGTTCGATGGCTAACCGTGTCCGCCGCTAGCAATGTTTGCTTCGCCAGCCAGTGCGAGATCCTCTCTCGGCCTTGTGGCAGCCAGTCGGCTTCTGGGATTGTGTCTGCTGTTGGTCCGGGGTTCTCTTCTTTCTTCATTGAGGCTCCGTCAACGCATCCATTCGCTATCGCCATCGTATTGGGTGCCACACTTGCGTCCTCGCTCACACACCACCACGGAGCTCCCTCCGGCAGCTGTCCAGCCTGGCCTGATAACGCGGCTTATCTCTCGAACCGGCCGGCTGCTGTCTTGTGAGGTACTGTGTTGCTGCATGGACAGCCGCAGTCTCTGGTCCCTCGTTTCAGATCACCCAGGCCTGGTTCAGCATGTTCGCTTCCGCAAATCTGTCGCGTGGCGTCCATGGATGCCTCCAGCGTGCTGGCTTGCCGTCTCGCAGCTAATTTCTCACCGCTTGTCGATTGGATTCCCCCCCCCCTGGCCCTGGGCCTTCCTGGTTCTGCCGCGGCTACCGGTTCTGTGGGACTCCACTCGGTTCCCCCCCGTTATTAATTGCTTCTTCCATCTCTCCCGCCCAATCAGCCGCCGCTGTCTCAACCACATTGTCGGGTTCACCACTTGTTGGCTGGCCCTCCCCTCCAACTGGCCACACGTCATTGACGAGCCGGCTCTAAATCTGCACCTTCGCTCAACTAGCCCGGGAAACTGGGTAGGGCCACCACACACGCAGCGTTTCAGCATACATTAGCCTCTGCAACTTGTTCGTTGACAAGTGCGCAGATACCTGGTCTCGCTTCTCCGAACTGCCACCCCCCGTACTAACTGTATAGGCGAGGGGACGCCTAGAATCCCGCTGACCAGGACACATAATCTTCTCTCTTCGAGCCGACTTTAGCCTGTTGCCGCCCCTAATCCATGGCTCGGCCCGCAGCCTGGGTCGATTCCTGGTTCTGACGGCAGTGTAGGAGAGCCATTTAGATACCTATCTTGGTGAACTGACCTTGCTTCCTTGTTCAGTCATCGGCGAACCGAGGATCCTAGCCCGCTCTGCGCCTGTGAAGCGCAATGGAGGTTACTATTCCGCATTGTTACTGACATGCCGAGTACGATACTTCGAAATGCGGGTTATCTATGAGACACACACAGGCAACGGGCTAATTAGATCCAAAAGCAGTGTTAATTCGATTCGACTGGTCATATTATGGCACCCTCGCTCTGCCACTGTACTGCAGCAGAGAGAGGGAGGGGGGTCGCTAGTCATGCCCGTACAGTACACTTTTGTCGAATCATCCTCCATCATCGCGCTGTGGTGGGATCGGAGAAGCGACAATTGCGCTGCAGCCACCTGTTTGTTCCCTTCAACCGCTATTCTAGTTGCGTCACCCATTGCGTCCACTCCGCGTCCTCCTTGAGCCGCTCAGTCGTTTCCGGCGCGGTCCAGAGCATGATCTCAATGCCGTCGTGGATGGATGGCAGGACAATGACAAACCCGTCCATGAAGGCCGGGAAGGCCCATCGGAGGGCCTTGATGTCTCCAAGCTCGGAGCCCCAGCGAGCCGCCTTGAGCATGTCTCCCAGCCGGGCTGGTGCCGTGACTAGCACATCGTAGTTGAGCGGTGGCAGCAGCTTGTTGGCCACGTCGCCGCATGTTTGCAGCGCGCCGGTCAAAGACCAGAGCTCATCTGGAGTCCACCAGTCGATGGAAGCCGTGACCTTCTTGGCAAGGGCATAGAGAGATTCCACGCCCGGAGCTTCTAGCTCTTCGGCTGTCGCATTAGCCTTGGCCAGAGCAATGGCGTTTCCAGGGTATTCGGGGGCCAGTGGCGGCTCCACGCGCCTCCTCACATTGACCGAAGTGATAAGCGAGCTCTGGGAGACTTGCTTCTCCGTCAGTCGCCGGGCCCTGCTCACTTGCTTCCAGATAAGCGCGGACAGTGTCGCATTGGCTGTGACGGATGCCTCCTCCTTGGTCCGCGGGACGGTTGCGTCTCGGAGAGCATCGAGCTTCGCCTGGGACATGGCCCAATGGGACACGCGGATGAGTTTGGCTATTCCTTCATGGTCGCCAGCGACAGCCTTCTGCAGAACCTTGGCCTGCATGTCCTCGTATGATCGATCTGGGCCAACTTGGTATGTGGGGAACTCTGACAGCGGGCGCTCCATGCGTGGACCGAAGAGCTGAAAGGCGTCCAGCGATTCGTTGCCCATTCGCTGCTCATCGGGAACGACCAGGCCCTCCGATACAGCGGCCACATGCTTGGCCCAGACGGCCACGAAGGTGCCCATGCCTTGGGCGTCCATGACCACATGATGGCCGCCAAAGGTAAGGACGACGCCGCCGTTGATCAACGTCGCCTGCAGCGTCATGACGGGGCTTCGTGCAGAATGGCCCAGAGGGCTTGGGGCAAACTGAGACGCAGGAAGCGCGGCAAAGGGAAAGTTGCGGCGCGCCAGGTCCTCATAGTCGACGTCTGGCAGCTCCTTGACGTGAAACCAGACGCCCGAGTCCTTGTGGTATTCCAGCTGGATGGTGTCGTCCTTGGGGTCCAGCGGGATAATGTCCGCGGCCAGAATGTTGAGCTCGTCAATGGCCGCCGAGAGCCCCTTCTTCAAATTGTCGAGGATTATGGGCCGGAGCGAAGGCTCATCGACCTTGAAGAAGACCATCATCGGGAGAATGACCCTGACCATGTATTGGTCAAGCGGTGTGACTGATGTCCGGCCAGGCACGAGCGGGATGCTTGGCCGAACCAGCGTCTTTTCTGAGAAGGAGGCAATTGAACCCATTGTTGCAGAATACGCACAGGCTGTGTGCAGGGAGATGTCGTCTTTGTGCGAAGGACGAAGTGATGGTGTATAAGCTGCTCTGGAGATGGGATATGAATCGCCGGGTCGGGGGTAATTTTATATTATCCGCGACCCTCTTGGGCTACGCACCGGCCGTTGGAGTCAAGCGCGTCTCCAGAATTCTCGCCGGCCACTTTTGTTGCCCACCCTGCGAGGCCGGTCCCCCTTCTTTTTCCTGCCAATGCATGTTGTTTGTCACATGGAGTCGAGACTGGCCTAGTCGTTGTCGTTGCATTCGATGCCATGCAATGTAAGTGACAACGGTCTTTTTGTTTGCCTTCCTTCTGCTTCCCCTGCCCCCCGTCTCCGCCTCCATGCCATGCAATCAAAACCGGGGCTAAGGAGCTTAATCCATACGAGGGTTGGACTATTATTCCAGCCCGTTCCCCTGCTACTAGGCTTCGGCAATCGCATATATCCCTAGCCTCGAACCTGACTTGACGGTCCTCCTTCTCTTCTTTCCATACCACAACCCTCAGTTCTACAGCTGAACCCCCTTCTCTTCTCCCCTTCTTCTCTGCAGACCATGGCTTCGACGAACGGCATTGACCCTCGCTGGCTTGATGCCAACGGGGACGAGCCCATTGCCATCATTGGAACAGCCTGCCGGTTCTCAGGTACTGCCTCCAATGAAGACGGTCTATGGCAGCTGCTGTCAAGCGGCAGGACTAGCTGGGCTAGCAATGCCAGAAACCGATTCAAGATGGAGTCCTTCTGGCACCCGCAGGCTCATCTCGCCGGTTCGGTGCGTGGATCTTTGACTTCCTGATAGAATAGAGAGGCTCAAAGTGGGAGGAGAGGGCTCTTTCTCCCCAACACCGTTGTCCATGCATTGATGGCTAACAATGGCCCTCTCCTCATAGACCAACGCTCGAGGCGTTCATCTCATTCAGCAAGACCCTGCTGTCTTTGACAGTGACTTCTTTGGCATCAGCGGTGTTGAAGCCAAAGCCGTGGACCCTCAGCAGAGACTCATGCTCGAGGTGGCTTACGAGACGTTTGAGAATGCCGGCATTCCCATAGAACAACTTGAAGGCTCCAATACTGGAGTTTTCTGTGCCGTATCCTATACTGATTACGACCAAATTCTCGGTCGGGATCAAGAGACATCACCAATGTAAGTTTACCCTTCTCTCGATCTCTTGTAGAGGCGATGAAAGTACAGCATGAGTTCGGGCAGCAACGAATTGAACAGATGCTCACCGCCGTGTTATAGGTACCGCTTCACGGGAACAGGACCATCTCTCACGTCTGCCCGTGTGTCGTATGCTTTTGACTTGCACGGGCCAAGCAAGTCCGTCGACACGGCTTGCTCTAGTGCCTCGGTGGCTTTACATGACGCCATCCTGGCTCTTCGAGCTGGCGATGCTGACCAGATCCTGGTGGGGGGCTGCAACTTAATCCTGGACCCTGACAAGATGTCCATCATTTCATCCATGTCGTAAGATTTAGGCTCCCTCCTCGCTCGGTTGTGTGGTGGCGTCGCTAACGGACCCAAGATTTCTCTCCCCTGACGGCCGATGCTATTCTTTTGATGATCGCGCCAGCGGGTACGCCCGAGGCGAAGGCGTTGTTGGCATGCTGCTCAAGCCCCTTAGCGCAGCCCTCCGGGATGGCGATCCAATTCGATCCGTGATCCGAGGTAGTGCAGTTGTGTCCGATGGTAAAACTCCGGGCATCACAATGCCATCGCCTGACAGCCAATACGCAGCTATTCAGCGTGCTTATTCCGTGGCTGGGCTCGATCCCAAAGAGACTGTCTATGTGGAGGCACATGGTAATGCTCCCCCCCCGGAAATGAGAAACCCGTAGCCCAGTTCCACTAACAGAGAATACTCTCAGGCACTGGCACAAACGCTGGAGATAACTGCGAGGTCACTGCCTTTAGCAAAGCATTTTGCTCAGACAGGTCTGGCAAGCTCATCATTGGCAGCGCCAAGTCCAACTTGGGCCACACGGAATGCGTGTCAGGCTTGACTGGCTTATACAAAGTTCTTTTGATGCTTGAGAAGGGCGCAATCGTCCCGACTCCCACCTTTCAGAATGCGAATCCCAGGCTGCAATTAGAGACGCGTGGCCTAGAAGTGAGCGCAAACCACCCTTCTCTCTTTCTCTTCCATTGAAAAGAAGGAATGTGTAGTTGACTGACTATTCTCCTCTCCAGGTTGCATCCAAGCTCCAAGAGTGGCCAGCGGGAACGCTCCGCCGGGCATCCGTGAACGGATCCGGATATGGTGGCACCGACACCCATGTCATTCTTGAAGCCTGGTCACCACCAGCCAAGGCGATCGAGTCAACATCGCAGCTTGAGCTGAAGGGACCTCGTGATGCAGCGGCCGGTCAATTCCCCAATGTCAGCCCGAAAGTCTTTGTCTGGAGCCACCAGCGAGAGGACGGCTTCTCCAAGCTGGCCGTTTCCTGGAAGAGGTTCATCATGGAAGCCAAGGCAAACCACAAAGAGCTGTCGCTAGACGACTTGGCCTATACGCTATCGTCTAGGCGAACCCGGTTTGCACAGAGAGCTTCGTTTATTGCCTCCAATGTTGACGAGCTCCTGGACGGGATCAAGAAGATTGAGCTTGGGTCAATTCGGCCTATCAAAGCACTTACTGATTCACGAACGTGCTTCATCTTCACTGGTAAGTCGATACGACTGTGATTGAACCTTAACAGGCCTTGATTGCTTACACTTGTTTTTTTCCCCACCCGTTAGGCCAGGGAGCGCAGTGGGCTCAGATGGGCTTGGAGCTCTTCTCCGCCTATCCTCTCTTTGCTGAGTCGATGCGTACATCTGAGAGGGAGCTCATTCGAATGGGTGCAACCTGGCGCTTGATCGATGAGTTGAAAAAGCCAAAGGAGGAGTCCCGCATCAACGATGCCGAGTTGGCTCAGCCGTGCTGTACCGCAATTCAGGTCGCGTTTGTAGACCTCCTTGCCTCATGGGGCGTGCATCCCGACATGGTCTGCGGCCATTCAAGTGGTGAGATTGCGGCGGCGTATGCTGGTGGAAGCTTGACTGCCTCAGAAGCTATCAAGGTGGCCTATCACAGAGGCAAGTCCGTCTACTACCTCACGCTGAAGAAGGGCACGAAGCAGGGAGGCATGCTTGCCGCGGGCCTGTCAGAGACCGACGCGCTCAAGTATACCTCCAAGTACAGCGAGCAAACGGTCAACGTGGCATGCATCAACAGTCCTTCCAGCGTGACGATATCCGGAGACGTCGGGGCTATTGAGGAGATTGCGACTAAGCTGGAGGAAGACGGCGTCTTCAACCGACGGCTGGCTGTCCCAGTGGCCTACCACTCTTTCCACATGGCTGCCGTTGGAGAGTCCTACGGCGCGGCACTGGAGAACCTCCAGCCTCGCCAGTTCAAGCCAAGTGTGCGAATGATATCTTCCGTCAACTGTGAAGAGGTTGACGGTCGAGAGCTGGATGGCGACTACTGGGTTCGCAACCTGCTGCGTCCCGTCCGCTTCGCGCCAGCGTTGGCCAAGCTCCTCAGCCTTCCTGCGAAAGGTAGCTCCTCGTCTGCGTTGCCACCAACTGTCATGGTTGAGCTGGGCCCTCACCCGGCACTGCAGGGACCTGCTACCCAGACAGCAAAGACCGTCACAGGGCTCCCCCCCGTGCACTATTTCTCTTGCTTGAAGAGAAAGGAGGACGCAGTCCAGAGTGTGCTCACGCTCGCGGGTGGTCTGTTCACCTGTGGTCTCCCCATTACGCTGACGGGCGCCAACAATCCTCTGGGCGCTCCCACCAAGGTGTTGAGCAACCTGCCGTCGTATAGCTGGAACCACGGCAAGACGCACTGGAACGAGTCCCGCCGCAGTCAAGCTTACCGCCTGCGAAAGTTCCCCCGTCATGATCTCCTTGGGTCTGCTGCTGCTGACAGCATCAGCGCTGAGCCGTCCTGGAGAATGTTTGTTAGGCTTTCCGAACTCCCGTGGGTCAGGGATCATTGCATCGACGGCCAGATTGTCTTCTCTGCCGCTGGCTTCCTGACAATGATTGTGGAGGCCGTTAAGCGCCAGTCCGTTGTAGCGCAGCGGCCTTGGAAGAGAAAGGTGATTGAGTTCAAGCAGGTCGTCATTGATAGGCCTCTCCTTGTTCAGGAGGATGCCTTTGGAGCCGAGGTTTTCATTCTCCTCCGACCTTACTCGGTGACAGCTCGTGATTCGAGCTCAAAATGGCAGGAGTTCCGAATTTACAGTGTCTCCCAGAACAACGAATCTACGGAGCACTGCCGGGGCTTGATCGGTCTGTCAGAGAATAAGGGCAAACTGGGGACCCCTTCAGAATTTGCAGCTGGTGGTGCTTGGGCGCAGCTTGAATCTAAGCAGCTATACAAGCTCCTCAGCGGCTCCGGCAATGGTTACTCAGGCTGCTTTGCCAACCTTGACAAAGTCTCAGTCCGTGCCTGGGAGTCCAGCTGCGAGCTGACCGTCCCCGACGTCAAGGCCACAATGCCCTCGGGCCACCAAGAGCCGCATCACATTCATCCCACGACACTGGAAGGCTGTTTCCTAGCATGCCTTCCTGGTGTGAGACTCGGCAAAGGCTTAGACGGCCCCCAAGTGGTCGCCTCTATTGATGAGCTCTGCATTTCGACAGATATTGAGCTTCAACCAGGGCACAAGCTCTCTCTTACGGCCAAGTCAAGCCCACATGGATTGAGACAGCACATCTCGGACATTTTTGCCACGGACAGTGCAAAGAATGTCATCGTTCGTGTTGGTGGGATCAAGTTCTCGTCGCTGGGAAGCTACCAGGATGAGACAAATGTTGTCGACGACCCCCTGTCCCACCAGGTTGAGTGGCTCGTGGATCCCTTCTCTTCTTCTAGTGCAGCCTTGGCCGCTTACTGCCAGAGAACACTGGATTCCAATGCTCGGAAGCCACAAAAGACTTACAGCTCATTCTCTCAGGCCGCCCAAGATGAGTCCTTCAAGAGATGCTACGCACAGCTTGCCGAGTACCTCAAGCTTGTGCAGTACAAGGTGCCCAACTTGCGCGTCCTGGAAGTCGGCGGCGGAGCTGGCGCATTGACCACTGTGCTCCTCGAGGCTCTCTACGGAGAAAAGCGAGAGTATGCTACTACCAAGGGCTCCTATGTTTTCACTGATGCCTCCGACGTCTCCACTTCCGAAGCCGAAGAGGCGCTGAAGGCGTACGAAGCCGTCGTGGAATACAAGACCTTCGATGTTGAGCAGTCTCCGGCTCAGCAAGGCTTTGAGCTCAACTCGTTCGATGTCATTGTCGCATCAAATGCCATCCATGCCACGCTTAGCCTCGAGCACAACCTTGGCAACCTGAAGAGCCTCCTGAAACCCGGTGGCCAGATTGCCTTTGTAGAACTCGTCGCACCATCTCATCGATGGGGTCTCAACGGAAACGCTCAAAACTCTCCTCTTTTGTCCACGCCTGAATGGGAGGACGCTCTCGTCAAGAGCGGCTTTTCGGGCGTCTCACTCGAGTTGAAGGACTTTGCATCCGACGAGGAGCACGAAGTGAGCGTGCTCGTCTCCAATGCTGCAAACTCTGAAGTGAAGGCGGGCGTTGGAAGCATCTCCATCTTTACCGGACGACAGAGCAGCGTGGCGGATGAGCTACGCAGTAGCCTGGTGGCTCTATACCCCGGCACCGTGGTGTCCACCGTTCCGCTTGCCAAGGAAGCGGCATCTTCTGGTGCCTACATCTTCCTTTCGGACGTTTCTGAGGACTTCTTGTCGACTGCTTCTGAGAAAGACTGGGAGACCGTCCGAGACCTCCTCAGCGACGCTAAGGCTGTGCTGTGGGTGACCAAAGGAGCCTCCTCGGCCGCCCAAGCGTCTCGTCGCGCACTCATCACCGGTTTGGCGCGCAGCCTACGTTCGTCCAAGCCCGACCTCAAGTTCTTCACCGTCGACATCGACGCCGACTCGGCAGACGCTGCTGGCATTTTGCAGGTATATGAGAAGTACCTGGGCCCCAGTGCTTCTCCCTACTCTGCATCCGAGTGGGAGCTTGCCATCTCCAACGGAAGCATCGTGATACCGCGTCTGTTGGAGAATAAGGTGGTCAACCACCAGGTTCAGGACACTACCTCGAACTACCACCCGCGTGACGAAGCTTATACCGACCTCAGCCGATCTCTGGGTCTCCGAATCAATTCCGTCGGAGTGCTCGATTCGCTGTACTGGGCGGATGATGAGGTCCATGCTCAGCCTCCCAGCGCCACGCAGGTCAAAGTTCGGGTGGAGAGCTTTGCTCTCAACTTCAAGGACATGCAGACTATTACCGGCCAGCTCGAAGGTAACTCGTCTCTTCTCCTCGAGGGAAGTGGCACAGTCGTCGAGGTCGGCGATGCTTCCCAGTCAAGCCTATCCGTGGGTGACCGGGTTAGCTTCTTTGCCCCTGACGGACTTGCTACTGTCAGCAACGTGGATGTCCGCCACGCTGTCAAGGTTTCAGGAGATATCAGCAGCGACACTGCTGCTGCTGTTCCGCTGGCTTACTCGACTGCGCTTTATGCTCTCCGAGACATCGCCAGGCTTCAGCGAGGCGACAGTATCCTGATCCACTCTGGGGCTGGAGCAGTCGGCCAGGCAGCCATTGCTCTTGCAAAGGCTTTTGGCGTTGAAGACATCTATGTCTCGGCTGGAAGCCCAGAAAGGGCAGACTTCATCAGCAGTGCGTTTGGTATTCCGGCTAGCCGCATCGTATCCAGCCGAGACCTGGACTTGGGTCATCGTATTCTTGAGTTGACGAATGGCCGCGGCGTTGACGTCGTTGTCGGTTCTCTTTCTGGAGATGCCTTCTCAGAGAGCTGCAGCGCCGTTGCTCCTTTTGGCCGAATCGTTCAGCTTTGCGAGAGAGACGTTGCAAACAACGGACGACTGGACATGAAGGCTCTCCAGCAGAATGTTTCCCTTTCTGTCGTGAACACGGGCTTCCTCGCTAGAGAGAGGCCCCTAGTGTTCCACGAGCTGCTGGAAACTTCTTTCAGCATGCTCCAGAAGGGAACGTTAGCTGTGATTGGCCCGATTGTGTCGTCCCATGCTTCCAAGGTTGCTGAGCAGCTACGATTGATCCAGGCGGGCGATTTCGTTGGCAAGTCGGTGTTCCAGCTGGACGCCAGCCTGCCACTGAAGGTTAGCTTTTTGCGCTCTCTTTGCATTGTTTCTTGTATCCAAGACCCCTTGCTAACCCAATTCCAGATTCAACCCCAGAAGCCGAAGCCTGCGGCCCTGTGCGAGAACAGCTCTTACCTTGTCGCTGGTAATGCTGGAAACCTGGACGCAGCGGTTGCCAAGTACTTGGCAAAGCTGGGAGCTGACCGCCTCATCGCGTGTCAGGGCTCTGGCATTGAGGCAGTCTCGGATGTGATCAAGAGCCTCGGTACTGACGTTGTCTTGATCCCCGGCAACACTTCCAGCCAGCTGTTTGTCGAGCAGATCCGAGAAGCAAGCGCGGATGCACCCATCCGGGGCATCATTCTCGGCGATTCCGAGCTTCATGTAAGCAGAGCCCCGTGTGCCATACAAGATGAGGTAGCAACTGACGGAGTCAACCAGGACGCGGACATCAAATCTGTGTCATACCCTCAGTGGTCCACTGCCGTTGAGCTCGCCACCACGGGCATCACCAGTCTCCAGGAGGCCTTTGGCTCCAACCTCGACTTCTTCGTCCTGCTGAACCGCACTTCCACTTTCGTGGGTGGTCCCGAGCAGAGCATCGCCAGTGCCATCGGCGCGTTCCGCGACAGCTTCGCCCAGACGCAGGCCAGCCAGGGCTTCCCCGTCAAGGCCATCGCCCTCGGCGCCGTGGAGAAGGAGAGCTCTGGAGATGACACCGAAGATCTGCTCCCTCCCTCCGACATCCGACCCCAGACCGTGGACGAGGTCCTCGCCGTGATCAACTACGCCATCCAGAGCCCCTCCCAGAGCACCCAAATCATCTGCGGCGCCAGCCAATTCGCCCCCAATCCCGCCTCCCCGTCCCCCTCGCAGCACCCAGACGCCCGCTTCGCACACGTCTGGTCCCGCGCCGCCCCGCGCGCCTCCTCCAAGGGCGGCGACGACGACGCTTTTGACGTGCAGGCCGCGCTGCGCAGCTCCGCCACGGGCGAGGCCGCCATCGAGGCCGTCTTCACGGGCTTGAAGCAGAAGCTCGCCAAGCTGCTGGCCGTGCCGACGACGGAGATCCAGCCGGACCGCGCGGTGTCGAGCTACGGCGTGGACTCGCTCGTCTCGGTCGAGCTGCGCAACTGGATCACGGGACACCTGGGCGGACACGTGCAGATGCTGGAGCTGATGAGCTCGATGGCCATGATTCAGCTGTCGGAGGTGATTGCCAAGAGGTCCCGGTTGGTGCCTGTGAGTGTCTTTGGGGGTGCGGAGGAGAAGAAGTAACGGGGGCCCATTGGAAATTGATTGATTAGGAGGAGTGTTTGGGTTGTGGAGGATTTCAGGGGAACTTTTGGTTATTTGATGAGACATGACTGTATGCTTTTCTTTCATCTTGACATGCTTTATCTGTTGTTTTGCTTGGATATTTGTTAACTACATCCCCCTATGTAGTCGTCTTGCTGTTCCCACGTAATTTCATACATGAGCCCCAACAAAAGCAAAAATATAACAATACTATTTTCTTCTATTACATTATAAACGCCCTCCCCATCATCAGGTATAGGATACAACACCCGTCTAAGAATATCATTGCTCATGATACACGCCATGCCGCGTTATGCCATAAGAAGCCACTGCCCAAAGAAAACAACCCCTTCCAAAAAACACCAACAGCGACAGCAGTCATCTAAGGGAACTTCATCATCATAAGGTTCAGTGCAACCGATCCTTACCACCCTGCCTCGCCCTCTCCAGCTCCGGCGTCCTCGTCAACCTCGTCGGCGTCTTGTCGCTCGAAACCTCCTCAACCGTCGTGTCCAGACGGACACGGAAGACTTTCCCGCGCCAATTGACGGTCGTGCCGAGGAGCACCGCGCGCGTCCAGACTGGTAGGGCGAGCGCTTCTCTTGCAATCCACGCCGGCAGCCATTCTATGAAGCGGCGCCTGGGAAGACCGAGCGGACTGGCTGATCCAAAGGCGAATTTGGGCGTGTTCTGGTCCGTTTCAATGGTGCAGCCTGTGTGGAGGTGCTTGAAGGTGTGCCAGTCGACCATCATCCAGGCGAACATGGACGCAAGCCAGATGAGTCCCATGGCCGTCCACGTCTGCGGGATGCCGAGCAGCCGAGCGCACCCCGGCAGCGTAGTCAGGCCAAAAGCGAGATACGCGCAGCAGAGCAGCGACTCGACGCCGGGCTCGACCAGAGTAGCCGCCAGCACGGTGAACTTCCTCGCGCGCAGCCATCGGACGCGCCGGGCGGCGTAGGCGGACACGGACATGCCCGCCATGGGCTGCAGAACCAGGTCGCCCCAGGCGATGCCGTGGTTGAGGAAGCCCGGGATGTTGGAGCGCCAGAGGAGGTCCCCAATCAGATGGTCCTCGCAGATGTTGTGCGAGAAGTAGTCCACGCCGCGCGGGCGTCCCTCGTTTGCCGGGAGGAGGGGGTTCCGCGCGGGATCGGTGACCTGGTCCAGGTGAGCCTTGCGGAACATGTTGCTCTTGCCGACGATGCAGGGCGCAACGCCCACGACGTTGATGGCGCCGTAGAACTTGACGTGAGTCGTCGCCATGAACATTTCGTCCAGGCGGCCGCCGCCGTTGCTCCATAGCTTGCGCCATAGAGTTTCGTTGGCCGGTGTGTCGGCAGCTAGCCCCAGGAGTTTCTGGGATTCAGCTGTAGAGGCCTGTTGGAAGTCGACGACGTCGACAACAAGCGGCAACTGGTGCACAAACTTGTATGGCTTGCGCGCGGGTGCGTCAGGGGCAGAATAGCCCATGAGCGTGTCCACCATGCGCCCCAAGACGCCGCTCGCGACCCAGACGTTGCAGTCGATGATCCATATGATGTCGCCGGGCGCCTCGCGGTAGGCCCTGCTGATGTTGCGTATCTTGGGGTTCGGGCCCAACATGTTGACGCGGCCTTGGGCGCCGTGCAGGACGGGATCCTCGGCCTCGACCAGTATCTGCGCATCGTAGGCGGGGAAGTCCTTGATCAGCTGCTGCAGGACCGGATACGCCGGGTCGGAAGCGTCCTGAATACACAGTCGGATCGAGACCTTTTGGCGCCGGTAGTCCTGGCGAAAGGTCGAGGCGATGCATTCGTAGAGACAGGGCTCCAGGCCCTTGACCGGCCGGATGATGGTGACGCTGGGCGCATCCTCGAGCGTGGACGATACGGACGGCGGGTTTCGTTCTTTGAACTTGACGAATCTGGCGGGCAGGGAGAACAACAGATTAGAGGAAGCTCCAAGTCGCAGAGGCGAAGCTGGGGGAAAAGAACAGAGACTGGACGGAGGGCTGCTTACATGGCCGTGATGCCGACAGTCTGGACGAGAACGACGACGACGGCCCAGACGAGGCAGACGGCGGCCAGAAGCTCGACAAGGCTAGTCATTTCCAACGCCCGAGACCAAGACGACGACCATTATTCTGTCACTTGGAGCGTAAACAATCACCTGCGCATGCGGACGGACGAGCAGGACATGGTAGATTATAAGGCGAGCGGAGCTGATGTACAGTAGGTGAGGTAGGGAGGCAATATCATGGGCTGGCAGGGGAGGACAAGCAAAGAGAGCGAACAAGCCACAGCCGACACGGCCCGGCCGGTAATTAGTCGATATGAAAGAAGAAGAAAAGGGCTACCGGCCCGTTGGGAGCAGACGTTGGATCGCTTTTGCGTATCCGTACAAGTATGCAGAGACAGGGTGAGGATGGATAAAGGGAACAACGGTCAGCAGAAAAGATTGGTTATTAGGAGAGGGAAAAATTCAGACTGGGCGATGTCGGGTTAAGCCTGGCCCGCCCGGACAAGCCCTGGACGCAGTCGCTAGGCCTAAGCGGGAAGCAACCGGCAAGGGGCAGCGAGAAACAGCATCGTCATCAGAACAGATGGCAGCAAGGGCCGTGCGTGTGACGTCGTTGGGAGGTTGATGTTGGGCTGAAGCATTGCATCCCGCGATCTCACGATAGGCGAGTACCTGTGCGCCTGAAGATGGACGAGCCGGTTTAGCAGCAGAGCACCAGCCAACTCTTATTGCGGCGGTTGTGGCCAGGTATCTTTACGTGCTGTGGCGTGTTGTGGCTCTAGTAGTATCCCGCTAACGGGGGGCTTACCTAAGGGAGCTACACAGCTTGAGCTTTGACGCTTTACAGCTCTTTTTTTGAAGCTGATGAAGAGGCGAGATGTCAACATGGCTCATGACAAGATACGTGCTGATGTCACTCAATCAAGAGCTTCAGTGAGAATTATTCATGCTTCCTGAGCGATTGTCTGCTTTGATTCCCTTTTCATCCCAGCCAACCGGCAAAGAATCGGCTTGGCGGCGCTATCTTCAAGCACTGAGCTAACAAGAAAAGCTCGAAGCTTTCTGTATGCGCATGTGATATGATATCACGAGCTGCTTGTCAGTTGAGCGCTTACAAGCGCGCACAAAGCGACAGAGCTCCCCTCAAACGAATTCCAGAGCTGCCTTCGTTCAGAAGACATGACACTTCAGATTATATACTGCTAGTAACCCCTCAAATCCATCGCAATATACAGTACGAATGGAGGGCCTTCACCTGTTCTCGTAGAGCAGCCCCATCTTTCAGGGCCTGTCGAGCAGCGTTAGGGCAACCTGCAGGGCTTGCGGTGCCTGGGACGCCCTGCACCGTGCCCTGAGCCGCCGGTAACCCTCCAGCCGCCGCCCCTGCGCAATGCCGCTACGCTGCGTCCAGCCACTGCAGGTCACACACACACACAGAATCTTCCACCAGATGAAAATGGCGCCTGGCGCCCCAGGCATCCAGAGCCCCATCGGATCCGGTTGGCGGCTTTCTCCGACCAACCGCCGAAGAAAATCCTCATCCCGGCGCGCAGAAAAATTTCCCTCTTCTTATCTTGAAAAAAATATCCAAGAAGCAGAGAAGCAAAACTTGCCGCGGCACTCGCCTTGTCTGCTGTTCCCAGACTGGTACCTCATCTCATTGCCTTTCTGGAACATATTTGGACGAGATCCAGCTGGACTCGTTCTGCGAGAGCAGCGTCGTGATTACCGGGCCATGGCTTGAGAGAGGTGAGTCGAATCTGTTTTTTTTTTTTTCGTTCTTTTCCCACACGCATGTATTTGTCCACCATGGCACTTCACCAGTTCTTCGGATGGCAGAGCCTCAATTTGGCTTGACCATCCCACTGCTCAGGCTGCTTCTCCAGCTCTTCCAAGGTGAAGGGCAGCCAATATGCGTGCCCTGATTTCTGGGCAGATGCCGGAGCAGCAGCCGGAGCTTTTATCCTTGATTCCCATCCTGCTGTCATGATGATCACCATTTGTGCAAAGAGCGACCATTCATTTGGAGACCTCTGTGATTGCCTCTTGATTATAGACTACAACGGTATCTGATTCAGCGATGGAAATTTTCTTCTTTTGCCATTCCATCATCCCATGCACGCTGTTTGGAGCTACTGAAACTGACTCGAGTGCTGCAGATCCAGCCAAAATGAACGCAGTCCGAGATGGCTGAGACGCAAGTTCATACTGAGCCCCCTCTGGTAGGGACGGCTTCACCTACTCCCAAAGGTCCCAAGGCCAACGCAAAGGCCCAATCTGAAGCTTCGTCTGCAGCTCCAGCTGCGAAACAGCAAGCCAGAGGTCCATCTCTCCACCAGATCTACGCGCTACCTGCACCCATCCGGACCTTTCCCCTGCCAGCATTCTACCCCAACAATCCCGTTTCCCTACTGCACATTGCCTACGCATGGTTTGGTCAGGTTTTCCGCCCGCCGCCCGCAGAGCCCGCCGTGATCCACCACGGCGTCTGGTCTGAGACGACCATCTCCGTGCACATCAAGGATGAAAAGTCCATGAGGGCCTTGTGGGAGCAAGGCTTCTATGGCAAGGGTAACCTGAGTCGCAGTGAGCCCAATTGGCTCAAGAGGGAGCAGGTCCAGCGAGGAATCCAGGAAGCCCACGTCAGCGAGATTTTCACGCAGCAGAGGCGAGAAGAGCGAGCACAAGCCAAGTGGGAGCGTGCACGACTTGAGCAGGAAGCCATTCTGAAGACGAAGCTTGACGAGGAGCGGCTGGCTGCATCTCGTGCCCTGGAGGGGAAAAAGGCCGAGCAGGCAAAGGCCCAGAAAGCCCGGGAGATACAACAAGAGGCGGCCGTGCCAGAGCCCCTTCCTTCGCTTCCCCTTGCACCTGTTGGCCCGTTGGAACTCCTCGCACTCCCAAACTCCGCAGTCGTATCACTGCCGGTGCCAACCCCAGTACCTGTATCCTCGTTTGCACCTCCCGTCGGTCCGCTGCAAATTCTGGCGTTGCCCAACTCGGCTGCCGACATCGTCAAGTTCACCGTAAAGACTGCCCTCAAATCCAAGGCAAACGGGTCCTTGACACTCTCCTCCCATCACGGGTCGTCTACTGACGAGTCGGAGGAGCCCCGAACCCCCATCGCGACGGATAGCCCGGAGCTGTTTAGGGATGACCGCTCCGTAGACTCATCTAGTGATGGCGTGGGCAGCACGGAGCTAAAGCGCAGAAAAAGCGTGCGGTTTTCGCCCACGGTGGAATCGGCCACATACAAAGCATCTGACCCCCCGAGCCCCAATCGATCTCCGCCCGTATCGCTTTCCCAGCCATCTCAAGTCAACGGCCATGGCGGGTCGAATGGCCAAGCCATACCCCAGCTGCCGTTGGCGAGCGTGCCCGTATCAGATCCCATCATCAACAAGGAGCACCTCCAGCTAATGCCAGAAGAGGCTTTCTTCCTCTCCTTTGGTCTGGGTGTTCTTGAAGTTACGGACCCCGCGTCTGGCAGAGTGCTGTCGCGCCAAGATCTGTTCCGTCTATTCCGGCAATACTCTTACTTTCCTCCCCGAAACGGCCCAGACGAGCCTGATCTGGAGCCGGATGACGGGTTCCTGGTCCATTACGCCGTGTATCATCACTTCCGGTCGCTGGGCTGGGTGCCTCGAGCAGGCATCAAATTCGGCGTCGACTGGCTGCTGTACGCCAGAGGTCCGGTGTTTGACCACGCCGAGTTTGGATTGATTGTGATCCCGTCGTATTCGGATGAGTGGTGGAAGAAGCAGGGCAGACGGGGCCCGCGAAAGCCGTGGTCGTGGCTGCATAGCGTCGTGCGAGTGCTGTCCCACGTCACCAAGAGCTTGGTGCTGATCTACGTGGACGTGCCGCCTCCTCACAAGTTTGACGAGGCGCTGAAGACGGGTGTGGCGGAGGCGATGAAGCTGTACAAGGTCAGGGAGGTCATGGTGAAGAGATGGTCGAGCAATCGAAATCGGTGAGGCGTTGGTTACAAGTTGCGGGTACTTTCTTCTTCTGTCTGTCCGTTGTACGATGACTATGCTGGAGGCATTGCAGGGAATTGGGATTGGACAAGATGTCAGCGATAATGTGTGATTTCTGTACACGAGTAATGATGGAACGATCAAGCTACAGACTGAGCTGGTGCTTGGAAAGGAAGAGATAACTTGAAGCAATCAATACGAGCTGTCACAACACCCTCAATTGTCCAAACGTTGAAATCATGGGAAATTGCCAATGGTACTCGAACGACGTGAGTGATTGAACGGTTGATGCCAGACGGAGAGCGGGCAGCCTCCTTTGGACCGAGGTCATTCATATCCAAGATGCGGTGATGGCAGGAAGCTTGTGAATATCGCAGGGAAAATGACCAAAGAGAAGACCCAGCAAGGTGCCGACTTCGACAGCTTAACTTTTCATCGTTTACTCACTTTTCATCCACAAATTCCTCTGCACTTTACACTTTGACGCTCCTCACATTCCTCTCTCCACAAAGCACTCAAAGCCGGAGTTTGTGCCTCGGTCCACACCCACTCACTCACTCCCAGCCTATTTATTAGCGCAAAAGGCTTTTTGCCTCGACATGCCACTTTTGACGACTCGTGCCTGAAAGCCTCTCAGCTTTACCCCGGATTTTCCCCACGCCAGAAGGGCCAAAGTTGAGGACTTTCCGCACTGCTGTACTTTTCTTTCACTCATTCATTCTTTGAGTGAGGGCAATCTTGGGTAGCCAGCCATGTTCTCCCTCGCCCGCACAGCGCAGGCCAGAGCCGCCGGCTCATCAAGAGCAAAAGCTCATCCTCTTCTCATCCGCACAGTTCACTCTCAAAACTTACCGCCCTCTCTCTCCAAGATACTCAGCGAGAGACACTCCAAATATCGCCAGCAAACGACCTCACCAGAAACACAAGCAGAGAAGAACAACGACGACGCAGCAGCAGTAGCAGCATCACAACCAAGCTACAGACCCCAACAGCGAAGAATCCTCGCCAAGCAAGCAGCAGCCCAAGCCCAACAAGCAACACAGCAAACCTCTGCATCCCGCTCATGGCCCAAACTCGAAATCCCGCGCGGAGCCCGCCGCTTCACCTTCACAGACGCATCCCCGACGTCCTCTTCAGTTCGCGGGACCGTGACGGTAGCCTGGACCGATCAGTTCCTCTTCGTCGAGGATCCCGCCACGCAAGACGGCCGGAGGACGCTCAAGCCCGCCACCATCCGCGACAGCTGCTCGTGTCCGCGCTGCAGAGACCCGTCGTCCGGCCAAAAGACGTTTTCGTCCGTCGAGATCCCCGTGGACATTGGCCTGGAGCATGTCAAGCCCACCAAGAAGGGCCTGGAAATCACCTTCTTGCGGGACATTCCTCGCTTCAGCGACCACGATGACAAGAAGCACATCATGCTGCTCCCCTGGGAATCCATCGACCTGTCCCTCAAGCGCAAGACAATGGAAGACGTGACCCTCCCCCGGCAGCGCTCCATCCTCCGCCGCACAGGCGTCACGTACTGGGACCGCCACATCCTCCCCCAGCACATCCGCCACATCGACTACGCAGCCTTCATGCGGCCCGACAACAACCCCAACGACCCCAATCCCGCCTTCTGGGACGCCATCGTCGACCTCTGCCGCCTCGGCATAGTCTTCCTCAGAAACGTCCCCCGCGACCCCTCCTCCATCGAGCACATCACCTCCCGCATCGCCAACCTCAAAGAAACCTTCTACGGCCGCACGTTCGACGTCCGCGCCAAGCCCGACGCCGAAAACGTCGCCTACACCAACGGCTTCCTCGGCCTGCACCAGGACCTGCTGTACCTCGACCCCCCGCCCATGATCCAGGCCCTGCACTGCATGGAGTCGTCCCGCGCGGGCGGCGAGTCGCTCTTCAGCGACGGCGAGCGCGTCGGCCGCCTCCTCTGGCCGTACGCCTCGCGGCATCGCCTCGCGCCCCTGGCCGAGCACCACGTTCCGTATCAGTATGCCAAGCACGGCTTTCACTATTTTAGTTCACGGCGCGTGCTCGAGGGTAACGCGGCGGGCTTCACAAACGTCTTTTGGTCGCCTCCCTTTCAGGGACGGTATATGAGTCCCGTCAAGGATATACGTAGTTGGATCAAGCCAGCGCAGGTGTTCTCTGAGTTGATTAACCATCCGGATGCCGTGTACGAGCACAAGATGGAGCCGGGGGACTGCGTCCTGTTTGATAACCTGCGTGTGCTGCATGGTCGGAACGCGTTTGATAATGCGAGCGCGAGTGCTGGTGGCGAGAGGTGGCTTAGAGGGGCGTACATTGCTGCCGAGGACTTTCTGTCGAGGGCGGCGCATATACCAAAGGGGTTGGCGGAAAAGTATCGCGGCGAGGTGCCGTGGACGCCGGGGTTGGCGCAGCAGGAACTGAGGGAGTCGGCGTGGCATGGGGATGTGGTGAGGAGGCTCAAGGAGATTGATCCTGGGATTGATGAGTGAGGCGGTTCTAAACTACTGCATATATGATGTGAGACATGTGGGAGCGTCATGAGTTGATAGCGGACAATCCACGAAGCAACATATCATTGTCAACGTGGAATGATTATTGAGACGAAACAACAGAGATTGTGGTGTCGATATAGAGAACCTCTGGTAAACTCATCCGAAGCAGCCTAGCAAGTGGCAGTCATTCGCCACCAGATAACTGAAATAAAAGCAAACCCTTTTTCACCCTTTCGTGCGCCGTGCATGTAAACCCTTGGGACAACATCACCACCATCGTCATCCCTAATCCATAATCCGCCTCCCTATGCCATAGCAAAAGCAACAGACTTGCTACTTAATCCCACTTCTTCGCCTCGACGCCATCCGGCGGCACAGTCGCCACCTTCTTGTCCTTGACGTCGTCCCAGTTGGTGCTCAGCGACGTCCCGTTGCTCTCCGTGAAGCTCTTCATCATGGCCCGCTGCTGCTCGGGCGTGGCGCCCTTGTACAGCTTCTTGAAGAAGGCGTTGACGTCCTTATCGTCATCCGAGTTCTCCTCGGCGCCCACTTGGTCCCAGTTCTTGGGTCCTGTGCGTGAAGACGTGGGGTAGGCCGTCGCTGGCTTCGTGTCCGCGGTCTTTGGGGCGGTGCTGTTGACGGATCTAAGCAGTCATAATTAGCCTGACAATGTCCCCATGTGCGAGGCGTATAAAACGAAACAAAACTTACTCTGCCGCGGCGACTTCAGGCTTGGGCAGCGGAGCCTTCTTGGGGGCCCCATCGCTCTGAACAGCCGGCCATCTGCCCACCGTCTTCTTCGCCAGGCTCAGCTCGACCTTGTTTGGCGTGACCATGTACTTGGAGTTGGAGGGATCAATCTCTCCCCACAGATCAAGATGGAACTCCTTCTGCTCGCCGCTGGAGTACACCAGGGGATCCAGATGGACCGACGTTTCGGAGAACTGCACTTTGAGCTTCTCCTTGTCGACGCCCTTTGAGAAGATGGACACGGTGATGTTCCTGTCGCTCTGGAAATCCTGCATGCGGAACGGCGGCTCGTTGGGATCAACAGCCTTGGGCGCCGCGGGAGGAGCCGCCGCCGGAGCAGCAGCCTTTGCTTGAGCGCCGTTTGCCGAGGCAGGCTCTCCAGAAGTGGCCTTTTCAGGGCCGTGGTCGACGAGATCCTTTTGCTCCGGAATCAGCGTCGTCGTCAGCTTCCTCGCGGGGTCGTCCGCCGGCAGCTTCTCCATCGCCTTGAGGGCCTGAATCGCAATGGTGCTCGCCATCCGCCACTCCCTCATCTGGGCCCTCAGGGGATCGCTCTCGCCAGAGCCCTGCAGCGCCCCGAGATCGTTGAGCTTCTTCTTGCCCGCCTCCTCCTGCTGCGCAGCCCTAAGGGCGTCGTCCGCGCTCCTGGTCCAGAACCCGTTCCCGTCCACGTACTGCAGAAAGGGATCCTCCTTGGGCACCGCCAGCCCGCCCTTAGTGAGCCGCATGCAGTGCAGCAGGCAGTAGTCGGCGTTGGCGTACTGCTTCAGCTGGAAGTAGGCCACGCCCCGGCGGTACTGGGCGCTGGCCATGAGCTCCCTCTTGCTGCGCTTGACGGCCATGTGCCACGCCAGGTCGGCGTCCTCCAGGCTGGCGTCGGGGCGGCCCAGGCCGGCCAGGGCCTTGGAGCGGGCGATTAGCCAGGCGGGATTCTGGGAGCTCTTGAGGGCTTCGGATAGCTTCTCGACGGCCGTGTTCCAGTCGCTCTCCTCGACAGCTTTGAGGCCCTGCTGGGCCACTGCTGCGTACGACATGGTTGGCTTGGTCCACTATGAAAAGATGCCGTTGTGGCTTCTCGTATCGGTAGATGGAGATATTGAGAGCTGCTGGTGAGGAAGAAGGGATATAGTAAAGGTAAAGAGAGGATGAAGATCAAAGAGATGGTCAGTCGGCAGAAGTTGAAGGCCGACAAGGCAAGCAGCTGTGAGGTTCAAGCTTTAGCGGGGATTCGAAGCTCCAGAGCTTAAATTCGTCACTGCCCCACTGTTTCGTTTGCTGGGTGTCACCAACCAATTTGTATGAGAACGAGGTGACCAGAGTAAGGCGATGAATGAATTAATGACGGATGATGTTTCTGGAGCTCATCCAATGGTACAGCAATAGTATTATAGAAAAGACGCTGAATGAAGATGTATTTTGTCGCTGATATCTGGTCCACGTGGAAGCGTTGAACTGGCGGGCTTATAGAAACGTCTAGAAAAAAACAAGGGGAAACAAAGGGGAAGCTTGGAGCAGCGCAGCAATGTCAAGTCAATTAGCCGCCATGGCAGAGCATCTTCCTCATCAAACTCACTCATATCGCGATAAAATTAATCAAATCAAATAAATCATTACAGCTTCTCGTCCGGATATCTCTTGGCAAACATTCCCAGCGCCTTGATGGTAAACGTAAACTTGTAGTTGGGGTACGAAATCATGCACGACTTGTTGAAGACGCCCTCAATCGCCTCCTGCAGCCACTCGCCGTTGGCCTGCTGCCGGCTCGTAATCAGCCGGATGCCCTTCTTGATCTTCTCCACGTCGGGATAGTCCACCGCCATGAGCCCGATGAGCGCCCAGGCCGTTTGCACCACCAGGGATCCCGATTCGTGCTCGACGTATGTCATGGTTTCGGAAGCCTAGAATTCAAACGCGTGTGCATTAGCAAAGGGGGCTCACATCACGGGAAAGCCCGTTTGTAGGGACCAATGTACTCACCCGGTAGCTCTCAGACCATCCGCCGTCCTCCCGCTGCTTGGATATCAGGAAATCGCAGCCCGCCCTGGCAATCTGGCTGTTGGAGTACGTCTCTCCAATGGCCGCCATGCTCTGCAGCGCAAACATGCCAGCGTACGTAAAGCATATGCCCCAGCTCCCGTACCAGCTGCCGTCGGGCCTCTGGTTCGTCTTGATCCAGTTGGTGGCTCTCTTGATGAACAGCTTCACGTCCTTGGTCCGGTAGTCGGGCCAATGTTTGTGAAACAGCGACAATGCTGTAACGCACGCAGTCGTGCATTCGGGATAGTCGTATTCAATCATGATCCTGCCAAACACCTCTGCGGCATTCAGCATCTCCAGGTATTCGCCACCCCTTCGTGCCTCGTATGACGAGACACCCCCGTTGTCGTTCTGGTATAGCAGCAGCGTGTCCACGGCATCAAAGATGCGCTGGTCTTCCAACAGCTGCGGGTAACCTTCCGTCTTCTGCAGAAGGATGACGGCCTTGAGCGCCTCCGAGATGCAGTCGCTCACGCCGTAGCCCTGATCCCGGTTGCTGAATGGCCAGCCGCCCTTTCGGGGCTGTCGATAGCACTTTTCCTGGTCTTTGCAGTTCTCCCTGATTTGCTGCCTATCAAGATACTCTAGGGCCTTGACCAGCATAGGCCTCCAGCGTTCTTGGACGTGCAGCCCAGACTCGATCGCCGCAAGGATAGCAAAGGCAGTATCCCAGCACTGGACGCCGTTTGTGCCGTTGCACAGCATTCCTTCATCCTTCACCCACAGGTACTCGTCTAGTCTCTCAATGTGTCTCTTGGTGGTGTATGCGTCAGGGCCATCCCGGATATAGCACACAAGCGTGTTCATCGGCGCGTTCACCGGCGCCAGGCATGCATAGTCGGTGTTTGCATCTTCCATGTCGACGAGCTCGCTGACCCATTGCTCTCCTCTCTCCTTGATAAAGTTGAAGCGGAGATACGGGTTGTACACGTTGACGAGGACCCAGTTGATCGAGTTGAGCAGCCACGACTTGGGATGGTAGTTGTCGATCGGATAGATGCTGTTTCGGTGGCTTGCCCACTTAATCTCGGCGTGAGGCTGAACAAACAGCTCTTGCTTCAACTCCCGAGTAATGTCCGTCTCCTCGCAGCTCCATCTCTTTGAATAGATGTATCCCATGGGCAGAAACACTTGTCGAATGTGAATCCACCACCGCCAGGGAGCAATCGGCACCCAGTCGGGCAGCAGCCAGATTTCGGGGGGTACAGGGTTCACGATATCCCAGTCCACAATGCCCAGCACTGCGAGCCAGAACTTGGCCCAGTGAGGCGCGTTGACAGCGCCGCCCATCTTGTGCAGAGTTGCCCTCGCCTTGACCATCACAGGGTCCTCGGGGTCCACTCCGATCAGACGCAGAACGATATAGTTCATGGCGGTGCCAAACACGGTGCTCTCGCCTTCGATGTGAAGCCCCCAACCGCCATCTTCGGGGTGGGCTCGTGCAGTGAGGTAGTTCTTGATCTCGGTCGCGTAGGCGTCGGGAATCGGCGTCTTGGTAACGTACCAAGTAATGACGATACCGCCGAGGAGGAACATGGGGCCGCCGTACTCGCAGCCCCAGTGGCCAGATGGCAATTGAAGCTTCTCGAAGAAGGTGAGGCCGTTCTCAGCAGCTTGGAGCGGTGTTTCGGGTTTCGGAAGGGCAGGGAGATCCTAGACACCGGTGTGTGAGCTGCCATCTACCACATTCTCTCGATTCTCGATCGTTCCCGGCGGCTAGGGGGGGCGAGGACATACCAAGGGCAAGTTCAGATACCACTTCTCTGCATAGCTCTGTGGCCACTCTGCAGCTGCCTTGTCGTCGGCTAGATAGTGCCACGTGTGGCGGCTGTCGTCGTCCTTGACTCTCCATCTCGTGAGGTCCGTCTTGGCCTCGAGCCTGGGCCGCTTGGGAAAGCTGTCGCCATCGTCAGAGGCACGCTTGCGAGACTTTGCGCTGCCGTTGCCAATGTCTCGACCTGTTGCTGTTGCCATATTGATGGTGGCTTGCGTATGTCGAGTGGTCAGTTGGCTGTGGAGGAGTATCGACAGATTTATAAGGAGCGGGAGTCAATGGCTGCCGAATTGGATTTGTCCCCCCCCAGTGCTTTCACATGCGATGCGCTGGAGCTTGGCGTTGCAAAGCCTGGCTTGTACTCGATTGTACCTTTACGCCGCTCCAGGCACTGAATTGCGGGAACCGGTACCTGTGCCTGGCGCTGGCAGTGACATCCAATGGACGGATCAAGGTCCCTTTCCAGCGCCGCGTTAGTGGATGCTAGCGCTAAACCCGCCTGATCAACAGCTCATGGATGCCCCTTCCCGTCGTCTTCGTATTCGTACCTGGCAGCACCTGCTCGGATCCTGGCGTCTGACACTTCACACTGACTTTACGGACTACACAAGACTCCGACAGTGCGACATCTTGCTTGTGATCGGGCTCCAAAGCCAATCATGGATCGGAACAGAACTCGGGACGGACGACAGGTTATTATCCGGCCAGTGACAGCGGCAGCACCCGCAGGGACCGTCATCTCTCGCATCGAGTCCATCTTGGAGGACATCCTGGACTGCCTGGCCGAAGGAAGGGAGCTCAGCATTGACTTTGTCCTGAACCGCTCCGGCAACAGTCCGCAAAAGGTCCATTTCCCTGGCAGAAATGCTCTGGAAGCCACCAAGTTCGGTACGCGCCATTGCTCAAGCGAGTTGGGTCGGTGTTGTGCTTTCTTCGTGTGAATTCTGAACCCGTTCAAGCCCGGATCCTGCTCATCTTGCAGCTCGCCCACGACGCCCTGGTCACGGGAACCGTATTGACCAAGCGGTCAGTTTGTTTCCAGTGGCTCCAATTGGCTATCCAGATCTTAACTTGGCTGTCCTGACGGAGCAGGCACATATTCTACCAGCACCAGGGCCTCTTCTCGAAGCAGAGAACGGTGGATGAACTGGTGGATAACCTTGCCTTTGCGCTCAATGTCCAACGTGATGACCTGAACATTGTACGTCAAGTGGCGTGTCTCCGGGATTGAACTAATCAGACCAGGTTGCATCTTCCAAGGGGGTCTTCTCAGGGCCTCTCCGCATTTACCTCCACGACGATACAGTGATTGGTCCTGCTACTGGAAATGCGGTTCGTACAACCTCTCTGGAGAGGCGTTGATCACTTCTTTTGCGTCTGACTGACGGCTAAGGGAATATCATTGCCGGCAACCGGATCAATCAAAGCAATCAACTGCGAAGGCATCAGATGGATCCTCGTTGTTGAAAAAGACGTTTGAGCTTCATCTTTTTGAGAGTTTCGGTTTGTTTACTAACCATACAAGGCAATCTTTCGCTCATTGACGTCTCGATCATTTTGGCAAACGTCGCTTGTCGGCCCAGGGGTGCTCATCACGGCATGTTCCCCTTTTCGATCATCATACTACTGGCATGGCAGCTAAGGCTAGAGGCATAAAGGCAAAAGGATACCCGGACTTGCTTACATGCTCGTTCTTACAGCTTGTTCGCTTCAACTGCCCGCAAGTTCCAGTCTTTGTCTTGGCTGACTACGATCCTGATGGAATCAACATCCTCCGCCACTATCGCCTCAGATCGGATATTGCATCTCGGGAGACGAACAAAGCAACTCCCGAAATACGCTGGCTGGGAATCAAATCGCAGGATCTTCTAGAGCGTGAGACTCGCATTGATTCGTTGGCAACGCCAACTCCGATAGATCTACAGCCACCGAACAGCCAATCATCCGAGCAGAGCGGAAGCTCCAGAACCTCCATCTCGTCCACAGAATGCCGTGAACCAATCTCGGCTCTTTCAGTGCGGGATCGTAAACTCGCCGCTGGAATGCTAGACAAGTTGAAGGATATAGTAGATGATCCCGATGCGCTCGAGCTTCAGCATGAACTTCAGGTTATGTTGATGATGGGTATCAAGGCGGAAATACAGTGGCTTGATGAAGCAGGCAATCTCACAGAATGGCTGGAATCGAAGCTGAAGCAGATGCTTTTGGCATCTTGATTGTCGCATGTACTGTAGAACGAGGGTAACAACTACCCTAGACTGCACAGTGCAAAAATCGCGGGGCAAACACCTCACACAGTCCCCTCCACCGAGAACAAGATGTGCCAAAATTTTATACAAGCGTTTTCGCAACCAAAGACGAGTGAGAGAGAGCTCACTGCATCACCATGGCGCCGAATCTCACAGCGGACGAAATCGACGACGTGATTTACTTTGCCAGAGTAGGAGAGAATGAGGATCTCGTCGAGACCCTGAAGACGCTGTCGGAGCGCGAGAAGGCGTCACCAGCTGAGATCCTCTTGGCCGCCAAGGATGAGGGCAAGTCCACGGCTTTACACATGGCGGCGGGTAACGGACATTTAGGTAAGAAGGGAGAAGCAATATTCCCATATGAGACCTAGTCCTCTGACTCTGGGACCCTCGGGAGGATATGTGCGGTAAAAGAGACTGACGCCAGAGCCATCCAGAGACTGTCCGCAAACTCATCCAGTACTTCGATGAGAGACCCCATGAGGAGAAGCAGACCTTTCTCGACGACGCCAATGAGCACGGCAACACGGGCCTTCACTGGGCGGCTCTCGGCGGGCACCTGGACGTGGTCAAGCTCCTGATGGAACACGGCGCCCTGCCGGCGCTGGCCAACGAGCGCAACTATGTGCCTCTGGACCTGGCAAACTTCAACAACCACAATGACGTGGCGCAGCACTTTTTGGCGTCGGCGGGGATGCTGGAGGAGGAGAATCAGGAGAGCGGGCTGAATGGGGCTGTTGAGTCTGTGAAGCTTGAGGATGGGGAGGAGGAGAAGGCTGAGGCTTCATGAGGCTGGGGGGTCGTGTCGTGTTTGGGTTTGATGGGAGGGGAGTTGGCCGTTAGAGAACTTTGTGGAAGTGCAAGGGTCGTCATGGCAGAGGGTGATGGGCTGTGTTGAGGAATGAAGATACCATGTATGGATCGTTTGAGGGTTGAAAAAATACATCTTCTCGGACCGGATAGATCTAAAGAGCAATTTACTCTTGATTCACGATTTGACCTTGTAGCTCAGAGTGTGGTGGAGGTCAGGTCTGATGATTGATGGGCTGTATATATTTGGGTAGATGAGATTCAATAAGGGGAATCGACTTTTGGACCAAACAAGTTGACTGCCCGCAGTAGAGGCTTTGGTGCAGCCAAGGGAAGGCTAAGGTTTGGCGATGGATCTCAACTGTGCAGCTTCTGTTATAGGTTATATCCTTATCATCTGGCTGCTTTGGATTGTGGTTTGATAGCTAGAGAGCGTGTGAGTAGTCGCATCTGACAAAATAGTCCATTGCCCTTGGTGGTCACCTCGGATAACCTTATGGATGGATATAGATATATGTGGCTGACCCGCCTCAGGAATCACTTATGTGTGAGTGTAGAAACGGCACATGTCATTAGCAACATCTTCAACATGGGCCTCTGCGAGCAAACTCCTCTTGACTGAAATGGAAAATTGAGCACGGAGCATCATCCAGTAGGTATGTAGGTACTTGTGACAGCGTACCTTGAAGGAAAATATCGTGACTCGAGATGGAGATTCGATAGCAGATGGCGCCAAGGCACGATTGACAGGGCGGCTAGTCCCCAAGGGACGGCCGATACCACGTCACATGGATGAGATATCTGAAAGAGAAAATCCGACGACATTAGTTGCCGATATCCCGAAGTAGAAGAGAGATGTCAACCGCCTTTTCCCCGTTTCTCGGAGTGAAATGGACGGCTGGCTGCTGGCTGGCGGTGACCCCCACTGAAGCGATAAGAGCCCAAGTTCCCCGGAAATTCAGTGGCTCGACAGCGGCTTATCTGATAAGCGGGAGCAGAACACACCACCAAAAACCGCACGAGATTCTCTCCCCTTCTCCCACCCCCAGCCTCGGTGGGGGTCACCCCGGATATGTTCTCAACGTGGGATTGGAGTCTTCCCCAGCTCGTCCCCGCGCAACGGAAGGGGTCCCCCTTCTGAGCAGCTCCTCGTGTGTTCCATCAACGGTTCAGGTGGAAAAAGTGCCCGATGCGGACTGGGGATTCAGCTGGGGTTCGCTGCACTGCAACACGGAGAGGCGGCGACGCGAGACTGCTGCTAGAGCAGAGCACGAACCGCACAACTCTTCCCCCCATGCACTCTGGCTTCATCGACGGGGGCCAGCAATGAATATATGACCTGGATGGAGTCGCCACAGACCGCGAATGCGGGTGTCCTGACGACGACGACGACTCGCACGGGCTCGGGATCCAGCGCCAGCACCGGCACTGGCACAGGCACCGCAGCCTCGGGATACAAGCGCGCCAGCAGAAAGGGCGCGCCGCGGAGGTTCGTCTGCGATCATGCCGGCTGCGACAAGATCTATTCGCGAGCCGAGCACCTGCAGCGCCATCAGCTGAACCGTACGGAAACCCTCCCTTGGCCCTGCAGACGTGAATTGGCTGCCATTGTTGTATGAGGTGTTGAGCTGAGCTGACCTTCTCGCTTGCCGCGATCCAGACAACCCCAAGGAGATATACCGATGCGACGTCGGCGACTGCGACCAGAAGTTTGTGCGCCTCGACCTGCTGTCGCGCCACAAGAAGCGGCACACGGCCTCGTACACGCCCAGGAACCGAATCCCGAGCTTCGACACAGGCGACGCTATCAAATCTCCCGACCGCCGCCATAGCATCGCCATTCAGCCGCAATCGTCGTACGGCCAGCCGCCCGGGTCTGGGACGGGAGTAGGGGCAGGAGGAGGAACTGGCGCCGGGCCTCACGATGCCGCCATCCTGCTGACGCCCGAGTCCAACACGGCCCCGACTCCCGCGCCGCTGAACCACGGGCTGGCGAACCGGGCGACCCATCAGGCGGCGACGTGGGCGCACCCGCTCGACGACCGCTCGAACAACATGATGCGGCATAGGACCAGCTTCTACACGACCGATCCGTCGGCGCTGCCAGAGCCATCGGCCATGGTGGGCTTTGGCGGTGTCGGGTATCCCTCCGACGACTCCCTGACGCAGGGCAACTTTGCCGCATGGCTCTTCGACCCCCAGACCACGTACAACGACTTTAGCATGGCCAGTCTTCCGTTCCTGGAGGGCGGCTTGGAATCGACGTTCAATAACAACATCCACTACGATTACGAATCGCTCAACAGCCTGTCGCCCATGGACCAGCCGCACCGGCTGTCCGAGTCGTCGTCCGACGACTGGATCACCGAATCACGGCGCCAGGAGCTGCTTCACTGGTTCCAGACATTCCGCAAGAAGCAGCCGAGATATGAGCCGCTGATGCCGAACCTGGTTCTTGAAAGCGGCGGGGATATGCCGGCGCTGAATCTCGACATGATGCGAGACTGTCTCAAGGAGTTCTGGGACACTGTCTCGCCTCGGCTGCCCATCATCCACCAACACACCTTTTCTCCGAACCGATGCCCCGTGCTGCTCCTCCTCGTCATGCTGTCTCTCGGTGCCGCGTCGTTGCGCAGCCGTGACATGTCGGGTCAGCTCTCCGAGTATGGCGCCTTTGCCGACGTCATCATCTCCTGCGTAAGATGGGAGATATTGACCTCTGACGACTCGGCACCGCCCGCCAGCCTCTGGGTCTTGCAGGCTCTCTTGCTTCTGGAATTCTACGAGAAGCTGTACTCTTCTCGAAAGTTTCACGAGAGGGCGCACATTTACCACCCTGCATTCTTGACGTTGCTCAGACGCGGCAGTCCGCTGATTGGCAGGACCGGCAGCGAGTCGCCCCCCGAGCCGGATACCCTGGGCCCGGACCGACAGACGCCCAACATGGCGCTGGATTCGCGGACGTGGTGGGCTCGATGGGCCGAGACGGAGTCGATGCACCGGGTGGTGTTTGCGGCCTTTATGCTCGACGTGATCCATGCGGCCATGTTCGGGCACGCGGCCGACATGGCGCCTCACGAGATCCGGCTGCCGCTGCCGTGCGACGACAACCTGTGGGCGGCCAACAGCCCCGACGTGGTGCGGCAGCTGGACGCCAACTTCCGCATGTACGGGGTGAAGCAGGTGTCGTTCCTGGACGGGCTCAAGAGCGCGCTGCACGGCAAGGAGGTCAAGACGCACTCGTTTGGGCGCATGATTATCATCTCGGGCCTGCTGAGCGTGGGCTGGCACCTGAACCACCGCGAGACGCACCTCAAGTGGCTCGACATCCACACGCCGGCCATGGAGACGCAGGACAGCTGGCGCAAGATGCTGTTTCGGGCGTTTGACAACTGGAAGGCCACCTTTGACGTGGCCATGTCCGACACCATCTCGGACGCCCCCGGCCACCGCGGGATCCCCAACGGGCCCATCAACAGCGCGTCGGTGCTGTACCACCTGGCGCACATCAGCCTGCACTCCGACATTGTCGACTGCCAGGTCTACGCGGGCGCCAAGCGGCTGCTGGGCCGCAAGGTGTCGTCGCGGGACTACGCCAACGCCATCAAGCGCATGAGCGCGTGGTCCGGCCTGGCGTCGACGCGGCACGCCATCCTGCACGCCTTTAAGCTGCTGCACCGCGTCGTCGTCGACCCTCACCCGCGGCGCCGCAACAGCCCGCACCATTACAACCACGACCACAACCACAACCACAACCACAACCACAACCACCCGCCGGAGCACCACGCCGCCGTGCAGTACTCGGTGCGCAACGAGCCGGACCCGCACCGGCCGTGGATCATGTACTACGCCGTGCTGTCCATCTGGGCCTTTGTGCAGGCGCTGGGCCGGCCGCCGGGCAAGGGGTTCCCGCTGCCGACGTCGCAGCTGGGGCACAGCAGCTACGCGCGCATGGTCGACTACGTGTCGAGCGTGGCGGCGCTGCCCGAGCTGGACGAGCGGGCGTCGGCGGCGCTGCACGAGGGCCTGCCCGACCTGCTGGACGTCATGGTGGACATTCTCGAGGAGGCGGACGCGGAGCTGCTGGTGGAGGCGCGGGAGCGGCTGAAGGTGTGCAAGGAGATGCTCTTGGGGGGGACATCACGGCCCGGAATTTGATTTCGGGGGAGGGAAACAAGGGGGAAGAAGTGCGTGTATTTCACTCTGCGGATGTAACATGTAATTTGTTGGAGTATATATATGCCCCGGGGAGGATTTCTGCGTTTTAACTTGGGAGTTTTCTGCTGGGCATGTTGGGATTTGCCCTGGGTTATCTTGTTGCTTTTCTTTGATACTGTGTTTAGAATGGAATGGGATGGGATTCGGATAATGAATGTATGCGACTGCATAATCTCGAGCCATAGTGTTCATTTGATGTGAGGACTACTACTTTCGGGGTACCTTCAACGTTGTTCATCGATGGGAGCTGTGGGACATGTTCTCTAGGAGATGCTGCTTCATTGACGTTATAGTTGAGCAGCAGCGTCTGTGTCAAGTGAGTTTCCGACCAAAATGCATAATGATACAGAGACATGATTCAAAGGTTAATGGAAGTGCCTTGATATATGTATGTTCTATATCTCGGTCTATCTATTATTCGGGAAACTGTTGCTCGCAACGCTTCGTCGTAATCCATCCAATTGTACCTATACTCAAACGCTCACAGAACAAATGCCCACCAAAACTCCGTTGTAACAAGGTTATACAATACATTTGTCCAGAGACCCAAAAGACAAAAAGGATGACAGACAATGAGAACAAAAGGAAGATGAACACAGTAATAGACAAGAGAACGAAGAAGAGAAAAAAAGTGCTTTCAGGCGTTTATACACTTCGCCGTCTCTTCAGGCCCAGTGTAGAAGTGCATCGGGTATCATCAGCATCCTTCATCCCCAGCCACGTAATGACAGCACGACTCATATCGCCTGCCATCCCTGGCCCTGGGGCAAACTGATGCCTTTGGTCGGAGCAGCCTCAGCAGCCTGTTCGCTAGGCTCCAGCTCGCCCTTCATCTGCCCCTCGCTCTTCTCAATCTTCTCCGTCGTCGATTCGCCGCCGGCCTGTTCCTCCGGCTCGCCCAAGCCAATCGTGTCGATCCAGACCCAGTGGTCGACGAGGCCGCTCCCGCTCCTATCGAAAATGGCCTTGTCGTCGTTGAGCCCGTCGGCGGCAATGTGTTCGCTGGAGCGCTGCTTCTTGGCCAGGTCCAGCTTATCCACGTAGCCTCCGTCGACGAGATCCCCGATCCATGTCCGCGCGACGGGGATGCCGTTGGCCCGGAGGAGCTGCAGCTGCGCCCGGAGGTTCAACCGCAGCGCGCGCTCGGGCTCGACGGCGTTGAAGATCTTCCTCGTCAGCAGCGGGAAGAGGATGCCAAAGTCGGACTGGCTCAGGTGCGCCGAGCTGGCGACGTAGAAGAAGTTGGGTTCGGGCAGCTTGTTGCCGCTGGGCCGCTCAAAGATGGCCGGCGTCACGACCTTGGCGGACGGATCGGGCGACAGCAGCCGTGCCGTGGCGTGCAGATGCTCGGGCCACTTGAAGAAGGCCTCGGACTCGACAGCCAGCAGCGCGGTGCCGCCGGGTGCGGAGGGCACGTCGGCGTAGATCGGGAGCGGGAGGTTGTACAGCGGAGCCGAGTTGGGGGCCAGCAGGGGCAGACACCACATGTCCAGCAGCATGGTGACGTTCTTCTCCGTCACCTGCTTCCGGAGGTTGCTGTCCTCGGCAGGGGTGAAGAGCGGCTTCTCCATGGCGGCGACTTCGGGAGCACTGGCGTAGTAGGTGCTCTTGAGGAACTGGTACACGGTGGTGGCGCCGAAGCTGTGGCCGGCAAAGATGATGCTGCCGGGCTCGTGGACGTGCAGGCGGCCGACGAACTGGCTGAGGCTCGGGGTGGAAAGGTTGAGGTTGTTGAGCTCTCGGCCGGCATCCATGGCCAGGATAGCCTCGTGCACCAGGCCTAGCTCCCATAGTCTGATCCTCAGCTGCGCTTCTCTGGCCTCATACACCTCGGGCGACACATCATGCGAGATGCGGTTGTACGGGATGACTCTCCGGGAAAGACGGCCGGACTGTCCGGGGACGCGGACAAAGGAGGTGACGGCGCTGCCATCTCGGTGCTCGGGGCAGAAGACGACGACTCCGTGAGATGCCAGAGACCCGGCGACGTACGAGTACGAGTTCCGGCTGCCTCCCAGGCCGTGGGAGAAGATGACGGTGGGCCATCGCTGGTTGTCGGTGGTTGCGGATTCCAGAGCAGCGTTTTTGTGGGCGGGAATGGATGTGTAGTGCAGATGTCGGGGGAGGAATCTGTTGCAGCACTCGAGTGAGCAAGAGTCAAGAGCCGGGATTGACCGATTAGTTATAGCAATTCAAGACTTACGAGAGGAGCTCTGCCAGGGTGTGTCCGACGCCCATGAACTTGGTGTAAGCCGAGACATAGTGTCTCTGCGGCGCCGGCAGCCAGCTGATGAGCTTCTCGCTGGACGTGGCAACCGCCGGATAGAAGACGCGGAACAGCACCGTCTCGACGTCGCCGGCGTTGTCGGGTCGCGGGGCGGGAGACGGGAGGTCTGACGCGGGGATCTCGACGTCGATTGTGCCGACCTTGTAGGGGCCGGTGTACTCGGGGAAGGCTGGGACGGGATTCAGTCGTGAGAGATAGGCCGATAGCCTGGACGCCTGGGGTTCTGAGGCGCTGATCATGGTAGCGGTGCGGTTATGATGATCCAAGGTGCCGAGATCGATGAAGTGGCGATGATTGAATCGACGAGTCGAGGAAGCAAGATGGTGTCGAGGAGGATGAGGAAGAAGGACGAAGAAAGGTCTATAGTAGACGGAAAGATAAGATGAGAACGAATCGATCAATAAGAGTACGAGAAAGTAGAGAATTCAGAAGAAGAAAAGTCAAGAGGAAAAAGAGAAAAAAAACTAAAATTAGTAACAAGGTTCAACAATGGGAAAGATAGAAGAACCAGAGCCAGGGGAGTGGGCAATCTATAGGTAGGTATGAATAGACGAGGACGAGTGAGATATGGCAATTGCTCCGTTAAGGCAGGCAGGGGCAAGAGAGGAAATGAAAGAAGAAGAAGAAGAAGAAGAAGAAGGATTTGTTTGGTCTTAATCTGTTCGTGCAAAGGCACAATCTCATACGATCTAAATTCCAGAATTCTAATAATAAACCGGGCGACGGATAATACGCGAGATGCCAAGGTTTGATGAAGTTACTTTGTTTCTGCAGTGACGCAAGCCCCCTTTTGAGCAGCAGGAGATGATGATGATTCGCTGGCCAGCTACATGTACCTTAGTGACGATGTCATTGATGGGGGAATTACATCAGCAATCACAAGCCAGAGGAAGCCGGAATGAGCAGACGGTCTCGACTTTGTTGGAGCAGCTTGTGGATGGACTAGGACGCAATTCGGGGCTTCGTCACGCGACTCAAGTTCCTGTTGTTTTTTTGGTTTGGGCATTTTCTTGCAATGGCGGTAAAAATGCATCTGAGGCTCCATTCCTGCTCCGCCGGCGCGGAACCAGAGGCGAAGAGGAACGAAAGATGGAGGCGAAGGAGACGGAAATTCGAGAAGCATGCCGACTTGGCTGTTGGTGTGGAGCTGATGCTGGACACGGCGGGTGAGGCTAAGCCGTTTGCGTGACCGAGGCTGATGGATCTGAGAATTGGAGATGCTTGTGTCTGGTTGCTGGATTGGGACGGGCAGGAGACGGGCATGCCGTGAAGATGAAGGGGAGAAAAAGGATGGACAAGATGGCGGTGGTGATGATGATGCCCCTGATGATGAGGTTGATGGTGGGAAGATGCCGTCCTGCTCTTATATATATCGTAGGCTGCTGTTTCTCTGATGTGACATACCGAGAGACGCACGGCCATGGACGGGAGAATTTCTAGAGATCTGCTGCCGGATGAGTTACAGGACATGGGTGACTCTGGCATCCCTGCTTCATTTGGCATCTGTCCGTCTGCCGTGGAATGTTCCAAGAGATTGCCGTTTCGGAGAGGATGCGGTTACGTTTGGTTTCACATGAATCCCGCCCTCATTTGCTTGTCGGATCGAGTGTTATCCTGCTGAGAACGTGTTACCTGACAACGGTACATCTTTGCAAGACACTTCAATGAAGCAAGGCTCCGTCCTCGTGTTCCCATCCCAATGTTATGACAACCAGAGCAAAACCACTTCAATACCCTGCCACGATGCGCTGAAGATGCAACAGGCAACATCACCGCAACGGCCTCAGAGTGTGTAGCCTCCTCACCTTGGCACCATTAGTCATCTGCAAGCTGCTCATTCTGCCACCCCATTGAAACCATCACCGCCTTCACCTCCTCCACCTGTAAGCATTGATCTTCATTTCCTCCGTATTCCATCACCACCAATGAATCTGCTTCATCGCCAACCGCCCCCTCCATTGGCTGCTGCTCTCTAACCCCCATCACCAGCCGAACCAGCCGGACTCGATCCCGACAAGCCGCCTCAAAACAGCTCTGACAAATGGCCAGATCATCAGCCTAGCTGCGCTGTTGCTGCACCTTTCAGTCGTTGCCTGCCATACGTGTTCGCAGCCTTCGCGGGCCACGTCTTTCGCCTGCATCACTGCAGAAAACGCCTCAACAGCTCGCAGCAAATCGAGGCCGATTTGCTACCTGTCAACCAATGGGGCGGGATTGCATTGAGTGTGTGCTTGGGCTTCAGCTGGGCTTAGCCCGATGGCTGGCGTCGCATCGCTGGTTCGTGCCTGAGTCCGATAACTCCGCCCTTTGAGTGACAAAATGCTGGAGCCTATTGTGATGTTGGTGTTGCTCTGGATGTTGTCCATTGATTCCGTGTCATTTCTCATATATTTCTGACCCGTTGCCTGTGACTGCTTCAACTTGCTTGCTAATCTCACCTTCAAGGGAGTATATAGGCTGCCTGTTTGCTCCATCTCGACACTTTGATCCAAAATCATTCACAACCACATCGTTCATATATTCATCACGCTCCACAATGGCCACCGTCAATCAGTCAGCCCAGACGCTCAAAGCCCTCCACAAGCCCGGAACCCCCCTCGTCCTCTCCAACGTCTGGGACACGTCCTCCCTCAACGCCATCGTCTCCCTCAACTCAGAATCCTCCAAGCCCGTCAAGGCGCTAGCAACTGCCTCATGGGCCATCGCCGCCTCCCTCGGCATCAAGGATGAGGAGCTCACCATGTTCCAGAACCTCGAGGCCATCTCCCACATCGCTCCTCTAGCGGAAAAGGCCGGCCTTCCCCTGTCGGTCGATCTCCAGGACGGCTACGGGGACTACATCACTGCTGCCATCACTGCGGCTGTAGAGTACGGCGCTGCGGGCGCCAACATTGAGGACAGCATCCCGTCGGCGGGCTTCGGCAAGGGCATCTCCGGATCTCTCTACAAGCTTGAGGATCAGGTTGCGCGGCTCAAGCGTGTTTTCGACGCCGCCAAGGCTGCAGGCGCCCCGGACTTTGTCCTCAATGCGCGCTGTGACGTTTTCCGGCTGGAGGACTCTGGGCTGAGCTACGAGACTCGCCTAGCCGAGGCCATCAAACGCGGCAAAGCGTATCTCGAGGCTGGTGCTACCACCATCTTCTTTTGGGGCGGCCCTGGACAGGGCTTGAGCAGCGAGACTGTCAAGACGCTGGTCAAGGAGCTGGACGGAAAGGTTGCCGTCGTGCTGTCTAGAGCACCAGGGGCTCTGACTACGAGTGAGCTTGCTGGCCTCGGGGTTGCGAGAATCAGCGTCGGGCCGAGTCTGTACATTGCTGCGCTGGAAGCGGTCAAGTCCAAGGCTTTGCAGATGTACTCGGGAGGTGGACTAGCATGAAGTTGACTAAGAAGAGCACAGTAGCACAAGCGAGTTGGGGCTTGTCAAACTACAGCCTGCTATTACTGTTCTGATACTAGAAGCATAAGAAATAAACGAGTCTTTCTCATGCCATTGTGTCGCTCCTCGGGAGAAAATCCTACAGCCCCAATATGCTTAGGGTTAGTGGTGGTATTTCGCTTTTTGACTTTGAGGCGACAACTACGCTCAATGGACCTAGATGGCCGCCACTTTGTGATATGCCACTTATAGAGTCAACACTACTTGATGAAAGACACTGACAGCCAATCATCAACTCGCTTCCTACAGTCCAATTTCATACCACTCTTTGGACACGGTCCTCAGACGATAGAGCTATACCACATATGCCAGTACAGCCTCTTCAGGATGGGCATGGTTCGAACTCCAATCACTTTCAGCGTTTGTACCCCCAAGCCATGAAATCCCTTTTCAGGCATGGAATGATTTGACACAGTTGGAAAGGTGAGGGATGGTCAGGCATATAAAAGGCTCTTCTCCCCCCCTGAGAGGGGAGAAAAGAGAAAACTCAACTCTACCCACTACATATTCTGCACTCCAGCTCTCGCCAGAAGCTCTAGCAATCGCAATCTTGAGCCTCTTTTTACTTGCCTCATAATCATTTTACGATTATCCGTTGTCATTCTGCGGTGACATTTTTCAGAATGCATCGCCTCATTCGCAACTTGGCCAGGATGCTCCCCATCCTGGCCATCATCCAGGCGTCCCTCTGCGACGCCTTGGCCATCAAGCCCGCCTCCTCCATCGAGCCTCGCAGCGATTACAGCGAGAGGAACTTTGGCTACCTCAAAGTTCAGCAAAAAACCGGCCTCAACCCCTACTACTTCCTCGCCAAGCCGGCGCTGTCTCTGCCCCGTGTCTCCGTTTGCCTTCCTGTAAGTGCTCTCTCCATCCCCCTCACGTCTTCCACTTCACAATCTCCTAACAATTTCTCTTGAAGCGGGAATTTGGCGAGCCCCATGTCGACGGCTGCAACATCGCCTTTGACAACATCCCCAACCTCAAGGACAAGAACGGCAACTTCGCCGTCAAGCCAGGCCAGTGCCGGGCCATCAACGCCCAGTGCTGCCAAGTCACCATCTGCGCGCCGCGGCTCCTCAACCTGCTCGTCCCGTCCACGGAGGTGCACCTCCAGGTGACCAAGTCGGCGGCCAACTGCACCGCCCAGCACCTCGGGAGCATCTACATGGACAATGGCTGGGACTACCTCATCATGGTGCACAAGCCAAAGGACCTCGAGTGCTGGCCGGACGATGCCAAGATGGAGAAGCGCGAGCCGCAGCATCTGGGGCTGCCGATTGACTTTGCGTGGCCGGGCTTGTGGTTTCCGGATGAGGAGGAGGAGGAGCGGGAGGAGTTGCCTTTGGTTTGAGGGATGGGTGAGGGTTTGGTTGGTTTTTTTGTAGATACCCTGGTTTTTGATTTATTTTTTAGGTGTTGAAAAGGGAGTTTGTTAGGACAGTAATTTGAGGTTTTGCCTTTTAGTTTTGGTCAACTGCTGTGATGATGGGTTTCGTATATGGCGCTTCATAGTGCAGACTTGCTTGTGTGGATGGCCTTGCTGCATATAGCCGCCCAAGTTTGATTTTGACAACCTCATCCATGGTCGTAAGCTGGATTCTTCCACCAATATGATTAGATCATCTACACATCGGATCGGAATGGAGTCGATAGCACAGATACGGGCAGAGGACCGCCTCAAATCGGTCCATGCTGGGGAAGAACATCTGAAGGAGACACGCTTCTCTCCGCGGTGGCCAGGCATTCCCATGACATCTTGGGGCCAAATCGAGCAGCCCGTCCCTGATACGCCTCCTCGCTTTTCCAGAACGCAGAAGCAATAAGGAATTCCACCTCGGTTTAATGGCTTCATGGGCGATATTTACTTTGCCTTTATAGCTGTTATCCTCTGGACTATGTGCCTTGTTCCTTTTAGAGCTTAAGGATGGCTCACATAAGAATCGACTGATGTAAGAAGGCAGACCTGTGCATGGTCGAGATGATAGGCAAGGTCTGGCCGTGAGCTGCATGTAAATCAACGGTACAAGAATGTTGACGAAGCCGTGTACTCTAGGGGCAATACGGCACAATCACCGGCCTCAATGACGAAACAGCCCCTCGCGGAAGAAAGGAGACGACTCGTCATTAGCAGCAAATGCCTGTTTGCTGGCATAGCGCTCTGCGTCCCCATGATCTGGTGCTTGAAGAGGTGCATTCCTCTTTCTCTTCCGCAGACTGACTTTGAGTTGACAATTTCTTTCAGTAACTCGTAATGGGGGGGAAAAAAAATCAGGACTGACTGGGGGATGATGTAGACTCGGCACGCCGCAACAACGGCTTGTTCTATATCCATGTTACCGCGGCTGGTTTGCCTTCCGAGATACGTGCCGACTATTACTGTCGTGTTGGCAAGGTGTCTGTCTGCCAGTTGACAAGAACTGGGCAGGTCCTATCCCTATCCAGGAGGTGTGTATGCATGCTGCGTCGAATATGAGCATTCAAAATCAATTGATGGAAATAGATGCCTGCGCTTTGAATATGATCCAAACTATCTACCACTCGCAGTTTCAGCGTCACGTACATTGCACCGCCTCATCTGTTGCACAGAACCTTACCGTCTTGCAGAACCGAACCGATTTGATGATTTAACTGTCTCTCCCGCTTCCCCAGTTCTGGATAGTACAGATGGCTTTGTTGCCGTATGCTCCTTCATCTCACCTTTACACCCAAGGTGTTCTAATAATGCAATATAGAAACCTTGCGGTTCTGTACGGACTCTGAAAAGGAGGGGGAGTGGTGAAGGAGGTGAGGTTGACAACTCTAAAAGCTATCAGCACAACTACAGGCCCGATGTATATATATATATACTCTGGCAACTCAATCTTGATCTACGATCCCCGTGCGGGGACCCCACGAAAGAGTCTCTTGATCGACTTGCTTCTCCAGCTTTGCTTCAAAAGACGCCATGACTAGACGGCGCATCACTGAAGCCAAATTAATTACGACAAGACACCAAGCTTTGATCATTCATCCACAGTGTTCTTGCCTCTTATCACCCACTCACCACCCGAATCCTTCTAGAACAGTCTGTTGTAAGTATTCAGAGGGAAAGAGGCCAATTCGTGAGTCAGTTCATATCAAGATGTCTTCCATCTCCAAGCCCCTGATGGTCGGTAGGACGCATGAAAACTTGGGGTAAGACATCTCTAACTCCGCAAAAGTAAGCCTTTCAGCCGTCACCCATTGCTGAAAGGGCAAATAAAATTCAAAGTTCGTGGTTTGGAATCCATTCAGTTGAAACCTTTGCTGTGAGTGAGTTGCGAAATCATGCGTTAAACTGTCATCCGAGCGAATAAGCGACGGACGAATTGAGCGTCATTCAACATTAAACATCATGATTAAAAAACTGCTATGCATCTCCCGCTATGATATGATACACTATGTCATACATTGGTATATTCCAACCTCTAATCCCCAAACATCCTCTCACTTCGTTGGAAATATATTCATCAATCGCGAATTGAGCACAGCTCAATCGGTTGATACCATCATCTGCTGATGATGATGATGTGATGGGAATGTGTTTTGCACCAGCTTATTTCTCATCTTCATGAGCGTGCTCATGCACATCGCTGGGCTGCGGCTGCCTCATCTCGTCGCGGAACTGGGCGGCGTCCCATCGGCTCGAGGTAATGGGGTTGACGTGCTGGACGTACATGGTGTCAATCTCCTCGAGGGTGCGGTCCTTGGACTCGATCAGGAAGAAGAAGACGATGACGACGAGGGCGGCACAGCATCCGGCGAAGATGAGACCGTAGAAGTAGTCGATCTTGTCAGTGATGAATCGGGTGCTACGTCGCAAATTGTTAGTTATATGCCTCTTGTTGCATTTGCCAGGGATCAGCAAAAGGACTTACAAGAAGGAGATGAGGAAGTTCCAGAACCAGTTGGAAGCAGTGGCGATACCCATGCAGAAGCTTCGGTAGCGGATGGGATACAGCTCGGCGTTGACAGTCCAGACCAGGGGTCCCCAACTGACGGCGAAGGCGGCAATGGCCAGGCAGGAGAAGGTGACGAGGGCGGATCCAGCCTTGGGGGTGAGCATGGGGTTCTCGTGGTCGAGCGCGAAGTGGCCGACGAAGGCGTACACACTAATCAACCCCTGTTAATAAATTGTCCATTATGTGAAGACCCCCAGAAAAAAAGGGCAACTTACAGGAAGCACATCATCATCCAGGCAGCGCCCGTCATGAGAATGACACGTCGGCCAAAGCGGTCGATAATGAAGAGACCGATGATGGTGGCAAACACATTGACCGATCCGAGGATAATCTGCGTGACGTAGCTGTTGCTGATACCAGTGGCAGCGAAGACGGTCGTGCCAAAGTAGAAGAAGAAGTTGGCGCCCGTGAGCTGCTGGCCGGCCTGGAGGACAATACCAAGGACCGTGCGGTAGAACATGCGAGGGGCGGTGAAGATCTCGGTCCAGCTGAACGCGGCTGTGTTCTCGCTCTCCTCGTCAATCTTGGCCTGGATGTCGGCGATCTGGTTGTTGACAATGTCCGAGTCGGTGGAGAGGCCGTGGAGACGAGCAATCGTCTGGCGAGCCTCGTCGACACGGCCGCGGCTGTAGGCAAACCGAGGGCTTTCGGGGAGGAACAGGATGCCAGCGCCGAGGACCAGGGCCCAGGCAAAGGTGAGACCGTTGGGAATTCTCCACGCGCCGCTGTTGCTCTTGGTCTCGGTTCCCCAGTTGACCATTTCGGCGGTCCAGATACCCATGGTGATGAGCAGCTGGTACGACGAGACGATGACACCGCGGATGACGGCAGGGGTACTCTCGGACTGGTACATGGGGACGACGACGGAGAGGGCACCGATGCTCAGGCCGGTGACGAGACGGCCGACGGCGAACTGGACCCAGTGGGTTGACGAGGAGATCTCGATGATGGTTCCAACACAGGCGAAGAAGGCGAACATGGAGATGGACAGGCGACGGCCGACGGTGTCTGCCATCTTGCCGGCAATCAGGGAGCCGATGAGGGCTCCCACGCAGAGAAGGCCGACGATGGTGCCCTGGCGGGCGGCGCTGAAGTCGTATGATCCATCACTCTGCAGCTCACCGAAGCGGCGGGCATAGTCCTTCATCAAGAAGAAACCCGAGATTTGACCACTGAAGCGAGAGCATTGTCAGATATGACGAACCGATAAGAACTATAAGCAGCTTCAAAAGGTGTGTGTGGCCTACCTGACATATCCAAAGATGAAGCCTCCAATGGCGGCAATGGCTCCCAGAGCACAGGCAAGGAGGGTGACTCTCTCCTGCTGCGAGGGTGAGCCGGAGCCTCCACTGCTGGGCGAGGGATCCCTCTTGGGCTCCTGCGCAGGAGCATCGGCTTTTTGCTTGAAGAATCCCATGATTGTTGGCTGCAACCTCATGCAACTTGCACTGCACAGCCTTGATGTGATATGAGAGGGTTGTGTCACAATCAATGGGGAGGAGTAATTGGGAGATGAGAGATGGAGAATAGGAGAAACGGCGTCTGGGCTGATAGATAAGTCTTTTGCAAGCCAATGGCTGCAATGCTACTGGAACTTGGAATGCACAAGGTATTACTCGTATGTGAGGGCATGGCAATAGGGATAGTCCCACAGAGAGATATAAAAGCCTGCTGCGCTCGCGTCCATCTCGGTCTCTTTGCGGGCCGCTGGAGCAGCAAAGCCCAAACCCATCGTGGTCCCGTGGTCTCCTACATCACCAGACGGAAGAGAGAGAGTCTCGAGCAGATCCTCCTGAGGCCCATTCCTTGGCCCGTCTTGTCTGCTGTTCAAGTACGAGTACCGTTACCATCATGAGGCTGAGTCGGGGAAACTCGTCGGAGATACTCGTCGTGCGGCTCCATCACGCCGAGTCATGGCCGCCCTGGGTTCCTGTCTCGAGATGGATACTGGGCACGCCGGAATGTCCGGTCAAGCCACTGCCGAAGCCCATCTGGCCCATCTGCCGCTTCCGGATCGCTGTCAAAGGCGTTCCAACCCCTGTCAGAACTGACGTGCCGTTCCCACTCGCCGTTCCACTCTTGAGCCCACTTTGGCCCTGCACCTCGGAGCTTTTTTTTTTTTTTTGACACGCAATGCCGTATTATTGCCTGGGCACTTCGAGTTCGAGGTAACGTGATGGTTCACTCATTTCGGTGACCTGTGCTGCAAAATTTTCTGCTCGGCCCACGATGTTCGCGGCGTCGTCTGATGTTTGCCCCCTTGTGGTCCGCGGAGGGGGGGGGGGAATACGATAACTTGTGCTGGAAGCGAGGAAAGAGAGAGAATGCATCTCACAGTGCCGTGTCCGCTGACGAATAGCTGTGGCAAGTCACGCTACTTTGAATTCCGGCCTTGAGGCGTCACGCAAGTTTGGAGGCATCACTCAGTTCTGCAAGCGTGATGGCTTGCAGTCTTTTTGCAAAGTTTCGTGATCAGAAGCATGAGGCTTGACGAGAGATTGGACGGGTGCGGCAGACGGTGGCCGCCATCAAGTGCCGGAAACCGTCGATCGTGGCTGCGGTGGCTCTGCAACTGCAGGGTCAACGTAGTAACACCGAGAAGAACTAGTGGCAGACGACGGTGAACCGTCTGATAATGCAGTGCATAGCGGGTGATGGTGATGTGATCGTCCAGGGGCTTTCCGTTGATCCGAGTCAATTCAATGTTTGCATGAATCGAATGGCAGGTTTGAAAATTCATTCTGGAATGCTGACTAACGCGGGAGGTGAGCGGTTCGGGAACAGCTCCGATCTTGGCAGATGATGATGGACGATGATGTCATTGATAAGAGCCGTTGGCTCGAACCTGAGAAGAGAGAAAGTAGAAGAATATCACGTGTCAGCAATTGGCGTTGTTGAGATGGATCAATCGATTGGTGCAGTTGCGCGTTCTGGCCGGTTATATATGAATACCTGTGTATTTTCGATGTGCATCTGTAGTATTACCATAAAATGGCAGTGTTGATTCCTTGGTCAGTTAATTGGATGCTCGGACTATTGTTGCCCGCATCCCGAGATGCTCAGAGGGGTAGCAATGCTTACCTAAGGTAGGCAGGCACCTCTAGGCAATTCGATTACCCGACCATTCTATATCATGGCCACAAACCATTGAAACGGAGGCGGAAATCCGTCAGTAAAGGGGCTTTTTCTCGTTGAATTCTGTTCAATCCTGTTTTCCCACGGCGAGTTTGTGCCGAGATGCAGCTCACAATGCCAGGACTCTGCTGAGTTTCGAGGTGTTGCACGTCTTGCTTTCTCTTAGGAACCTATCCTCAAAGGACTCAAGATTAACCGTGCTGACGTCAAGCGGACGTGAGATGCTCCCTCTCCTTTCCTTCAACCGGCATGATTTGTTCGTTGCAGCGAGAATGTCGGACGATGTTCGGAATTTTGGCCTCTTTGTTGGATGACGGTGATGGCGGCGGAAGGCGTTACCGCACATCAGCGCTTTTGAACTTGATAGTTTGCAAGAATAGCATCGCGAATCTAAGAACTACTTCTATATATACCTGCGCATCTCGAGATTGTTTGAGGCAGAGAACAGAACACCACAACAGCAGGGAAACCGCTACAGCAGCAACAGTGAATCGAGTATCAATTGGACCATCTCACCATGTCTGACCCCAACAACCCCAACATCAACATCAGGACCACCCCTCAGTGGTCGCTGTACCAGCGAGAGTCCTTTTGGAACACCAACGATGGGAAATTCCCGCCCTTCAACACGGGCAAGTCTTCAATATCGAGCCTGTAAAATGACTACGTACTAACACGGTACAGATCCGGCTGAGATTGAGAAACTGGCCAAGGAGAAGCTCTCCCAGGGAGGCTGGTATGTGACAGCCTCGTCAAACCCCATTACAACGGCCACCACAGCCTCTCAAGCTCCCCTTATCACGACCACTAACAACACATTGTAAAGGTACTACTCCTCCTGCAATGCCGGCATCTCCTGGACCCATCTCGCCAACCGCCAGGCCTTCTACCGCCACCGCATCGTCCCCCGCATGCTCGTCGACACCAACCAGCGCGACACGGCCACCGAAATCTTCGGCCACCGCGTCTCCGCCCCGATCGGCTTCGCCCCGATCGGCATCAACCGCATCTACCACCCCACCGGCGAGCTGTCCGTGGCCAAGGTCGCCCAGGAGCTGAACCTGGCATACAGCCTGTCCTCCGCCGGGAGCTACAGCATCGAGGACGTGGCCAAGGCCAACGGCTCCGGCCCGCGCTTCTTCCAGCTGTACCAGAGCCCCGACGACGAGCTGTGCCTGTCGATGCTCCAGCGCGCCTTTGACAATGGCTACGACGTGTGTATGCTCACGACTGATACTTGGTCTCTTGGCTGGCGCCACAACGACGTCTTCACCGGAAACTACGCCTTCTACCACGACCACGGGGCGGGCGACCTCGGGCTGCAGGATCCCGTCTTTCAGAAGCGCCTCAAGGAGGCTGGGATCGATCCTGTTAAAAACCCAAAGGAGGCTGGCGCGAAGTGGATCGATGAGAACATCTGGCACGGCCGCGCGATTACCTGGGAGAAGATGAAGTGGACCATGGAGCAGTGGAAGCGCATCAGTGGCGGCAGGCCGTTTTGCTTGAAGGGCATTCAGAGTGTGGCAGATGCGAAGAAGGCGGTGGAGATGTAAGTCCTGATGCTGGCTCATATCGAGATTATGAAGGCTGACTTTAGATCTCAGGGGCGTTGATGGCATTGTCGTGTCGAACCACGCCGGACGACAAGTCGACGGAGGCATCGCCAGTCTCGACGCTCTCGAGAAGATTGTCGACGCCGTCGGCGACAAGACCTATGTGAGAACCACGACCAAAATGCCCTCCATCTACCATATCATGACAAAAGCTAACTTCTGTATTGCCAAGATCATGTTTGATTCCGGCGTGCGCACCGCGGCAGACGTCGCCAAGGCCCTCGCCATCGGCGCCAAGTTCGTCTTCATCGGCCGCCTCTGGGTCTGGGGCCTCGGCATCGCGGGCGAGCACGGCGTGCGGCACGTCATCAAGAGTCTGCTGGCCGAGTTTGACATTCTGATGGAGGTGGGCGGGTTCGTAAAGGTGGATGACTTTGATCGCAGCTGCATTGATTCTCTGCCGAATTCGTCCAGCTTGATTGCCGAGCACTCGGCGATTTAGGGGGCAGCTTCATATAGGACTGCTGTCATCAAGGAGGCATGTTGCGTGTTCTAGTCTGTCGCCTTTGGTAGATTTCATGATGTAGATGATATAGAGCAAGATATTAAGTTGTCTATATTTCTCCAAACTTCCATGTGATATATATATATATATATATATATATATATATATATACCCTGCTCAGCTATTCAGAGGACTAACTGTAGGATCCCACGTAGTAGGCGCATAAGAATCAACATCCAGCATCGCCATATCCCCCTCCGTCAACTCAAAAATCAAACACTTCCGCATTCGCCTCAATCCTCGACGCCATATCGCTCTTTGGCAACGGAACAAAGCCCTACAAACCCAGTCAACACCTCTCCTCATACAGAAGTTCAAGATGCAAAACCCACCTTTTGCAAACTCCATCGCAGGAGAATCTGCGCTTCGCCCTTCCCATACTTGTCCCCAAAGGCCTTTCACCCGCGGCCCATCAAACCTCTGCCCCTTGGCAAGCGGACAATACGCCTCAACCACAACCCCGTGCCTCCTGCACCACTCGACAATATCCCTACGCGCCAGCCATGGATGCAGCTCCCCACTGTCCAACGCTCAACTCACCCGCATTCCCTTTGCCCAGCTCCCGCTCAGGCTCCTCGATATACGCCAGCGTCTCCACAAGATGATGAACCCCGTAATTCGACCACCCCCATGGACCGAATCTTGCCCTCCTTCTTGGCCTCCACCAAAGCCCTTCACGTGCCCTTTCTCGCCTTCGGCCCGCCGTACGGTCTGTGATTCAGATATAAATCGATATACTCCAGCCCCGTGTCCCTCAAACTGGCCTCAAGCGGCCTTGTTCGTCTCTTCATATCCGCCCTGGAACACCTTGGACGTGACAAATACTTCGTCGCGAGGGATTCCAAACGCCCGGATGGCTTCGCCGCAGGCCTTTTCGCCGTCGTAGGCGCGTGCAGAGTCAAAAGTGCCTGTAGTCGCAGCGGAGGGTGTGGATGTTTGCTGCGAGGGATTTTTCGTGGCCGATGCGAAAGTTTTTGTCTGCGGAAGCTNTGACATGACTATTATTATTGTTCTTTGTTATAATTATCCTAAAAAAAAGTTGTGGAGGGTGGGAGGAAGATCACTGGTTGTTGTGGACTTGCACCGAAGCCTAGGACGGGGATCTCGTAGCCTGAGAGCATCTTGTGCTTGGAAGAGAGACTGAGCTGGCCATTGTGACGCTTGTGAAATGAAACTTTTTGAAACAAGAATCAAATTGTCGTAGTACATGAGTATTGACTTATATACACAGATGAATCTCCATTCGATCAAAATGAGGGACAAATGGCTTGTTAAATGCCTCCATCTCAACACACACAACCTCGAAGAAATAGAGAAGCCTTCACTTCCATCGTCAACTCCCATCCAATCAAACCAAACGGCCTCTTTCCTTTATCCCCGCTAAAGGAACTCCGGGAATAGGGCGAGTCAGTTGCCAAATCGGGAAATATCCAACCATGGAGTTCCGGCCGGAGCCCCGTGTAATGGCAGCATCACTCTTCTGAGCCATCGACCCCTTACACCAACCTATTTCCCAGACCCGTCTATAGCCTCAAAGCCCTGACTTGGTGCTTACAAGATTGTGGACACATGTGTTTTGAATGACAAATCTTGGCTGGATTACACATTGATACGGGGCATCGAACATTGGCTGTTAAATGTTAATGACGTGTTTGTAGAGCTTGGTATGCTAGGGGCTGAGATGCCAGAACCTTCATCAGCCTCGCGAGAAAGACGCACAACTCCGACCATCACCAACAGCTATAAGAGCTGAACATGCCAACAACACCCCTTGAAAGTAGCAGCATAGTCCACTTTGAACATGACCCATCAATCATCCCTGACCATCCTCAAGATAATCCCTCCGGAACGCTATAACAACGTCAGCAAGCTCCCAAAGCTCACCCCCAAGTCTTTCAGAGAGAAACTCACCTCCAACAATCAACCCACTCGCATACATCACCCTCGAAATAGGCCTCAGCTCCCCCTCTCCCCCCCCCTCATCGAACCACCTCTCCCAAAACGCCATCACCTCCTCCGCCCTCGCCCTCAGCCCCTCCCCAGCATCCCAACATCCCACCCCCAGCACCGTCCCAAACTCCCTAAACGCAAGCCTCCCCTCCGCCCTCTTCATCCTCGTCGAGCTCAGCAGCTCCCCCGCAACGGGCAGCGCCTTGTCACAGAACCTCCCCGCCCAAGCCTCCTCCTTCCACAGATGCGCCGCCCACAGACCCATCCCCACGTCAAGATAATCCGTACCGGGTGAAAGGCTCCCCTTGCGGTTCATCAGGCCCCAGTAGTCGTCGACTTCCTTCTGCAGGACGTTCTCCCTGTGGCCTTGTCTCGCGGCGGTATGCTGGAGTAACTTGTACACTGCGTATCCCGTCGCCGCATCGAGGTGTCCTTCGCTGGGGACAAGCACAGTCTTCATGTCCATTGATATCTTCCACACCATCTTCATCCCGCCAGAAAGGCAATGTACCATGAACCGGGCGTGGATCGCCCTCGCGAGCTGAATCCCCAGATCATTGTACTGCGCCTCATCTGCCGCGATAGAAAGCCTGTTGAGCGCAAACATCCATATCGTCAGGTAGTGATGGTACTGGCCGTCCCCATCGCCCCCCTTGGCATCCATTTTCCCGATCCTGAGGCCTCCTCGGAGGGGCTCTTCGTCTGTTGCCCCGTCTAGTCTTTTCTTTCCGTCTCTTGTACGCCCGAGGACATCGTGCACCGTCTCGACAAGGCGTTTTGCTAGGGTGAGATACGCCGGATTACCGGTCTCTTTGAATAATGTGATGAAGTTGACGACTCCAAAGGCGTCTGTCCAGAGATACCGTCCGTGATATCCGCCGGCGCCAGGATCATCGGGGAAAGCCCAGGACTTTGCTTCGTCGGGGGAGAGCTGGTCAAAGGGGCCGTAGACCGTCTTCATCGCTTCCGTGAAGCGGCTGAGCTTGTCCGGCTTCGACATGCTGTATCGTTTGAGAGGTTGAACTCGGGACTGAAACCTGATGCACAGACGTGGCCGGAGCCATGAAGCAAACAATTTCATCGTGTAAACTGTTGCGGTGAAATAAAATGTTTATGGGATGTGATGCCATGATGACGCCTCCATGATTGGGTGGTCAGCCATCTCGACGTTAGTTCATCGACTATTCCGCTGGGCGCTGCCACTCAAGGGTAAATCTTAAACTCAGCCTATCTTTTTTTAAATGTTCATTGAGTTTCACTTATTTATTGGGATAGTCCATTACATCTCCCAGTCAATCAATACCCGTATAGCCGGAAACATACAATCTCTATCAAAGCTTGCCAACAAGGTTCTGAGCATCCGGAGCAGGGCAGTCCCTACATATCATTACATACAATACAAAATGATTCACCTCACAACTCCAACTCCTCCTAGGTTCTCCCCAGCGGCCCCTCGTACACCCCCATAGGATGCCTCATCGCAAGCGGCCACAACTCAAACAAATGCTGCGTCTGCATAAACACCAGCGGGCCCAAATCACCCCACAGCAAGCTCCCCAGCACCCGCACGACGCCCTTGTACCCCGGCGACTCGTCCGCCCGCTCCCCGTCAATCTCATTCGGATCGTAATCCGCGTCAATGGCCATCACAAACCCCTTTTGCTGCGGAATTGGCTGGAGATAGGAGTCGATGACGCCCTTGTCTGCTGCTAGAAGGATGTCCATGTGGACGCCGGATGGAAAGTCCTCGGACTCTCTGACTGATTGGAACCGACTGTGCAGTTTCATTAGCATGACTTCGTCGGACGGTGTATAAGTGCATACGTACGTTCTGAGGGCATCGACATCTCCATCCGCGACACCCAGATCCTTCGCATCTCGCCAACACACCTTGGACCGTTGCCTAATCACCTCAACACCCGTCAACTCCCTCCCCCAATCCTGCACATCCTCCTCAAACTTGGTCTTGAAAGTCTCCCACTCCTCATCCGTATGATCATGCGACAACCGGTACGCGACGTACCCCCACTCAAAGTTCGTCTCGGTACCAAGATACTCGTTCGCCTTCGTCACCCAAAGCTCCTGTCCAAACGTCACAGGCTCTCCCCTGAGCTCCCTCCTCGCCTGCTCTTGAGCCCTCACCTGGCACTGCGCCGTCTGCGCAATATCCGACATCACCTCAAAGCCAGTCGGCAGCCCAGGCGGGACGTCCATGCCGCCGCGCTCCTGGCCAAGCCACAGCTCCGTGCGTGACAGATACTTTAGTCTCAAGTAGTAATCGCCCTTCCGGGCATGTGTGTTTGCCGAAAAGGAAATGGGCTTCTTGCGGTACGGCTCAGCGGCATCTGGACGCGGCGGCGCATCGTCCTGAGCGGCAAGGCCTTCTCCCTCGTATCCGTCCATGGGCAAGAAGATGCCAGAGTCCGCCTGAGCCCCGTTCTCCATCAGATCGTGGAGTCTGTCCGTCAGCGTCCATTGGCGCGAGCTGACGTCGACCGTTGAAGGAGTGGCCGCAAGCTCTTCCAGAACTGGGCGGCGAAGACGGTCGATGCTGTCAATGACCCAACGGTGAGACCGCGCCGAGATGAAGTTGTAGTGAGCCTTGATATACTCGTGCCACCGCGCCGCAATCTGAACCTCGGGCTGGCCCTCCAGCCTGTTCTTTGCATTGACCGCATCCTCAAAGTCCTTCAAGTGTCCCCAGATGAGGTTATACGTCTCCCGCAGCGCACTCTTGATCGGCGGCAGGTTCAAATAATGAAACGCGTTAGTCACGGCAGAGATGTGTTGACAAGCCTCGTGAAAGTTGTCCTCGGAATCAAGCCCCAGCTCCTCCCACCGCCTCTCAGAGAGCGGCATGATGCCCTCCCACAGCCTCGACTTCATCGCGTGAAGCTCCTTCGAGATGGGCACCAGCCGGTCCGCGTCCTCGTGCGAACCGATGCGCATCGCAATCTGCTGTATGGGGATCTCGTGGCTGGCGTCGAATGGAGGCGGCGCCCACGACGCCAGCGGCTGCTGGATCAGCATCACAATCTCCTCCGACAGGGGCGTGAACGAGGACCGGCTGCCGTCGGACAAGGTGCCGAACATGGTGGACTCGAGAAAGTGCGGCAGCGTCTGGGGCTCGAGGATGCGGTCGACGATCCACAGCCTCGATTCGAGCTCGCTCTGGGGCGTGTCGGGATGGAGGACATGGTCCAGCGCCCCGGACGGCGTGTTGCCTCGGGCGATGCGGTTGTTGCTCATCTGGTCGGTGATGGCGGTCCCGTTCTGGCTGAGCAGAAGGTCAAGATTGAGGAGGATATTGGCCATGTTCATCTTGCTGTCTTGTGCGTAGGTCCTGACGAGATGGAGGCGAGAGTTGGTGAGAGTTGGGGTTGAGAACCCGTTAATGCCCGCCGAGGGGATCCAGATGGTAGAACGACCAGGGCCGAATCTCTGAGGACGACAGTGGAAGAACCGAGTGCACTGAGTGATCCGACACCTCGACACAGCTCTTTTCATCTTCTTATATCCCCTGAGAGCGCTTGATGAGTCGAGGTAGTGAAATCCGGGGCTCAACGGCCAAGTGGGCTGACAACAGGCAGGTTGGGTCTAACTCGCTGTGGCTGCCTGGCGTGCCTGGCTAGTGCGGGAATTGGCGAAAAACAAACAGCACCAGAGGGTTGTTGTTAGCAGACTTGAGTCGCTAGCTGGAGCTCTCAAACACGCTGCAGCTCGTCCAGGGGTGTTGCCGGAAGCCGGTGGGCATTTGCTTGAAAAGACATGAGGGAAACAATGTGAGAATCATGTAGTATTCGTGACTTGATCGAGGTGTCAACCCATCTTGCGTCGTGGTTGTGAGTTGTTCACAGTAAGCGCCATACCCTCCCAGAGGAAATTCTCACAAACAGACGACAACAGTAATGATACCCCTTGATTGTAACGCAGACCCGTCCCTGTCAAGTCGCAAACGACATTCTGCATGCTCCGTTCAACCAGAAAAGACAAGCCAGAAAGGCAAGGGAATCCCTGCTGTATCTCTATTCCCATCCAGGCAGTCTGATTCCACCAATTTCCCAATCACCCAAGGTCTCGGAAGCAAAAAACAAAGGAGATGGAAACAAAACAAGTCAAGTGCTCAATCGCCAAAACGCCCCAGGTTAGCCACGCTCACTCCCGCGACCTCTTCGATGCCCCGATACACGCATGTTGCCTCCTAGACCCCGTCATTGTCGTCGTCGTCAGTCATGTCCATCCCGGCCCCGTGGTTTTCGTTGTCGCTGTCGTCGTCAAGCAGCATCGTCCGCCGCCTGCCCAGTCGGCCCTTTCCCTTGTCCATCATGCCGCCGCCCGTCTTGTTGCCATACACCTTCAGAGACGCCTCGGCCTTTCGCCTCTCCAGCTCCAGATCGAATTCCGCCAAGTCTTCTGCCTCCTCTTCTGCGGCGCCGTCCAGCAGAGCCGTCTCTTCCAGCGCTTTATTCAGCAGCTCCGTCGCAATGCTATCCTGGGGCTGGATCGCGAGGGCCTCGTGAAGGACAACAACCGCCTCCTGTGGCCTGTTCTGTTCCATCAAAATGAGCCCCTTGGCGCTAAAGATTGCCGCATTCTTGCCGCCTGCCCGCAGCACCTCGTCAAACTCCAGCAGTGCTCGGTTGTAGTGCCGCAGCCGGCGGAACGCGTGGCCTAGGTTCGTTCTCGCCGCGAGCCATGCGGATGGCTCGCTGTCGTTCTCGTCGGCCACCTTGAGGGCGGCTGTAAAGTACTGGACAGCTTCTTTGGGCCTGTCCTGATGGTACTTGACAATGCCCATCTCGTTGAGAAGCAGCGGATCCGTCTTGCACAGCCCGTAGGCAGTCTTGAGGAACTCCTCCGCAATGGTCATGTTGTTGAGCGCATGGTTCTGCATCCCGAGGAATATCTGCGGCAGGTGGGTGCCCATGAAGAGGCGCGCCGCCGTCGAGTACGCCGAGATGGCCTGGTCGTGCTCCCCCTCCTCGGCGAATGTGTGCGCGAAGCCTATCCAGGCAGGGCCGAAATGTGCGTCCATCATGCTCGCTTTGCTAAAATACCGCCTGGCTTCTGCAATCTTCTTGATGCTGAAATAGTAGATGCCCACGGCCAGCCACGTACAGGGCTCCTCGGGGTGGCTGTCTGCCAGGTCGTGGGCTATCAGGAACAGCAGGTTCTTCATCTTGAGCTCGTAGAGACATGCCAGGTGAACGGGGTATATGGCGAAATTGTACTTGTCCTCCTCCAGGATGGCATTGGTGATGGTCAGGGCATCTCGGTATCGGCACTGCGTATACAGCAAGTCGGCGCGGGCGAGCTGCAGGTCGGGGTTAGCGGCCAGCTGGTAGTGCGTGGACAGCGACTCGTAAGCCGTGTCGAATGCCGCGGGATTCCTGTACTTGGACAGCCGCGTCGTGTAGAGCATCTTGGTGAACTCGGCCGCCTCCTGGGAATGGATCGAGTCAAAGTCCAGGCTGTCGAGGAACTGCCACTCCTCGTCTGGCGACAGGAGCGAGTTCTTCATCAGCTGCTGGAACGCCTCGAAGCACTGCACGTCGATGCGCACCGCATCCTTGTAGCACTCCTTGGCCCGGTCAAAGGCGTTTTGCTTCGCATAGCAGATGCCCCGGAGGAAGCACATAGCCGCCTCGAACCGCCGGCTCGCCGCCTCTTCGTCCGCGGCGTTGTCCTCCCGCCTTCGAGTGCTCCGCGGCTGGTTGGAGGCCTTGCGCTTGTTGCTCGAGCCGTTGGCGATGAGGTGCGTCGGATTGCGCTCGCCGAGGACGGCCAGGGCCTCTTCGAATCGGGACTGCTTGATGAGGCAGTGGCCGGCAAGATAGCGGCAGGCCGGGTTACGGCTGATGAGATCTTGCTTGGAGAGGAACGACTGCGCACGTGTGTAGTTGCCAGTCGCAAAGTGGACTTGGGCCAGCCAGAAGGCATCGTTGTCGTCATCTGTAATCGAGAAACACGCATTAGCCGAGATTCGCAGTCCTTCAATATCTCCACTGGTTGACAGACTGGTCATGGCGAGGAGCTTGTCCCCGATAAAGATGGCCGATTCATATTGCGCCTTGTTGAGGGCATCCTGCCTCCATTCCCGTAGAAACTCCTGCATCCTCTAGCATCGAGAGGGGTACCTTGACATGACCGCCGGGAAGGGGGGAAACAAAGAAGAGATGGAGCTGAATCAGTATAATAAGAGAGAAGAGAACAAATCAGTAATAGGTATTCAGCAGGGTAACATGGCGTCAGTGCCTGGCTGCAGAGGGTATCGCAGTTCGTATATCCAAAGCCAGTGTCGATGCTGACGCGAGAGTATGTCTGAGGCGCGCAAAGTTTGTTTGCTTGCCGTCATGTTGCCAGGGAGTCGGGCTGACAATTACAGCTGTCCTACAAGGGGGTGGCCTCAGCAGATAGCGGGGTTGTCCCGCTGAAGCTACCCCTCATTACAGGGAGGACTCAGGCCCTCATTCCCTGGGCAACAGGCCAGCGGCGAAGAATGGAAAAAAAATCCATGAAGAAACTCCACCGAGTCCGATACAGGAGCGAGTCAGGTTTGCGACTCTTCAACGCCCAAGAAGTATTATCCCACCACTTGATTCCATCACGACTCAACTCCCCAATCGCATCACCACCAAGCCGCTCACAACAATGGCCTCCTCCCTCCCCGTCCGCGCCGCCGCCCTCGCCCGCGACACTAAGGAAACGTCTATCCAGATCGCCCTTAGCATCGACGGCGGCCAGCTGCCCAAGGATGCCGACCCCCGACTGCTCGACATCACCAGCCCGCACGCCTCGCAGTCGAGCGCGTCGCAGGTGATTGCCATCAACACGGGCATCGGCTTCCTCGACCACATGCTGCACGCGCTAGCCAAGCACGCCGGCTGGAGCATGGCGCTCAACTGCAAGGGCGATACTTATAGTGCGTCTCTGTCGGATCTCTGCGATATATGACCGTCTTTGCGACGAGGACCTAGCTAATCGACGTCCTCAAACAGTTGACGACCACCACACCGCCGAAGACTGCTGCATCGCAATCGGCGACGCCTTCGCCAAGGCCATGGGCACCCTCAGCGGCGTCGCCCGCTTCGGCTACGCCTACTGCCCCCTCGACGAGGCCCTCTCGCGCGCCGTCGTCGACCTGTCCAACCGCCCCTACTCCGTCGTCGACCTGGGCCTCAAGCGCGAGTTCCTGGGCCAGCTGAGCACGGAGATGATCCCGCACTGCCTGCAGAGCTTTGCGCAGGCCGCGCGCGTGACGCTGCACGTCGACTGCCTGAGGGGCGACAACGACCACCACAGGGCGGAGAGCGCGTTCAAGGCGCTGGCTGTGGCGATCCGGATGGCGACGACGAGGGTTGCGGGCAAGGAGGGAGAGGTTCCCAGCACCAAGGGGACGCTGAGTGCGTAAAGAACGAAATGAGGGGAGAGAGAAAGAGGAGAGCAGAAAGAAAAAGAGTGTGAATGGGTTATAGAACGAAAAAGATGTCGCAGTGGATGGAGTTTGGAGTATTTGTTGGGCATTGGCCCCCCTGATGAGGTGCGGTTGGATATCTCGGGCTATACGAGACGAGCTTTGGATGGCAATCTCCATTGCGATATGAATAGAAATCATTTGGATACCCAATCTACTATATGCGTACAGCCAAACACCGTTTTATTGCCCCTATATATACATTTTTCTCATACAGCCTCTTCACGTCCTGTAGTCTCCGTTAATCGTCACATAATCGTGGCTAAAGTCACACGTCCAGTGAACGATGCTCTTATCACCCGTGCCCAGCCTCACAAGAATCTCCAAGTCCTCCATCTCGAGAATCTCGCTCGCCCGCTTCTCATCCACATTCTCCGGCTCTCCATTCACCAACAGCTTCAGCTCCGCCGAGCCATCGGTAGGAACAAACGACACGCTCGTCCGCTCGGGAATAATCTCAGGAACGTCGTTCACGGGCTGTCCGGGAGGAGAAATCAAGGCATATCCAGCGGCGCACAGGATACGGCCCCAGTTGGCATCCTTGCCGTACAAGGCCGTCTTGACCAGCGGCGAGCGGGCAATAGCACGGGCAATCTCGCGGGACGCAGCCTCAGAAGCTCCATCGACGACACGGATCGTGACAAACTTTGTAGCGCCCTCGCCATCACGCACGAGGTACTTAGCCAGCTCGGCAGAGAAATCAGTCAGGAGGTCGCGGAAGGCCTCGTAGTCGGCAGACTGCTCCGACGAAATCTCGGTTCCGCCAGCAGCCCCGTTGGCCAGCAGCGCGACGGTGTCGTTGGTCGACGTGTCGCCGTCAATGGTCAGCGCGTTGAAGGAGCGGTCGACGGAGTACTTGAGCAGCGGGTTCATCAGGGCCGGGGCGATGGGGGCGTCGGTGGCCAGGATGGTGAGCATGGTGGCCAGGTTCGGGGCCATCATGCCGGCGCCCTTGGTCATGCCCGCGATGCGGTACTCGACGCCGGGGGACGAGGGCAGCGAAAAGGTCCTCGACATGAGCTTGGGGAAGGTGTCTGTGGTGCAGATGGCCTTGGCGCAGTCCAGCCAGTGCCGGTGGGAGTCGCCGGCCTGGTGGTAGGCCATGGGGATGTGGTCCACAATCTTCTGGATGGGAAGCCTAGGAGGAGTAAGTCATAGCAATTGACCTGTATATAATTTGCACTGACCTCTGCCCAATGACTCCCGTGCTCATCACCAGCGTCGAGTCGTCGCTGCCGACCCTCTGGTCCGTCGTCCGCGCCATGCTCGCCGCATCCTCCAGGCCTCCGACACCGGTCACGGCGTTGGCGTTGCCCGAGTTGACAATGACGCTGCGCAGGCCGGCATTGGCCCTGCTCTTGAGGATGCCGCGGCTGAAGGTGACGGGCGCCGCCTGGAACTTGTTCTTGGTGAAGACGGCGGCCGCCGACGCCGGCCGGTCCGAGGTGACGAGGGCCAGGTCCGGCTTGGTGGTGTTGCCGGGCTTGACGCCGACCAGGACGCCCGAGGCCAGGAAGCCCTTGGGGTAGGTGCCGGACGAGGGCACGTACTTGAGCTTGGCCGGCGGGATGGCGCTGGCGAGGCCGGTGGAATAGGCGCGCTTGAACCTGAGCATCTTGGGCGGTGGTGGTTTCGATGTTGTTGGGGGAGGTTTGAGCTGGGCGGGAGCTATAAATTCTGCTCGGGTGTAGAGGAGCTACGAGTCAAATCCGAGGTTCTGTGTAGGAGATGACAATATGCAATTCTGTATTATTTCTATCCTTTTGCAATTGCTGAAGTATATATCCATGAGGATTCAAAGGACTATTCTGCCTGCGAGTTATGTCTTGTGGTGAACCCGGAATCGGCGTCTCTTGGTGAGTCAACCAAGATTCTGAAGCATCCCAGCTACGAGATACGTATGTAATGCGAGGTACACATCACCAACCCTCAAGAACCGAGAGACATTGCTGAGCAATGATAGCATCAAACATATCAGCCGACTATCTAGACATCAGACATATTTTTTGATCATCGCCCTCCTCGTTTCTTCATATCAAGCCCTCAATTGTTGCTCATTACCTCTAGAGGTACCTTATACAGCTTCTGCCTGTTTGGCTGAGCAACATGAGCAGTTGCCTGCACCAGCCTTGAGCTCAATTCACCACTACACCAATTCTGTACCCGTAACTGCTTACCTAACCGCTGACTCACTCCCGCCCCACACCTTGCCTATAAAACCTCGTCTGCCCTCCCGCCCTTCTTTCGCCTTTTCTTCTCCTTTTTCCTTTCCCCATCCAAGTGCACGGGCGTTTTCCTTCTCCGTGAAGCGATAAGCTGAGAGAGGAATTTTGCTAGTTGAAAACTATACACTGACCACTCCTGGCTGGGTTCGCCCGGCCAGGGAATATTTGGAACCCTTTACAAGCTCGCTTTCGAGGAGTTTTCTCTTTTCTTTCATTGCGGTTGGTCCCTGGTGGGCTGGCGTGAAGAAGGATTCTAGGGGGAGGTGGATATGGTGATGCTATGGAAAGGATCGTGAAGACGAGGGAAAGACGCGTCATTGACTGAATGATGGAGGATTTGATTCCGGTGGGCGTTCTTGATCGGTTTGCTGTGAAGGTGTTCGTTGGAGCTGTCAGCTGCGTAGCCTTGCAGCAGCTTGTGACTGAACATCCCAGCTGAGAAAATGAGGTCGAGTCGCGTCTTGTTTTGACCTGGTGAAGCTGTAGCATCATGTCTAGAGCTTTCCCCATGATTCCAATCCGCGAGTCCGCGAAATAGAGCTTCAACCGCCTATTTGAGACTCTTTGAGACTCTTTAAAATCTACAAATAATTCCCCAAGCTATCCATACCCCATGATTTCAACTGTCTGACTGCTTGTCCGCCCACAGTCTTTCGCCGTAATCCATCGTCCGCAAACAAACTGCCTTCAGCCTCTCCAAATCTTTAGCGCGGGGCATCGTTTCCCACTTCGATTATTTTGCAGTGACTCAAACGACGAGAGACCCCACCTTGAACCTTCACAAGCCATTTGACGGACTGACGCACTTTTGCATTCTTCAGACGGTGTTTGTTTCTTCCCAGCTGGAACCTCCAAGGACGGGCCTTGCGGCGAAATCATCCTCAGTATTCAGCAGCTCGAGTCGGCGGCGATTATTGCGACAAAAGCTTGCCTCTCCGACGACGACTCCCGCCTCTCTGGCGATACTCTCCTCCGCTCTCCCTCTGCCTCAATTCCACCCCGACGTCGCACGCACACAACCATCCGATGGCAGCAGAAGGAGGCCAGCCTGCGCCGAAAAGCGAGGCTCCCGCAGAAAAGAAGGACCAAGCCCAGGACCAGAAGAAGGGCTCCAAAGACCAGACCAAATCCGCCGCCGCAGCACCAGCCGAGGGCGCCGGCGAGAAGAAGCTCTCCAACGCCGAGCTGAAGAAGAAGGCCAAGGAGGAAAAAGCAGCGAGGAGAGCGGCAGCCAAAGTCTCACAGCCACAGCCTCCGGCCAGCGCGCCGGGCCAGGCCGGGGACGGCGCAAAGGGCGGCAAGCCGAAGCCCAAGCAGGACGGACAGCAGGCAGGGAACCAGCATGGAGGAAAGGCGGCGGCTCCGCGATCCGCCGCGCCGATGCCCGCGCCCAAGGAGGCGAAGCCTTCGGTGCCCGAGTGCTTCAGCCATCTGGCCATGGCCAAGGGCGTCCACCTGACCCATGCGGACAAGGACGTCCACCCGGCGGTGCTGCTGCTGGGCCAGCAGATGAGCACCATGGCCATCAGTGATAGCACCACGCGGCTAGAGGCGACTCTGCTGGCGTTCAAAAAGGTATGATGGAACTATGACTATCCGGTTACTGAGGGCACATCTGATGTTTGAACAAGGTCATCGATTCATATACAACCCCCCACGGCACCACGCTCTCCCGACACTTCACCTCCCACGTCCTCAACCCGCAAATCGTCTACCTGACGGCATGCCGCCCCATGTGCTTCTCCATGGGCAACGCCATCCGCTGGCTCAAGCTGCAGATCAGCAAGATTGACATTGACATGGCCGACTCGGACGCCAAGAAGCTGCTGTGCGAGGCCATCGACAGCTTCATCCACGAGCGCATCACCCTCGCCGACGTCGTCATAGTCAGCACCGCCGCCGACATGATCTCCCCCAACGGCGACGACGTCATCCTCATCTACGCCCACCACCACCTCGTCGAGCGCGCCCTGCTGCGCGCCCGCGCCGACGGCAAGCGCTTCAAGGTCATACTCGTCGACGACCCCTTTGAGCGCGTCGGCCTCGCCCACGCAAAAACGCTCGCCGCCGCCGGCATCCCCGTCGCCTACGCGCCCGACCTTGGCGCCCTGCGCACCAACCTCCAGGAGGCGACGACGGTGCTCGTCGCCGCCGAGGGCATGTTCAGCAACGGCGCCATGTACGCCCGCGCGGGAACCTGCGACGTCGCCACCGCCGCCTTCGACCTCGGCATGCGCGTCACGGCCCTGTGCGAGACCATCAACTTCACCGAGCGGGTGTCGATAGACTCGCTCACCTACAACGAGATTGATCCGGAGCGCAACACGGACGAGGAGTTTCGGCTGCTGTTTGACACGACGAGGGACAAGTCCATCTCGGCCGTCGTGACGGAGCTGGGCATCTGCTCGGCCAAGTCGGTGCCTGCTATTTTGCGGAAGCTGGAGGAGCTGTAGTGGACTTTGCGTAGCTAGAAATTGGAAGAAACGAAGTAAAATGACCGGTAGTCCAATCAGTGAGTCATTGTGAAGTATTTTGTGGTTTTAAATCTCTCTTTCAATGCGTCTCGGTTGGCTCGTTCGAACTTGATAAGTGCCATGCGCTGGTCATGGTGAAGCCCATCCCCCATTCAAGCCCAATCCCACAACCTCTATATATACAATTCTGCTCCCCCCCCCCCTCCTCCTCTATTCTTCCCATTTTTTCGTTTCGTTTCGCCCTTGCTCCCCAAAGTTCGTAGTCCCGTCCGTTCAGGCGCCCTGCCTCTCCGCATCCCGCTGGGCCTTCCTCGCCCTCTTCTCCAGCAGCGCCCTCTTGCGCTCGTCCAGCACCGCCCGCTGCCGGTCGTCCACGCCCTGCAGCCAGTACCCGAAGCTGGCGCCGCCGGCCGCGTACACGGGGTACGCCCACAGCGAGCCCTTGTTGAAGAAGGGGCGCATCTCGATGCCGACTTGCCAGAAGCGGACGGCGAGGCCTTTTTTGCACGCACCCCATCACTGTATTAGCTTCCATCATCTCCGACGGGATTTAATGCTGAGGGGGAATTGATTGGGAGGGTTTAGAGAGGAGAAGAAGTGGAATGCGGGTGAGGATGGGGGATTGGAGAGGGATCGAGAAGGAGGGGGGGGATTGGGAGAGCGTGGGAGGAGACATACCGAAGCAACTCCAAAACGCAATTCGATGAACCATCTTGATCGCAGGAAAACTTCCTCTTCCTCGAAATGCCTCTAAGAAAGAACTTGGTGCTGAGACAAACTGAATGTCTCCCTTAGTCGTAATTCCGCAGCCGCAAGCGGAGAATTTGAGCCGCTTCCTTCGTGGTGGGAGAGTCAGGGAGCTTTGGGAGGACCTGTTTCGCTATCACGAACTTTGGGAGAATCGGCAAAGAGTGGTGATGAGGTTGGGCGGGCGGCCTTTTGGGTGGTGTCACGTGATTGTGCATGTGATCTTGGTGCTACTAGTATATGGCCGATTGATGCTTCTTGATGGGCTGCAGTTCAATGGCTGGATATTTGCTCTAGAAATTGTCTCTTTCTTTCTTTTTTCTTTTCTTTTTTCTTTTCTTTTTTTTGTTTGAAAATAATCTTTTGATGGATATAGCCTTTCTATTAAGGTTGACTGACAATTCTGTCCTGTTGATGTGTGCTGCCAATTGCCTTCCATGGTATGACTCTATGCAGATAACATCTATTACCGTCTAAGCTAAGAGCTCACAAGAATCCCCCTCTCATCGTCAATGCTGTCTCATTTATCGTTAAGGCAAAGCACAAACATAAAAGAGCAGGGTAGAGGAGAAGAAAAATCAGTAAAACGCCGTGCAATGCAACCATGACAATAATCAACATCAACACCCCCCTCACGCCTCTCTATATGCCGGCGGAGGCTCCAAAGGTGTTGATTGCGACGGAGGCCTGACGGATGCTCGAGCCCCCTGAGTCCACTCTGCCGTCTTCAGCATCATCTTGCCCATGTACTGCTGGATAAAAGATTCACTGCCCGATTGTTAGCCACTGGTTTCCAGAAACCAAGAGAAAGAGAGACGTACGTGTAATAGCTGTGGTCAGAGTTGTGCAGCGACACCAAGTTGTGCGCCAGCTCGTGGGCCAGCACCACCCACCACCACGTCCCTGCTTCGACCCTGCCTGTCCCGTTTGGCGCATTCACCTGCGCAGCATGCAGCTGCAAAAAGAACCGAAAGTTGCAAAAGATGCTGCCGCCAGTGTTGAACGCAATCGTCGCGCCGGCTTCGTCGTAAAAGATGTGAAGCACCCTTGGCGACAGCGAGTAGACACCGCCCACCTCCACCAGCAGCGACGCAAACAAGTTGATCGCAGCGAAGTTCGTCGACAGGAACGTAGCCGCCTCCACGTTGGCCGCCTTGGCCAAGTACACCTTCATCCCGTTCGAGGCTTCTGCGACAAAGGTTATGTTCTGCGCCGGCGTCTTGTCACAGTACGACGCCTGCTCCTTGACCTGGGTCACCTGAGGCTCTGCGTACACCCTGTCGGAACCGTGAGCCCGCGTTGCGTTGACGGCGTTCAACAGATTCTGCTGGACCACGGCCGGGTTCGTCACTTTCCCGTCGTCCTTTTGCGACTCTCCATGGCCGCCCGGCGTGCCGTTGGTATCGGAGCCGCCGCCCATAAACTGCTCCAGTTGGCCTCGGGAGTCATCCTTGTCATCATCCTGAGAATCAAAGCCAAGGCGACGGGTCAGATTCGAAAACAGACCCCTGCTCTTTCTGTTGTTTGCAGTCTTATCCTGCGGCTTGTCGTCGGTCGAGTCCCAGCCGCCAGGCATCGATTGCTGGGGCGACTTTGGAGATCTGGGAGCTTCCCTGGCCGCGTCGGCTGCCTGTGGGAGTTGCTGCGTCCTGGACGCGTCCTGCGCTTGCTGGGCCCAGTTTTGCTCCCTTTCCCGGATCTGCCTTTGCTCCTCCTCTAGTGCCTTGCGCCTTTCCTCCTCTGCGATCCTGGCCTCTGCTGCCTTTGCCCGAAGGATTCGGTCGACATTGTATCCGCGCGATCGCAATCCGTAGAGATCCAGAGTGAGGAACGGCTCAAAGAACAGGTACGCTTGCTGATTGGGCCGGTCAAGCAGCATTTGGCATATTGCTTGCCCCACCTGGTACATGTCTGGCTTTCCTTCGTCAGCCACGTATAGGATCCATGATCTATTGGTGTATGTCGCCGCCGCAGACCGCTTCTCGGTATGCGTTTTCCTGTGGCCCTGCAGGGTACGCCGAAGCGCCACGGAGCGGACCACTTCGACAGTCAGATTCTTCTCCAGCCACTTTGCGTCATGCTTGATCGCATCGCGCCGGTAGTTGGCATACTCGTAGAGGAAGATCTTGGATCGTTCAAGAACATGCTTCTTAAGCGCCTCGGCCATCTGCTGTCGTGCTGTGTGAGGGCCGATGCGAACGTCCTCCTCAACCATGCTGCTGAGCCTCGACGCGCCGAGTTTCAGGTAAAAGGTCTCGAGAACATCTTCTTCGGGGGCGCATATCAGATGCTCTTTGAAGAGGCGGTAGCTGATGATGTCGTCCAGCACCACGATCTGGCCGGCAGAGGCAAGCTGGTATTGCTTGATGGGAGCTTCATCCTCGTCCAGATCATTGGCAGCATTCCCCTTGGATGCCACCAGCTCTTTATAAGCAAGAAGACAGGGTGAGCTCTTCAACTTGCGCCAAAGCTCCTTGTCCCGGTGAAGGGTCGAGCTAGCCTCGGCGAGGGATTTCAGCAGGTCCAGGTACTTCTCGGGGCTTTGCAGCACGCTGAGAAGCCTTGCTGGCTCGTTACACGCCATATATGCAACCTCGACTTTGGTCGGTTCGCTCTTCGCGCCGCACTTGAACAAGAACGCGTTTCCATCCTGGCCAAAGTCTACAAAGTCAAAGATGTCGCCATAGGTCGAAGAGGTCCCAAGATATGCTCGCGACGGACTGATGTAAGACAGCTTGGCGTCTGATTTTCCCGAGGCCCGCCTGACCGGGATAATCGGAGCATTCCGGAGCTTGACCAGGCTGCTCTCTCCCAGCTCGCTGATGCGAGAGGCAAAGTAGCTGAAGAGAGTCACGGCGGATTGCTGGTTCTGCGGAGGGCTGGCTAGCAGGCGGTTCACGCACTCAGCTATAGGCGGGTCTCTTGCAACGCCGAATTTCTGATACTCGTTAGTCTTGTATAGCCATCGTGAAAAAGGGCGTACGTACGTTGGCGTGGTCGTGGAGGTCGCGGTTCAGGATATCAAATCCAAGTACAGCTGCTCTCTCATTGGTAAAGCATGCAGCCGGCGTCACCAGCTTGGTGCTTCCCTGGAGCGGCAGAATGGGTTTCCGACAGTCGCTGAGATCAAAGGCGGCATATCGGTTGGTATGATGATTGGCTATAAAGTAAGTCATTGCTGAAGCTCTCAACGCCGGATCGCTCGACGACATCATATCCACCAGCTCTGGAACCGAGGGAAAAGTCCGCAAGCCAAGGACAACCAGGAACCTGGCTTCAGGGCTGCTCGGTCGAAAGCTACCAGGAGGGCCTGGCCACTGGATGATGGGCAGCTGAAGAGATCGGAGCGAGTCCTTGGGCTCAAACAGTTCCGAAACCTTGTACAGCTTCGCCGTGGCCTTTGTGGCCTCCATGCCTTTGGGGCCAGCTTCGGCGGGACAGAACCTTGTTTCTCTCAGCTTCTTTAGGTCGTCTGAAGGAATGTCGTTCTGGACAGAGGCAAGGTACTTGATGAGCTCCATGTGGCTCCATTTCTTCTGGCCGTCCTCGCCAGAGGCATTGAGCAGACGGGCAAAGATTGTCTCGAGGTCAACCGTCTTCCGAACACCGAGAGCCGCCAGGAACTTCTCCTTGACCTTTTCGCAGCCCTGGATGACTGGCAAATCATCAAACAGCTTGACCGAGGCAAAGAAAGACTCCCCGGGCTTTCTCATGCCCAGCTTGGTCGGTATCATTGGCGTCGACTGCACAAGGCTCAGGACAGTGCCCCTGTTGATCATGGTCATGTTCTCCCAATTCTTGGACAAGACCGTTAGAACGGAGACGGCAAACTTGGGCGACCTGGTTACGCTCTCCTCTTCCGGCCTAGATGACGCGGTTTCGATGAGGAAGCGCAGCCATGGTACAACCTCCAAGGGCTCCCATCCAAGAGCCTCCAGCTCGGAACCACTAATGTTCACAATGAGGGCATAGGGAATGGTTGTCGGCGGGACTGGCATGTTGGCGGGGATCTTTGCAAGACTGAGATAGTTGCTGATGCTGCCCAGGGCCACGATTTCGCCCTTGTCGTTTTCGTCGCTCAGAGTGGCGACGGCAACGTCCATGAGAGCGGCCCGGCTTCCTGCGTCAATCTCGCCAGTCAGGCTCTTTTTGCCCGCCCACTTGATGAAGTTGATGGCTTGGGTCTTTGTGAGCGCCTTGGCTTCTAGCTCCTCCTTGACATCCGTGACAGTAATGTGTGAGATGAGGCCAAAGTCGATCAGTTTTCTAACGAACGGCGCATCTGCCATGTCCTTAGGCACGACTGGGATGCTGTCCACAAAGGCACTCAGCTCGGTCGAGCCCAAGCGAACTTGTGACGTCTGCAAGACGCCTCGGCTCGAATACACCTCGATGGAAGCCTTCCTGAAACAGGTCCAGAAAGCCTCCTCGATCAGTTGCCCGACTTGGCTGCTCGGGGTAGAATCGGCAAAGGTAAACGTCTTGAGAGTGTGCAAGGCCTCGGGCATGAATCGGTTGACTATTTCGGCAGATATCTTCTTGCCAGCCTCGGAGGCTTGCCTAACCCTGTGGTCGAGCTCGCTCATCTCATTGGCAAATGCTATTCTGGCAATGATACCGGCTGCCCGGAGAAGCTCAACGTTCCACGTCCTAACCCAGCGGGCGTTCAAGTCGATGGCCTCTCGTTCGACAGTCGGGATGACAGACGGAGCAGAGATGTGCATGCCAGCGCCTGTTGTCTGCATGGTAGGGAATCCGATGAAGATGCGGCCACCCGGCTTTTTGCTTGGGAGCACGGAAGCAAAGACGTCTGTGGCCTTGGCGAAGGCGCCAGTCTCCGGAGAAGCGCTTTTAGAAGCCTCAGCCTCATCGTATGATGTCGTGAGAATGGAGATTTTGGTGGTCTTTGGCGGGGGCTTCTTGGTCGCACGCTCAAGCTCGGCCGAAAAGGAGGCCGAGACATGGGTCTTGATGCTGGCGGTGGTGGCCCTGAGGAAGATCGTGGCCGAGTTCAGCCCGGTAGCGTCCTCTGTAATCTTTGTCTGGGCCAAGCTCTCTTCAGCCTGCTGCTTCGTCTTGAGGAGACTGGAGTTGGACGCCGTCGTAGTGAGCCTGGCAAAGAAGGACCTCAGAGACGGAGCCTCGCTTGAGCCGTACGAATCCGAGGCCTTGGCGGTGGACGCTGCTGCTTGCGGCTTCCATCCAACTACGTTCATAAAGGACGCGTCAATCTGCGTGCTTGTACGACCTACGCTGGTCACCTTCATGATGTTCTCCTTTGTCCTGGCCTCCAGGTCCCGAGGCAGAGCCAGGTCAACATTGGGAGACGTCTTCTTGTGGAGAGACAATATCAGGTGGTCATCGATCCAAAACTCAATCTTCTCCAGCGCGACAAAGGTCAAGCTCGTGGCGAGAAACTGGCAGACGGACAGCAGGTTCGGCATGGGCGTCGTCGCATTTCTATAGTCTAGCACGAAGGCGGTGTACGGCGAAGACTTGTCCTCGGGCAGATGTGACTTTTTGGTAAAGAGAGAGTTGCCTTTCCAGTAGAACGCCATGGCCTCGCTTCCAGAGCTGACAAAGGGCTCCTCGCAGTCGGCAAAGACGCTGTAGAAGCCGACGCCAAACGCTCCGATCTTGGTCTCGTCCGGGTTTCCCTCTGCGATCCTCTTGAGGCGGCCCCAGTCGGTCTTTGTAAACGGCTGGCCGTTGTTCTGGACCACCAGCCGCCGCAGCGTGTGGTTGGCGATTGTGTGCTTCAGCAGCTCGGATCGAGACGCCGCGCTCGGCAAGGGGACGGTCGTCGACGGGTGCGTCTCCCACTTGATGGACACGGTCGTGGCCTGCGCATCGGCGGCGTTCTGGATGAGCTCTCGAAGGGTCGTCCACTCTCCTGAGTACCGGGCCAGGACCTTGTCTATCAGGGCGCGCGTGTCGACGGTGACGGCTTCTTCGTCTTCGCCGTCTCGCAGGGCGGCCGCCCGCAGGCTCGAGTAGTCCATGGCCATGGTCGTGGATGGTTCTTGTTGTTCAGCGGCGCATTCTCTATCGTTGGCGGCGCAAGTCTAGAAGCAAGACCAAAGGAGAGATGCAGAAGAAATGACGAGTCGGCAAGTCTATAAACGGTGGCAACAAACAAAAGAAGAATCCAGAAGCAAAGCAAAAGCCCATGCGCACGCCCGCGTCTGTTTGTGAAGGAGGATGGAAAGCGATTGTTGGCAGCTGACGTCGCGACGTGCGCCTAGTTCTTGTCAACTCCGTCGACTGCTGAGCCGCGGGTGGCGAGAATGGAACGTAGGCGGCAGGTTTAGGGGAGTGGTGACGCTGGGCAGCCCAGATTTTAGCGGTGTCCAGCAGTATCTCGGTGGGCGGGATTGTTGGCCGGGGCTTTACAGCACTAGTAGAGCCTGCTAACTCATCCATGGATCTATATCGATTCGACGAACGAGCTCGAGGTCATGCACCAATACTGCCTCTGTTGACAATGAACTTGACATGAACCCGCCGTCAATTCACCAGCTTAATACTGGACGACCTCCTGCATGTGTCGCTCCATGTGCACAGTATAGATAGGCAGACTAGAGATCGCGTACAGAATTCAATTCACTCCCGCGACAGAATCTTTAACCTCTAAAGCCAATGGGAGCAAGACCCAAGAAGATGCAATTGCTTCTTCTGTCGTCAAGGGGAAACAAGGAATCTAGGTACTTGAAGTGCTCCCTCTGAAGTGCTCCGGAGCAATAATGTTTTCATTTACAAATTATTTTGCGATGGGCGTCGCGTCTAATGCAATGCCTTGCATCTCTCTCCCATATACCTGCATGTGAGTCGCAACTCCATTCGCTGATGCTGGAGAGAGGAGCTCATGCGCCAGCTGGTGCGTTTCGATTACGCTCGGAACTCCAAATCTTGTTTGAGCCGGAGTACAACACTAGAGTATCGCCGTATCTGTGACCTATTCCCAGCTGAGAATCCTTTCGGCAGTACAGTACCGAGTACTTTCACGAAACCGCATGGCTAACTAAAAGGAGAGGTCTGTGGTAAGAGAGACCTTCCAACGCGCAATGCTGGTTCAGTGACTCGGTGTCGCGACACGGTTTGGGCGAGGCGTGCAGCGCCTATACCTCTAACGCGCGTCTGGGCAAGTTGCTTCATCACGCTCCCCCAGTCCATGCCTGCTTTCATCTCTTGGTTGCCTTGCACAAGTCTCGCCTTATGTATTCTGTATCAGCACGTGTGGTCCGCGTACTATCATCCCATCAAGTCCTCGACAATGACGACGCCTAGTACCCAAGGCGATGCCACCACTAGGGAACCCGATCTTCTCCAGGCGCTCGACGAGTTAGTCCCAGTTTGCAAGCGCCTCACGATCCGGGCAAAGAAACTCGCTAGCCTGGAGAAGCCCTTGACTGAGCTGGCTTCCAAGCAAGTCCAAAACCTATGTGCCACCGTTGCACGGCTGAGGATTCAGGCTACCGAATCTGGCCGTGGCCCTACCGAAGATGAACAACTCTGGCAAACTTTGAGGCGCTGTCGTACACAGATCCCTGAGACGCTGGATCTGCTGGCTTTCGTCGCCACAGCAGAACAAGATGATCAAGAGGGCGCCATCAATGAGTTATACGCGCGCATGTTCATTCTCGATAACGGCGCTTACAATGACACACCTGCGAGCCATGGCCGGGTGGAAGGACTGATCCGGCTTGGATTAGAACTGAAAGGGATTATTGCAGCCCTCGTCCCGGACAGCCCCGCCGTTCGGCTCACGGCAGCTACTGCGGTGAAACAATTCCAGCAGCTGGAGTAAGTGGAACGACCTACTTGCAACCCGTTGAAAGTCTATCCACGAGGTAGTGGAGGTAGAGTATCAGGGGACGCTCTCACTGACAATGTTGTTGCCGTAGGCCCAGGCTTTTGGCTTTTTTCACCAGAGCCAACGAACTGTCTAACCCCCGATATCTCCACAACTATCAAAGCATTGCAGAAACCCCATTTGTCCTGGACACCGCTGGCGAAGCGTACTCGGGCAGCTATGGCACAGTGCAGAAGGTGGTCCATAAGCGTACCGGCGAGCTGCTAGCAATGAAGACGTTCCGCAACGTCTTCTCCAACAAGCAGCGGGACGCAATACTAAGAGAGATTGGCATCTTGGAGGTCTGCGCCCATCGGAATATAGTCCGATTTGTGGAGGCCTTCAGCACCGAGGACGACGACCAGGTCATCCGGCTCGTCATGTCTCCGTGGGCCCCCTACACTTTGTTTCGGTTTCTCAACTGCTCCGACGTCAAGAGAAAGACTAGCTGTCCCTGGTTCCAGCCAGACCCGGCCCAGTCCAGCCGTCACATTTACCGAATCATGTACGAGCTGGCTGACGCAGTCGCCTATCTCCATGGCCATGGTATCAAGCACAAGGATATCAAGCCCGACAATATCCTCTTATACCAGGAAGCAAGCGAGTTCCCTACGGCATTCATCACTGATGTCGGCGTTAGCAAGATTTACAAGCCCGGGGGCCCAACCAACTTCATCAAAAGCACCTACGCGTACCTAGCGCCCGAACAACACGCCAAGAAGGAAAGCAGTCTGCGATCCGATGTGTGGCAGCTGGGGTGTTGCTTCGCGGAAATCCTTGCAGTGGCGAAGAGCGGGCTCTCGGGCTACGTGGAGCTCCATGAAAGCTTCAATCGTGATGACGGCGACTGCGCATGCTCCATTGCCCTCGAGCACCCTTCATTCACGGCGGCATTCGGCGCCATCTGCATGCGAGGCAGTGCTGCGCTGAAGAAGGCATACGCGGTGGCAGCCGAAATGCTGGAGCTGGAGCCGCAGGACAGGCCAACGATCGACCGGGTGAAAAGGCTTCTCAATGAGATTGGTGTCAAGAAATAAGGCGTGAATGAACGGAACGAGTACATGCAGCGGTGGATTTTACAACAGTTGAGTACAATTGAGTACCTCAAGAAGGTTACAGCATATAGATGCGCTTGGATTTGGTGCGCTTTACCACAAGCCTGCGAGCTTTTTTTCTCTTCGTTTTACCGTTATAGAATGCATTTAAATGAACTCTGATGGATCGATGTGAACGCTTTGCACTCAAGTCCTCATCAGATGATCTTGGCTGATGGTCCGATGAAGCATATATTGGGTATCGTTGCATATGACAAACTACTCGGCAAGTTGAAAAGCGACACATCCTCAAGACCTAATCATCGCGGCGCGAGCCCGGCCCAGGGCTTCGTCGTCGGTGCTCCCTCGACCGCGATCGATATCGCTCCCTGCTCCTGTCTCTATGTCGCCTTTCGTCGCGCCTATCGCCTTTCCCATAGCCCCTCCTATCGTCTCGCCGATCTCTGCTTCGACTCCTACTTCTGTCGCGGTCTCGGCGGTGTCGACGTTCCTTGTCGCGGTCGTCTCGTCCTTCAGCCCGCTCACGACTACGCCGTCTGTGGTCCCTATCGCGTCGCCGGTCAGGGCTCCTGCTCCTGCTTCTGCTTCTGCTTCTGTCCCTATGTCTTCTGCGCTCTCTCCTATCATCACCATGTCGCCGCGACCTCTCCGGCCTCGATTCGTCCCGACCAGCATCTCTCGGCGGTCCGCTCGCAGGTCCAACTTGTCGCTTGGGCTCAACCTCAACAGCATTGGCTCCGGAGGGATTCCGCACAGGCGGCGGCAAGCCCAATGCCCTGGCCATTGCGTCCTCTTCCGCCTCCTTGATCCTGCGCAGCTCTTCCTTGTGTTCTCTGGCCTTGCGCTCTTCGTCCGTCTCGGCCGAATCTGCAGGCGTGGCGTCTGACTTGGCGTACCAGTTCAGGTCTCGGCCCTTGGCCCATCTTCCAACTGGCGCCTTGAGGCTGTGGCCGAGGTAGTTTTCGCGATGGCTGGAGTTGGCGACTTCGTCCCAGCTGAAGTTGACGCCGCCTCGCGAGCCCGTTTTGCGGATGGTTGAGAGGAGATCCATGGTCGCGGGTCGTCAAGCCTTGAATAACGAGTATCTTCGCAGTCTATATGAGGTCGTCGTAGATGATTGATAGCCCTCGCTGACCCAGTGAGGCGTCTGATTGCGTGCGAGTTGAATGAATGAAGAAAGTTGACGGTGTTTGATGTTCTGCAGCCGAACTGATGACGACCCGCCCGCTAAAATCCAGACCCCACGCCCTCTGTTATAGCGCCTCTACAGCTGCCAGCCCACTAAAAGCTTCTACGCATCTCTACAGCCTTGAGCCCACCTCAACCTCGCCATTCCTTTCCCTCCATCACCAGCAACAGCACAGCCCTCAAAATGGCAAACCCCAACGATCCCCCCCTCGACGAGATCCAATGGCGCTCCCCCCAGATCGTCGCCCAGATGGGCGGCCTGCACTCCAACACGATCCTCTTCTACTTTGCCGAGTCGCCCTTCTTCGAGCGCACCTCCAACAACGCCGTCATCATGGCCCAGGCCATGAACAACATGGCCATGTACCACTACATCCAGACGCGCGAGGCCTTTGAGACGCGCCTCAAGACCATGTCCGGGCTCGAGTTCATCGTCGGCGAGGAGCCCGCCGAGACGGGGCCCGGCATGGGCACGGGAGTCTGGGTCATTCGCAAGCAGACGAGGCGCAAGCGGTACCAGGACGACGACGAGATCACGCTGCATGCTTCGTTTTTCGTCGTGGGGGAGAATATATACATGGCGCCCACGCTGGCGGACATTCTGGCCTCGAGAATAGTGCGTCTCATCTAGATACCAAACCTCTTCCACATGCCCAGCTAACTCGTCTTTCTTCTAGATGACAATCTCTACAGCCATCGCAAGGGCATTGCCCGCCGCCGAAGCAGCCCGCAAATGGCGTCCCTCCACCGGCCACGTCTACCACCTCCCCTCAACCCAGTCCTCCTCCTCGCAGCACCCCAACAAGCCGCAAGAATCCAAAGAACAAACCCCCGCCGTCGACGACCCCAACACCAAGCCCGCCTCCTCCACAGCAGCAGCAGCAGCAACCACAACAAAGCACGACGCCCCATCCCTCGACAGAGTCGCCGAAGAAGCCTTCATGATGCACCTGCGCCACGGCGGAGAATACATTGACGAGATCCCCATCACGGGCAAGCCCGGCGAGTTCCACCTCTCGTCGACGGGCCGCAAGCCGGTGCTCCCTCCGCAGGGCGCGGGCGCGGCGACGGGCATCAGCGCCATGGGCGGGCCGCCCATGATCAACACGAAGCTGGATGACAAGAAGGATAGCAAGGCGGATAAGACGCCAAAGTCGGCGACGTCGCCCAAGTTGAAGCGGAGGAAGAGCAAGATGAGTCCTAGCGTGACGCCGGCGGCGACTCCTGCGGCTTCATGAGTTGTCTGGGATTTGTGTGATTATGATTGGCGTTTTGGTTTAAAAGGGGACAGGATAAAAGCGGCGTTTGGGTTATGGTTTTTGATACCCTGTTTGAAGGTAAAGTCCAGTCATGACGCGGGCACATAGATCTACATGCAGGACAGCATCAGGCAACAAGCAACTGATCAATACGGAACCATACAAAGTACTACACGCTTGAATTATTCTAGTGATCTTGGAATATATCGCTTATTGATATTCATATCTAAAAAGCACAAGTCTCACTGAGTTTTACCCATCCAATAACGCCGTACGAGATACTCTCTAAGCCATCCCCATCGTCATCTTCACTCGACAACCCACCCCTTACCCGCCACCTTTCTCTGCTTCACCTTCTGCGCCGGCAAAGGCCACCCCTGACCCGCCGTGTTCTCCGCCCTCAGATACGGCACCACCCAGCACTCCCTCGTCGTGGCCCCGTCCGCGGACAGACTCTGCGCTTTCACCTCCTTAATCGGCTTCCCGTAACTAATCAGCGGCGTGCCCTTTGCCAGACCGGCAAGTTGCCCCCCCGTCACGTCCGTCAGGGCATGCATCCTCGTCTTGGGCGTCTTCCCCGAGTCGAGCGCGCCAGAGGGCGTCGCCCGCTGGAGGAACGCGTACACGATGTACTCGGGGCACTCCTGCGGACTGACGTGCGCAAGGCAGGACGACGGATGGATGTACACGCAAGGGTTCTCGCCGCTGCCGGGCTTGTGCAGGGGAACGAGCGGGACGTACGGCACGTCAATGGCCCGACGGGGCTTCCTATACTGCTCGGGCGGGTTGGGCGCGAGATCGGCCCGGATGGCGACCTGGTCCAGGAAGCCCGCGGCCGTCATCTGCTTCAGCGCGGAGACCTGTTTTGGGGACGGCGGGTCGAGCTTGTCCTGGTACTGCAGCGCGGCGAACGAGGGGATGTTTGCGCGGAGCAGGTCGGTGATTTGCTTGCGCAGCTGCTGGATCTCCTTGAGGACCTTGTACCGGACAAAGTGCTTCTCGCACCACTCCTCCGTCGGCTCGTGGGCGAACTCGCCGACCACCTGCAGGAGCTTGATGGCGTCGGACTTGTCGTCCAGGAAGCAAAAGTTCTTGTGGACCTGGTTGAACAAGCGGCGGACGTTGGCCTGGCGGTCTTCCGCGATGACGTCCGCCGCCGTGCGGATCTCGGTGTCGTCTTTCTCGGCGAGGGCGGGAATCGCCGTGTTCTCTGGGAGATAGACTTCTGCGGCGGATAGGCCTGCCACGAGGGCGATTGTGTAGGGAAGACAGTTGTGGAGATGTCCCACGAGCAGGATTCTTGAAAAGCGCGGCGACAGGGGAAACAAGGACATTGTCGTTCCGACCTTGGTGACTTGTCCGCTGGGCGATATGGCGGAGAGATAGGTGAGCAGCTTCTCGGCCTTGGCGAGCATCTGCCGGTCCGGGGGCGTGGGAAAGGGGAAGTTGACCACGTTCTGCAGGTTCATGGCCTTGAGCTGCAGCACGATGCCCTCGATGGGCATCCGCAGCAGTTCGGGGTCCGAAAACTCGGGAAAGTCTCTCTCGTAGACGGCCGAAGAGTACAGTCTGTAGCAGTGACCGGGTCCCGTACGTCCAGCACGACCCGAGCGCTGGCTTGCGCTGGCTTTGCTGATCCACCCAATCTCGTAGCTCTGGACGCCGCTCAGGCGGTCGTAGTTCCTCTCCTTGGAGCGTCCGCAGTCGAAGACGAATCGAGTGCCCGGGATCGTCAAACTCGTCTCGGCGACGTTGGTTGCCAGGATGATTTGCCGGGTTCCCTCGGGAGGCTCTTCAAAGACTCTCAGCTGCTCTTTGACGGGGAGGAGGGAGTAGAGTGGCAGGACCTGCATCTTGAGGGGAACGACTTCGTCTTCCTCTTCAATCTTGAATTCGTCTTCACCCTCGCCTTCCTCGTCGTCAGACTCAATGCCATCCACGTCGTCAAAGTCATGCTCGTCGACGTCACCGAATTCGAGATCCTCGACTTCCACCGGCGCTTCTGTCGCTGAAATCTGCACCTTGGGACCGTCGGCTGTTCTTGAGCCACCAAAAGCCGCCTTGAGCTTTTTGCTCAGCTGCAGAATCTCATTGCGACCCGTCAAGAACACCAAGAAGCCTCCAGGGGGCAGTTTCTTGTGGCCGCGGCAGATCTTGCGGAACGCCTCTTCCACGTAATCGTGGTGCGTCCGCCGTGCAAAGTGGATGGTGACAGGGTGCTGCCGTCCTTCCACCTCTACGACAGGGGGCGGTGTTGAGAAGAGAGTCGGGTTCATCGTCATGTCTTCTATCCTTAGCGTAGCAGACATGATGATGAGTTTCAGGGGCTTGATGGTCGGGTCCTCCTGTGACAGCTCGGCTCTCAGTTTGATGACTCGACTGAGCATGCCAATCAGAATGTCGGTGTTGACGCTTCTCTCGTGGGCCTCGTCGATGACAATAGCCGAGTACTTTCGCAGCGTAATATCCTGCGCAACCTCTCGCAGCAAGACACCGTCAGTCATGAACTTGATGGCCGTCTTTTCGTCGACGTTGCCCTCGAAACGGATCTGGTAGGCCACAGCCTTTGAATGATCGCCCAGCTCGTCTGCCACTCGCTTGGACATACTGACGGCAGCAACCCTACGGGGCTGCGTGACACCAATCATGCCCGGTGTTGGAGAGTCGGGAGATCCATAGCCCGCCTCGTACAAGAATTGAGGCACCTGCGTGGTTTTACCCGAACCAGTCGAGCCACAAATAACGACAATATCATGGTTGTGGATCGCTTCCATCAGCCTCTGCTCCTCAGCAACAACGGGCAGCTTCATTCGAGCCTCCTGGATCTCGGGTGTTCGCACAACAGGCACGCTGTAGACTTTTCGTGATGTTTTCTCGGTGACCTGTAGTTCCATTGGCAATGGATCCTGTTCGGGCGCTCTCGGGACAAAGTTCTCCGGCTTGGGTATCTCTAGAACAGCCGCAGTTGCGTCTACGGGCTGGTACCCAAGCGCTTCGTTTCGCTGCTGGTGGGCCCATGCCTTGAACGAAGACGACCTTTGGGCCTTTTGTTCTTCGTCTATCTCTTCGTCCTCGTCTTCTTCCTCGCTTGTTTCTTCTTCGGATTCGGAGTCGTCGTTTTCGGAACCCTCGCTCGAGTCGTCTTCAGATTCTTCTTCATCGGATTCGTCTTCCTGGGCTTTGTCCTCGTCATCGCCGCTGAAACCGCCAAATTCCTCCTCATCTTCTGATTCTTCTGAAGCTGGCTGTTGGGTCGCGGCGAGTGAGACCTTGGTCTTGAGTCCTCCTCTTTTCTGTCGCTTCTGAATCACGGGTCGGCCTTCGTCGTCCAGTTCCAGTGGCCGCTTCAAACCTGATCCAGCAGCAACGGCCGGCGTCGTTGTCTCCTTGGCGGGCTCAGCAATTTCTTTCGGCACCTCCGCCTCAGCCTCTGCCACAGGCGCAGCCGTAGATGCATCATCCGACATGTGCGCATCATCCTCGTCCTCTCCCTCCTCATCCACCTCCGGCCTCTCCTGGAACAAGATGCCCTCCACCGAAGCCGTAGGGTCCACCCCCGCCCGATGCTCCCTCAGCGCCCGCGACAGCGCCTGCTTCTTGGTCTCGCGCCCCTGCCCCAGCGCCTTGCTGCTCGCAAACAGGCTCGTGTCGATCTTGCGCTCCGCCAGCTTCGCCAGCAGCTCGCGGTTCTCGTCCTTGCGCAGCTTGTTGTCGATGTACTTCTCCAGGCGCTTGGCCTTCTTGCCGCTCACCTTGGCGCCATCCTGCTTCAGCTGCTCCTTGAGCTTGGCCTTCTTCTCCTCGAGGTCCTTCTTCTTCGCGGCGGCGGCCGGGAGGATCTCCTGGTTGGTGTCTTCGACTTCGTGGCGCGCGCTTTCCTTGGCGCGCTCGCGGGCGAGCACCTTGTGCTTGCGCTGTCTGGGGACGAATTTCGCCATCTTTGAGGCTTTTTGTTTTTCTGGGAGCGGTCTCTTATGACATTTTTTTTTTGCTCAATGCTGGAGATGAGGTTGTGCCAAATCGGCGGCTTGTTGGAAATGGCAGCGCTATCGCGGGAAGCAAAAAGGTCCGATAACCAGAAATTTTGGCAGATAAGTGATTGTGCCGCTGCTGACCGCCAAAGTCTCGACACCTTTTGGGAATAGTGCGGGGACCCCGATTCCGTTGCTTCATTCTCAAAGCTTCACGAAGCTCGACAGACTTACCCTGGATCTTCAGTCGTTCGAGGGGAATCCGAGAAAAATCACAATGGCTGCGCTAGATATAAGACAAGATCCTTTTCCAGCTCGGAGTAAAGCAGCTTCTGGACTGGTCAATGGCGTTCCTACGGAGGTGACGTTGTTGGAATTCTCCGACAAGATCATGATCACAATAAGCCAGGAAGGCCGACTGGCGCAATGGGTGAGTCCTGCTCAATTCACACAACCCAGACGTGTATGAAGCTGACAGCACGACAGATCCAAGTCCCCATGATGGGAACCACAGCTGGCATCGTGGACATGGCCCTCCCGAGCACCAACCACGGCCTGCTCCCCTCCACCCACCTCGCCCCCAAGACGCTGCTGGGAGGGGGCGGCGACGAGAGGGAGACACTGGGACAGCTGTACGCCTCGCAGATTGCCAGCCACATCTCTCTCAAGTCTCCCGAGGAGAGACGGACGCTGGTGTTTGGGTTTGGGCTCGCCAAGGCGGAGAAGGAGCAGGAGGCTTTTTTCGATCTCTTTGAGCTGGCTCTCAAAGTGCTGTGAACGGGATTGATAGAAATGGAGATGGGATGAAACATATGAGCACCATATATTGCACACGCCCATGATGAACGTGTATGCTACGTAATTTCTGGTTCATCGATCTTTAGCCCCGACGTTTGATGAACAACTTGGTTTCACACGGAAAGTCTGATGATAAGTTAAGTGTTTGCTTCATTCATGCTGATGACGAGTCTTGACCAACATGAATGAGAAACATCGGTCACGTCTATCGAAGCAATATAAGCAAAAGAAGACGCCAAAATGCATCAATGAAGCCGGATAACCAACTCAATGCATTGGCTCAAAAGAGCAAAAAAGAAAAAACCCTGGACGAACGGGGAATCGAACCCCGGACCTTTCCCATGCGGGAGGCAACTGGACCGCTGCCGATGCTAAGGGAAAATTATACCACTAAACCATCCGCCCGTGATTGGTTGAAAGCTTTTGGCCGTATTGCCGTCTATAAGCCTCACTCAGTCTATCGTACAATCTCAAACCCCATCTAAGCATACGGTAGCACCGCATATGCCATCATTTCAGAAAGCCAAGATATAGAGCATAGCAAACTCAGCTCATCATTCACAGATTATATCTGACTTTTAATCGATCCTCTCACAAAAGAGGAAAGTTGAGCACTACCGCAGACGAATCCGGCACATCAACCGTCACCCGTCCATCCCTCACAACCGCCGTCTCCCCCACCGTCACATTATGCAGCCTCACAGGCTTCCCCTTGTCCAGCTCGTAATTATAACTCCATCCATCAAACGTGATTCCAGTGATGGCATCGCTGCCATTAGCCAACAGCCGCTGCACGCCGACATGCGCCCCGTTGTGCACGCCGCTCACGGCAAAGGTATACGTCTGGCTGGGCCGAGGAGGAGGGTTGGCGACGGGCTCGAGCCCTTGGCCGTCGACGGTGGTGTTGTAGCCGCGCATGTTGAGGACGGTGATGCGGGCGAGGTGGCCCTTGAGCAGGCCGCTCGAGTAGTGCGCTGCGTAGGCGGCTTCGCGGGCGTCGGGCAGCGGGAGGTTGGTGATGCTGACGGGGAGCAGGGCCGAGTTGCCCAGCGTGGCGGCGACGGTGATGCTGCCGTAGTAGGGGGCCTTGGTGCCCCTGGAGGCCAGGTCCGTCTCGACAGGCTGCCAGGCTTGGTACTGTCGTCGTATGTCAGCCGCGTTGTTGACAGGAGATCCTGGGCCGGGGGGTCTTATACTTACACGATAGTTGGTGCCCATGTGCATGTGGACGCGCTTGAAGCCGACCGACGCCGCATAAAGGTTAAAGTCAATGCCCCAGAGCGCGGCTCCAAAGGTGTTGGACAGGCCGGGTCGGCCCTGGTTGTAGAGGGAGTTGCACTCGCCAAAGATCAGGGGCGTCGCCTTTTGCGCCTGGGCGGTGGTGAAGATGGCGTTGTACTCGGGGAGGTGGCCCTCGACGGAGCCGACGGTCCTGGTGTGGTTCATCAGGGTGCCCTGAAGGGTGACGCCGGGAGACGTGGCGCCGCTGATGTAGCTGTTTTGCGTGTTAGCATGACCCTATCTAGAAGTCGAAGAAGAGGAAGCTTTACTTGTGGGTGGAAAAGTATTCGATATTCTTGTTCTTGTCAAGCCCGTCCTGGAACGTGGGAATGGCCTTGAGATGGTTGCCCGTGCCGGCAAAAGACGGAGCCATAAACGTGGGCTCCCCAAAGAGGGCCAGAGCAGGGCAGTGCTTGAGGACCTGCTTCTTGATCTCGGCCGTGCCATTGAGCCACTGCCAGACATACGTGCTCTCGTTCCAGCTCGACGGCCGCACGGGGCCTTGAGCCGACGTGGAATAGAGGTCGGGCTCGTTGCCGTACTCCCACGTGTACAGGTTCCCGTGGCTGAGGGCCTTGCAAGCCAGAGGGACCGTGTCGGAGAGGGTCTGCCATCCCTCCGATCTGTTGCCGCCCAGGCCGAGGTTGAGGCCGTGGGAGAACTTGACGCCGGGCCAGGTGCCGTAGGACTCAAAGTACGAGGGTCCAATGTGGATGGTGGTTGGGTAGTCGGGGGATCTGCTGGGGTCGACGATGCCGACTAGGGATGTCTTTTGAGAGGCGTTGTAGAGGGCGTAATCTTGGGTGTTGCCGCCGACGCGAATGTACGGCTTGGAGCCAGAGAGAGCCCCGAGGTTGTTGATGAGGTTGTAGGAAAACAAGTTGGGAGACGACTTGTTACCTATGGGAGATGATTAGAACGAATTGGCCGTCGAAGAGCATCACATGAGAAGAAGTTCTTACCAGCAAACTCTGGGAAGGAAGAGAACTCAATCGAGTAGCTCACGAAGCCATCGAGGGGCTCGCCCTTGGGATTGGGCTGAGAGGGCACGGTATAGACCTGCGCCGAGACAGACGAAGCGGCGCTGAGCAGCGCGACGAGGGCGCTTTGTGTCAACATGATGTCGTCGTCAATTGACCGGATCCGTGCATAAAGAGCTGAAGTAGAAGCGGCAAGAGAGCAAGAGGAGACGCGCTGCCGAGGACATTTTATACCTTGCCTCCCCGTCTCCGGGCCCTGTTGCCCGCAGCTCGCAGCTGGGATGATCTTTTCCGAATGGTAGCATTACTTGACGATTGAAGCTTGAGTCCCCCATTCCGTCCCCCGCATTGATGTGATGCAACCTCGTACCTTGCTAGTCTAGTCGATGATGTGGTTCGTGGTTGAGCGGCCTCGGCCCTGGGGGAGGCGGAGGGTCACATCACCTACCCAAACGGGAGCTTGACGAAGACAGCTCCTGCTTGAGGAAGGGACTGTATAGATGGGATGATGATTGCTCTTCTCCCAGGTGAGTGAACCCTGGTATTTTTCCCACCTGCTGCTGCCTCAAGCACAGATGATGAAGATGCAGCTTGTTTCAAAGTCCAGGCGAACAGCCCATCCAGACAACTATGGACTGGCGGGCCCAAGCTGTCAGAAAGCATCTCCAGAGACCAAAAGCCCAAGAAAAAAAGACCTTTCTGGCTCTCTCCACGCTGCCATGCAATCCATGTCGACTCGTTGGCTTAACCCGCCTCTCGGGCCGAATCACGACGTTTTTCCACGGCCAGCACCGCAACAGCGAGATTCCGCGAATGGGGTGTCGAGCCGGTCAAGCTTCCCCGCGATTCGTCTCTCTGGTAGAATCCGGATTATAGCCCAATCCTTGCTTTTGAATAGCAGGACCCCCGCATAGTTGGGGAAAGTGGAAGACTTTGGCAGAATGTCGTGACAGGGCTGAGACATGGTGGACGTTTTTCATTCTGGACTTGACCGTTTCTTACGGATAAATGCTGCACCAGGTCTATGCAACGGGGACAGAACGCAGAAAGACACCGTCATCCAGGCGGTACCGGTAATCCGGTTCTCTGAAGAAAGCTTGCTGGTACAGCATCATGACTGATCAATTGCTGCTCGTTTGATCAAATATTTTGAGGAAGCTGGTCATGCCATGCTGCTTCTATGATGTGGCTTCTGTGATGGTTCATTCTCAGTACGGCTTCAAAGTCCGGGCAACAATCCAGGTGAGCTTACCTAATTCGAAGCTCTCCTCCCATTAGAAATTCACGCAATGCAATTGGCTGACTTGTGAAGAAGAAAAAGAAGCACCTCACGGGAGGAGAATGAAGGAGAGTAGCATATGACTGTCAAGGGAAGTAGGAGAGCACGTACTCAAGGTACAAGATTCAACTCTGCAGGAATTGTGCTCAGGCTCGAATCCTTCAATGACTGTCAAAATGAAAGAAGTATTCACACACGAAAATCAAGTATCCAATACCTCCTCACACGCATGATGCGCTACGTAAAGTCGGGTTACCGATTCGAGGCACTACGACTGAAAGAGGCGCAGGAATAAGCACTGGGACTATCCGTAAGCGAATGCGAGTTTGGGGAGCTGAGAATGACCCGAATCACCTGATTTGCGTCAGAGGATGCGACCAAGATGTTCTTTCACAGGAAGCTGTATAAATTCTCGCAACAGTCTCTTCGTCGTCTTGAATATCATGTTGTTGACTGACAAAAGCCTTATTTATACCGTCAACAACTTGTTCAACAGCAATCAATTCATTCCTTGCTAGAAGACTCAAGCGTACATGTAGTTGAGCTCAACTCACAACCACAACCAACACCGACAACTCAACAACAAGCCAGAAAACAGACAACAACTCAACACCACAGCTCAACCACAAGAAGCCAAAGGGAGAACAACACTCAACCCACAAGCCAACATGTCCCGCCTCTTCCCGCACACCCCCTACGCCGAAGACCAGCCCCTCTCCCACCTCATCCTAACAACCCACGTCCTCACCCGCGCCATCACCACCGGCTCCATCATCGGCCTCACCCTCACCTCCCTCCGCCACTCCATCCCCTCCCTCCGCCGTCCCTCCGGCCCCCCTCTCCCCGAACAGCTCCTCCTCTCCGTCACCCGCAGCACAGTCATCACCACCGCCGTCGTGGGCGTCGGCCTCGTGGCGCGCATGTGGGGAAGGGAACCCATCGAGTGGCAGGACCGCAGCTGGCGGCTTCTCGAGAACAGGGGCCAGCTCGAGCTCGACGACTGGACGTATTCCGGCATGGGGGCCGCGCTGCTGGCCACGGGGCTGATGAGGGTTAGGGGGGCGGGCGGCCCGGCCAGGCTGGGATGGAGGGGGGTGGTGGGAGCGGCGGGCATGGGGAGCGTGGGAGGGATGATTGGGTACATGGCGTGGCGGTATGGCATCAACGGGGGCAAGTTTGTGGAAGCGGACAAGAAGGGGGAGAGGAAGGGGATCTGAATGTGCAGTGACGAGTGGACAATAGTGAAGTGGTAATGGTACGGAGTTTGTAAGATAAGCACATATTGAGAGGCACATCTCGAGGTTTCGTCAGCTAGCTCTATAATGAATTATACCCCATTCATCACAGCTTCGCCCGCGGCTCCTCCAGCTCTTCAATCTTCTGATACCGGTAAAAGTGGTCCAAGCACTGCGGATTCAACAGCGTGCCGCTCGGCTTGACCCTCTCTCCCGAGATGATCTTCTTGACGGGCATCTCGACCTTTTTGCCATTCACAGTAACCTGCACGCAAAGTCAATATTCACCATCCGCTCGAGGACAAATCCATAGGGAAGCGAGTCAAACATACCGGTATCTCGGGCACCTCAAACACATACTTGGGCACATGCCTCTTCGTCAACTCCCTCGCAATCGCCCCCTTAATCCTCCCCACCAACCCGCCATCAAGCTTCAACCCAGCCCTCATCACCACAAACAGCACAACCCGCTCATCCCCGTCCTGCGGCCTCCTCTGCCCCACGCACAAGCTCTCCGCAATCTCGTCCGGGAAGCACTTCTCCAGCACGACATAGATGTCCGCGCTCCCGAACCGCACTCCGCTCGGATTCAGCACCCCGTCCGACCGTCCCAGGAGGTAAACTGCCCCCGTAAGGGGGTGAATCGCGCAAAAGTCACCCTGGGCCCATACGCCCTTGAAGCGCTCAAAGTACGCCGCACGGTACTTTGGTCCCGGGGCGGGACCGGGGCCGTCGTTCCAGAGGAAGACGGGCATGTTGGGGAAGGCCGCCGTGGCGACCAGATCGCCTGCTTGGCCGGGGGGAAGCGGAGTGCCGGTGCTGCCGTCGGGGAGATCGTGGTCGAAGGCGGCGATGGGGACGCCGAGGGAGCCGTTTTGGCAGCCGCCGACGTAGACGGGATCCAGGGGGTTCTCCTGGGCAAAAGCGCCCGCCTAATTATCTCATCAGTAAGATGCCATATCACTCTGCCGGAAAAGGAGAAACAGGGAGAGAAGACAGGACAACTTACGATATCTGTACCCCCTGTTATGTTCGCCAGCTGCACCCTCGCCGGAAACCCCCTATCGTAGAACCACTCAAACATCCGCTCCGGCAACACCATCCCCGTCGAAATCACCGTCTGCAGGCTCCCCAGATCAAACTCCTCCCTCGGCACAACACCCCTCTTCATCCACTCCCCCATCAACCGCGGCCCAGCCCCCAAAATCGTAACCCTTTGCTCCTCTGCAACTCTTAGCAACACCTTCGTATCAGGCACAAGCGGCGAACCGTCGTACGCCACGCAGCGCGCGCCGTAGACATTGGGCGATATGCTCCCCAGATACATGATCCACCCGGTGGTCGTGTACTGCAGTCCGACGTCGTGCTGCTGAATGTCGCGATGGACGTGGTTCTCCTTGCTGCACGACAGAAACATTGGCCCGACGGCGTGGACGATGGCTTTGGGCGTGCCTGTTGTTCCGGAGGAGAAGACGATGACGCCGGGGTCTTGGAAGTCGATTCTGACGAAGGCGGGAGGAGGCTTGTTGATGCCTGCTTGGAGGAATGTTTCGAGGCGTTGCGTCTTGGGGATGGTGCTTGTGTCGAGGGGCTTTGCGAAGCGCTGGATGATGATGAATGACTTGAGCTGGTCGCATTCAGACATGCCCTCCATCATGCCTTTGATCTTCTCCCTGAGATCAATCGTCTTGCCATTGTACAAGGCGCCATCATCAAAGAAGACAAACTACATCAACAACACCAAAAACAATCAGTATCTCAGCTTCAACGTAGCGCATGACGATCCTCAACTCACCTTGGGATTAATCTGCACCGCCCTCTGCAACAGCCCCCCAACCCCCATATCCGTCGAACTACAGCTCACAATCCCCCCCAACCACATCGTCGCCAGAAACGCAACATACGTCCTCAGCGAATGCCCTCCCACAACAACCACCCGGTCCCCCCTCTCCAGCCCATGCTCCTTCAGCGCAGCCGCCAGCTGCCCAACTTCCCTCCGTAACTCCCCCCACGAGACGTGTCGAACATCCGTATTTCCCTCTCTCACCTCCGTAAAGGCAATCTTATCGTCCTCCTTGTGCAGCTTGCAAAGTGCTTCGGGAGAGGGTGAAGAAGAGGTGTCTCGGCTGTAGAGCGCGTTTTCAGCCCAATTCATGCGCACGCCTTCGAACCACCGCGGCAGCTGTGTTATGGGGATCGATTCGTCGACGACGCGCGTGTAGGTGCCTTCGTGGATGTAGGGCACGAATTCCCAGAGGTGGCGGTAGAAGTCGCTGCGGCTGTTGCACGACCACCTGTACAGCTCGGTGAAAGACTACGTACCCATACAAGCAAGTAATGAGCATGGGAGCTTTGGTAGTGAGAGTGAGAGATGGACACTGACCTGGAGATTCAGACCAAACTTCTTGTTCGCATCCTTCATGAACCGCCACATGATGGTATTCTCGCGATTCGGATGCTCCCACAGCTTCCGCGGCATCTTGTCAAAGTTGATGGTAGACATCTCGTTCTCACTGTCAAGCCAATCGAGTGCAATCGTTCTGGCTAGATCCCCGTATATATATATCAAGCCTCGCCTTGCAAACTTTCCACAAAACTATCGAAACAGGCACACAAACAGAAACACGCTCAATATATATAAGGTACACAAACCAACACCAGTACAACACACAAGCCGAGGTCGAAACATCCGTCCCCTCCGCCTCTTATATCCCATGCTCCTTTCTCCTCACCCCATCTTCTCTCCCCTGCCTTGCCCTGTCCTACCTATCATTGACCAGGATCTACTTCCAACCAGCCCCATATCATCCATGCCGATAAACACCGAATCCCACCTCGCGGATATAGTCCTCTCTATCCCCAGCCAATGTCGTAAGTCCCCGTCAGTCAAGTTACCACCTTAATCCATTATCCAACAGCTCGCTAAGCGCCGGATGGAACCTCGCGAGCCTCGGTCTCTGGCGGGGAACTCGATGGGGTCAGGGCCAGTTTGAAATGCGGGGGATCGACCGGGTTGTCGAGACTTGTCAAGAAGAGGAGCCACTATCTCGGACACTGTTTGCTTTGTTTACCTTTTCGTTGGTTAACTAATTGGCCATGTAATTGTTGTCATTGGAATAGGCTTGAGCGGCCGAATCGGTGGTTAGAAGATTGTACGATATCTATCGGTGCAATATTGAAATTACGAGGCGGAACATCCACCAACTCATAGGTATCCGGGGCTCCAATAGCCGTCACTACAAACACCAATTTATACCATCACCAATTTCACCAACATGATTATGAAATGCATCAACATTCACCACCAGCATCACCCTCAGTTCACATCACGCATTCAACAAAGAGTAGCCATAATCCTCTTCTTTGCCTACCGAGTCTATACTCGTCATAACCATACATGAATCCATATACCACATCTCTCATTAGCAAAAAAAAAGGCCCGCCATGATGCCTATTTAGCTTTCCGCCCCTTTTGTAAGAAACCAGGCGTCTAGAAAGGTAGAGAGGATATCCGCAAATTAATACAGAGTAAATATAAGAAAGAAAAAAAAAAGGTCATAAATCACCGGAACCTCCCCTTCCCTCCAACGCCTTGCTAAAAACCATGGCACACACATCCCTCTGTGCAACCCATCTCAGCTTCTAAGTCATGGAGATCTAGAAGAGATATATGCGGTGATCAACTAAGAGCAACAAAATAAAAAGAAAAGAGAAGAAGCTAGCCAGCCATAACCATCATCAACATTGGCTTTATAGATACGGCATCCACAGGGCATCGCACTGCGCCAGATTCATCGGGTTGACCGCCTTGGCGATGGCGTCAATCACGGTCTGGTTGGCAGGCAGGTTGCCCGACGGGTTGTGCGCCAGGCTGACGGCCCGCTTCACAATCGAGTCGCTGTTGAGCTGCACCGACTCCCGCAGCTGGTTCTCGGAGATGCCGCTGCGGTGACTGTTCATCAGCCAGAACATCATCTCGTCCCTCACAAACAACGTCAGCGCGTGCTCCAGCTCATGCTCCGGTTCCGTCAAGCATCGTGCAATCGCCATGACCGAGCAGGCAAAGATCCCCTCCATGGCCAGAGGCCCCATGAGAGTCTGCAGGTTGGGCGTCAGCCGGAACGGCACCGGCTCCGGGTTGTGGAAGAAGGGCTTGGACGCGCTCATAAAGGACATGAGCTCCGAGCCCCAGATGTTGCCAGACCCACGAGCAATGTTCATCTTGGCCGGGTAGCGGTTGTGCATGTACAGGATGTAAGTCATAAACGTGAGCGCCGACAGCTGGTACGAAAACTGTTTTCGGAACAGCCAGAATTCGGCAAACTGGGGGAAGGCCTTTTGGAAGTACTCGAGCGCTACCGTCGGCGGCACCCATTTCTCTTGGATGGCGTTGAAGACCTCCAGGCGGGCCGTCGGCGTCAACTCGGGCTTGGTCTGTCGGTTGCTCTCGTTAGTATTCGTCTTCACCAAGAAACTCGTTGCTTCGGGATGGCTTACCTGGCCTCCCTTGGACTCGAGCACGCCGCGAAGCTTCTCCAGCGTAAACAGAACCGGCTCGTCCTTTGACATGCCCATGCGTCTGCAGTGATCCTCGTAGACCCCGTGCAGCGTAATGTACGAGGTATCCTCCTGCACAATTCTGATGTGAGGTGCCAGGGGAACCATCAATGGCAGGGTGAACTGCAAGTCTCGTCGCCGACTTTCCTTCTTCCGGCTCAGAGTCTGGTTGAGATGTCTAAAGAGCTGCAGGATCTTCTCTTCTCGGCGACAGTGTCTGGCCGCGGGATGCTGAACGGCCCACGAATGAATGCTGCCGTCGTGACCACGCATCTTGAGCCGGCGATACGAGGCATTGACTGAGCGTATCAGATCGACATTGGGCAGGAACCTCTCTATCCGGATAAAATCCTGATTCTTATCCTTGTGTTGAAGATACTGCCCCGGAACCTCGACCTCCTCGAACTTCTGGTACTTGAACTCGCTCAGGTGAGGCGAGAATGCCTCGAGGGGTGCGTGCACATTCCTGCGATCCAGCTTCTCTTCAAACTTGGTTCTCCAGCGCCTGAGCTTGTGGATATATTCATACATGGTCGGCTTGACTTCGACAAAGTCGGCTTCAAACGACTTCTTGATGTGATTAGGCAAGATCGTCTCGGCAAACCTTGTGATGTTCGTCTCCGTGGCGGAAGGCAGCTTCACGCTCTTTGCAAACGAAGCAGGGGTTCTGCTGACGTATGTCAGGGCGTCGTTGAGCAGCGCTACGATCAGGCGGTAAGCGTCCTCATCAGGCGGGCACTTGAAATGCTTCTGGATCTGGTCCACCATGGTCTCCATTGACAAGGCCAGCAAGGGGAATGCCGTCTTGAGCACCGACATGATCTCTTCAGTCAGTTCCCACGGCGGTCTCTTCTGACCTTGGCCTGCTGGGTGAGCCTGCGCCTGGCCACCTTGGGCTGCGGCTTGGGCTTGGGCTTGTGCCTGCTCCATGCCGTGGGCGCCGTTTGCAGGCGCTGTTGATGGTGCCGTGCTGCCATTGGCCTCGCCGTTCTCCGTCTTGACATTTTCTGCCTTGACGTGAGCCGCATCGCCGCCGCTGGCAGTGCCTGGGCGTGACGCTGCCCCCTCCGCCTTGGGGGCGTCCTGCTTGGTCTGCAGGGGAGAAGCCGAGGGGGGCTTGGCGTTGGCTGTCGCTGACTGAGCTCGCAGTCGCGCCTTCTCTTTCGCTTCCTGGGTCTTCTTGATGGCCATCATATCTTCCCTGTTCGTCCTGAGCTGGAAGTAAAGAGCCTGGGGATATGACTTGGCGATTCCAAGGAGGATTTGATACACACGCGGGGCCTCCTTGTAACCCAGACCGGTCAGGAGCTGGGGAATGAAGGTGATCCAGTACCACGTCGGCGTCTCGCCCTTGAAGTCGTCGAAACCCGCGGCAATGGTGCCCTTGGCGTCATCCAGGCTGAGGAGCCACAGAATCCGGGAGAGGAGCTTTCGCGACTTGGCATTCTTGTAGCTGCTTGCTGCTTGTAGGTAGGACGTGAGCGCCTGCCTAGCAGCATTGAGATCCGACGGGTCTTCCTTGAACTTTCTGTCGTTGAAGTATCCCCACTCGGCCCAGGCCTTTGCCGCGCCTATGTCAAAGTACAAGGCGGTGCCGTACGCCGCGTCGGCCTCCTCCTTGAGCTCAAGCTTCTCCAGGAACATGCCCTTCAGGGTGTAGAACTCGGCTTTCTGCTGGGGATTGAAGTAGTTGAGGTTCGTATTGTTGATAACTTCCAAACCACTGTTCAGCTCTTCTGGGTTTTCGTAATGGCACCTTGCCTGCTCCCGAAGCTTCAAGAAGGCCTCTTGAATCTCAATGTTGGGTAGCGTGTAGATGCGGCTGAGCTGGTTGATGCACACTTCCGGCAAGTTGTGCTTCCTAGCCACATGAGCGAAGCGGTTGATGATCCAAGCAGTCTCGTGGAAGCCACGGTATGCGAAGGAGGCTCCGCCTGTATTTTGCTGGCCTTGCTGTGGAAGCAGCTGGAGATAGGTGTGGTTGATGAGGTTGAAGATGTGCTGCCTCCAAGTCACCAAGTCTTGCCAAGCCGTGATGTCGTCCCAGATGTTGGGGAGGCGATCACGCCAGGCTCCAAGCAGCAGCTTGAGCTCCCCGGATTTGACATCGAGATTCGACGCGTTGGTGTTGGCCAGACTCTGACAGATGACGCTTGCATCGTGCAGTTCTACCAACTGCTGGAAATTCTGGAGCAGTGGAATGTGGGCGTTGGTGAGTCGACTCGGAAGTTGATGCCATTTCCGAATGGACAGCTGTATCGCCTCATCGCACACGCGAGCAAAGTCGGTAGCCGATTCCTGCTGGTTGTGGAACTTGAGCAGAGACATGAACGCCTGGAAGAAAGCTCGTCGCGGCGTGGGGGCGTCCATGACTCCCTTGATGATGTTGTCCAGGGCTTCGCGGTGCTGTTCGTCCTGCCACATTTCCGTGTTGCGCCATGCGCATTCCAGCAGCAGGTCTTGGAAGTTCTCGTGCTTGGCAAAGTCCTGAAGAATCTCCCATTGCTGCAGCTTCTGAGCACAGAGGACCCAGTGGTCTTCCCAGATCATGTATTCGGCTTGGGAGAAGGGAATGACGCCGGTTCTTGCCTTGATCTGCGCTGTTTCGTATAACTTCTGCGCCTTGTCCCACATCCCATTCTGCTCGTACGAAAGACCGGCGTTAGTCTCTACGAACTGAGACCGACGACGCCAAGTCCCGTAGAAGAGATCGTCTTCCTGCAGAGATGCATAGAGATCCACGAGCGCGTCGAGGTTGCTTTCGCGCACAGTGGCCGAGTCGGGCCCTGGGTTGATCGCTGCGTTTTCGAGCTGCACAAGCGCCGCATACCAGGCATCGTACGTCTTCGCTTCGAATTTCAAGACGTGCGGGGGGAGCCTACATTCTGGCCACGTCTTTGCCACTCCTTCTATCAAGGACTGGACCACATTGGGGCGCTTGTCGATTTGGCGATTGTGATAGTCCTTGGTGAGGAGCGAGACTATGCCGCGCTGAAGATCGGGTCTCTCGTCCCGCAGAGTCGCAGACCAATACATGGGGAATATGACCACCCAGAGCTGATGAGCCAGTGGGTTATCGATGTGCTGCAACTGCGTCAATGGCTCGATGATGTCCCGAACCTTGACGTCTCCCAGTTCAGCCATGAATCGTCTATGATTGGCCAGGAGGGCCTCAAATTTTTCATCGACCATCATGGTCGGCTCCCTCGTATCCTTGTCTCGGGGATACACTGCAGCCAGCTGAGAGGGGGCGATCACTTTGAAGTCGTCCGCATGAAGCTGGATGTTGGTGTTCATCTCCACGGCCCCGAGCAAAAGCTGGTTGGCCTGGGCGAGCCAGTAGGAATCAGCGAGAGTATCCCAATTCTGCGACGTGAGCACGTATGAGAGGCGGACGGTGGCTGTCTTGGACAAGCTCTTGTCGAAAATGGCCATGAAGCGGTTCCGCATTTCTGCGTCAACTGCTCGGGTGCCGATGAGAAAGGCGTGCTCCATCCGCACGGTCAACTCGGTTCGGGTGATCTTGGGGTCCTCGTAGATGCGGATCACCAGCTCCAGGAACTTGTTAAGCATCGTAGGATCTTGCCTATGTTCAAAGGAGAGCATCTTATGTAGGACCGCCGTCTTCTCCTTGAGAGTCGGCCAAGTGCCTTCGGATCGGAAGACCCAGCCTTCCACCATGCCCAGAATCTCTGTGCACAGCTCAATATGCATGGACTTCTCGACAAGAGTTGCCAAAACGCTCAGGAAAGGTCGTCGGTTGTCGCCCAGAGTTTCCATCCGCAAGGCCACGACCTGAATCTCCTTGATCATCAACTTAGTCTGCATCTCGAGGTCATAGGCAGAAAGCTCCCCGGTGGTGGTCCCGTTGGCCTCCTGGGTCCGCTGGATGCCGGTTGCTTGATTGGCCAGGGCGCTGTAGTGCTGCACATGTTCTCGCGCATGCTTACTTTGCATGGCTTTCATGAGCGAAGGGATGTGTTGGTCGATAATGGCAGGCTTGCGGTTGCCCAGGGACCACAAGATGTTGACGCCCGACACGTACAGATTGCTGTTCATCTGTTCGGTTGCAATCTGTGAGAGATAGGCAACGATTTCAGATGTCTGCACCTCGGATTCACCCTCAGCATCCGCATCTTCCATGGGCGTATCTTCAGGCACCGCATCGAGAATGCGCCCAACGGTGGACTTGAGGTCTCGACCATCATCGTACTCCTTGTCAGCGAGATGTAGACAGTCCTGAATCTCCGGATTTTCCGACTTTAGACACTTCTCCAGTACCTTTTGGATTGGCGCGAAGTTCCGTTGTATCCACTCATCGGACTTGAAGTTGAGGAGAATACGCACAACCTGCAGGGTGTTGATGATGTTTGTGAGGAACTTTTCGTCGTACTTTTCCTTGTCGGCAGGGTCAGCGTTGAGAGCGGTCTGGGTCCTTTCGTGAGCGAGAATGACGTCTGTGACATTGGGGAACAAGTCAAGATCCAGATCCCCCCAACATTGGGGTTGCACGAGATTGTAAAGCAGCGCCATGGCCTTCTTGCAAAGTTCCGTCGTGGGCGCGGACACCGGGAGCGCACTGGCTGGAGATCCACGGGGCTTGGCAGATGGCAGGTGGTATCGCTCATTAAGCTGTGCGATAAACTCCACCAGATACTTCACCATCTTGTGGCGGAAGAGCGGCGGAATCTGATACTCCGGTCGGTCTGGCTGGTCACTGTCCAACTTCCGCTTCTTAGAAACTGGGGATTCCGAGAGCGCTCTGGTCGTGGGGAGGGTCGATGGTTTACCCTCGATCCGCCATTGCTCCCAGGTCCAGATCAGCCACATCATGTTCAATGCCAGCTTCTTGCTCTCATGAGAAGGATTTGGCGGTGCGGCAACCTTCCGCAGAGAGGTGATGATGAGGACAGCGTACTTGTCCCTGGCGTCGTAGAAGAGCTCGGGGTGGCGCACAAGGAAGTGGAAGATGCTCGTCATCTGTTGCATGTTTTGCTCGTCTGTCAAGATGCGACGCGGTGCCACGGCCCATGGTGTGCTCCTATCCCCAGGACCATTCCCACAGCGCTTGGGAAGAACTGGAGCGATAAGCTCCAGCGCTTGGGTCACCAAAGCCCGGCCCTCGTTCGAATTGGTCTTCAACAGGGACAGATATACCTGGCTGACGATTTTAGGGGGGGTCTCGTAGTGAGCAATGAAGTACCCAATCACGACATACGCCGCATGCTTGTTGATGATATCATCCAAGCGAATAAAAGTCCAGCCAAACTTAATGATGTCCTTTCGCGCTTCCTGGAGGGTGGCATGGTAGTACTTGACAAGCATTGCTGATAGCTGCAGCACCTCGAACCGGATATGATCGATTCCCGGCTGGGCCGAATCATCTGGAGTCATCTCAGGATGCACTTTCCAGATCTTGGTGCTCACGGCATCAATGATTGTTCGATCCATCAACCTCTGGGTCCGATTCTGTTCTGGTTGATGCCAATTCCGCATGACATCCGTAGCAACGATAGGATTGACGATGTAATGAAGCAGGAAATACTTGGTCTTGTTCGACGCTGTCTTGCCCGAGTAGGTTTCCAGGCAGCGCAGGAAAGTCGACTTCCAAAACTCCATCGAGTCGCTGCAGATGATCTTGTTGTAGATGAAGGAGAACAAGGGCTGCGTAGAACGCAACTCTTCAGAGGCAACGGACTCTACTAGACTGAATAGAGCATCCAGATCTCTCGGCGACCTCTCCAGGGACTTGACGAGGATGTTCATGAGCTGCTCAGCGGCTTGGTAGCCGGGCAGTCGAACAAAGGCCGGCAGCGAATAGCCCCGGATGTTGGCTTCCAGATCCTTTCCAACGGCTTTCAACCACGTGAGGTGCTCTTTCTTATCCATCCAAGCGCTGGAAGCTGGGTACTGGCCAAGGGAGTGGAGAATGTTGATCGTATTGACAATGGCAACGTACTTCTTCTCATTGTTCAGTCCGATAATCTCGTTGCATTTAGCAATCAATCCTTCCAGGTTCTCCACAGCCGTCTCCCTCAAGGGCGTGCTATCGGGATGTGAAAGGACTTGGGCCAGAAGTCTGCCGTGCTTTAGATCATCCAGCTTGCCGAGCAGATAAGCCCAGATTTCTTTAGGGTATCGGTTCAGGTAGAGAAACATTGGCTGTCGGAAGGGACTCTGGTGGGTTCGTCGAAGCCGTTCTTCAAGCCCGAGGAAGCACTCAATTAAACGGTCTTTGAATGCTTCCGCTGGGGCAGGTAGAAGGTGGAAGATGTTCAAGATGGCCGTGATGACCTTCATCTGGGGATGCTGCTCGAAGAAAGTAAAGGAGATCTGCTGCCAGGCATTGGGCTCAACGATGGACTCAATCTGGTCAAGCAGACGGGCGCCAATCTCGACCTTGAAGTAGCTTGTGAGGAGCTTCAGAAGTCTTGACAGGTTGTCCAACCCATGAGTGTTGAGTCGTTTGGGATCCGATAGACTCTGCAGGACAGGGCGCAGACCACTCTGAAGCAGATCCTTGGGCAGGCGTCTATCAACGGCCAATACTGACTTCAGAGCATCGTTCGCCGCTGCAATGGTTGGCTTCGATTCGGAATAGAGGCATTTGAAAAACACCGAGAGAATCTTGCCCTTGGTTGGATTGTTTGCGAACTCCTCAAAGGCCATTGCAGTGCTGAGGAGCTTGATGCAGGAAACGCGCAAGTTGACGATATGCTCATGCGTTCTGAACTCCGCAGGCTTGTTGGCCAGAGACTCATCGTTTGCATCGGCCAACGCCAGTGACTCCATCAGCAGACGATTGAGATTTTCGTCGAAAGTGACCCATTCGCTCTTGAGGCTCATGTGATACGTCATGGCATTGATGTATCCAATCTGTATCGGGAAGGGAAGTGCGCGAAGAGGCTTGGCGTAGATGGGCTGGAGAAACCTCTCCTTGTAGGGCTCGACGAGCTGCCATACCTCACAGCCAGCAGCTTTCGCAATAAGCTCCAATGAACTTTTGGCCGTCTCGCGGACAAACTTGTTCATGTGGGACAGCTCGTTGTTGAACTGCATGCAGATTTGGGCGAGGCGGGGCTGCTTGGCCTGCGGCTGGCCTGGTTGCTGTTGGATTGGCAGCGCATCTTCTTTCTTGATGTTCTTGGTGATTCGCTTAAGCAGGACCTCGAGGCTGGTCTGGGCAAGACACCTTGTCTTTTCTGGGAGATCCAGCGGCATGTCCTTGATGACATACATGAGAGCGCGAATGAATTCGGTCTGTTTTGACGTTACCCAAGCGTCGCCCAAATCGAGCTCCGTAAGCAAGAAGTTGATGCCAAGGCTCCCCCCCGTCTTTGTGAACCACTCTTCTTCGTAGCAGCTGTGGCAGAAGGTGTTGCTGAGGTGGTTGAACAGATGAAGGCGGCCTACATTGGCCTCGGAGCCGAAGATGAGGGCTGTGCATCTGTAGAGTTCCCGAATCGCCTGTTGCGCCGCCTCACGAACATCCGGATGATCAGACGCCAGCGATTCGACGATTGCATCCGACAAAACACGAGTGTCGATGGTCAGCGGGCCCTCGCCCGCTTTGGGGTCAAAGGGATTATAGTTGCGCTTGAGATCGATCAGGGACCTCCCCACTTCGATGAGAACGAAGTGCCGACACACATCAAGGAGAAAGGCGCTTGATTCCTGCTTTACATCGGGTATGGACTGCGAGAACATGACCGCCTTGAGCAACCTCTTGGTCACTTTATCCTGCTCGTCCTTCTTCGGGATAGACTTGTCGCGGCTCGAGACCTCGAACGGCGCAAAATTGATGTCCATCTTGCGGTTGAGGAAATCCTGCGCCTGGAGCCTGACAATCCTGGGGTAGTCTTCGGGCAGCTGATCGAACCCGATGCGGAGCTTCAGCTGGGTCTTGATGAAATGGATGGCCTGTTTCTTGTAGTAGTCGTCATACTGTCGATTCTGAGCATTGAGCTTGTTGTGCCGCGGTGTCTCCATCAGCTTTTGTATCGCGAGATCGATGCCGAGGTCAGCTGGGAAGGCTCTGTCCTTCTTGGAACCAATGAGCCGTAGATCGAAGCTTGAGGCATCGTCGGCATAATTTGTGTATGTGAGAGGAACAGCGCCCGTCATGAATTTGCGATTTCTGCCCCCCAGCTTCCCCAGAATGCGCATGGTGGTATGCGCATGAAAGTGGCTATAAGGGTGGGGTTTGAGATGATCGAAGAGGGCGGTCATCAGCTCGTCGATGACAGGTGCCATGATGGGGTCCAGATAGTCCGCTGTTAAATTGTCAACACAGAGCTCCAAAGTCCGCAACCCCTGGCCGACGAGATCCGTTCCGGCCCGAAGAGCCACGACCAAGGGCCGCATGAGAAAGCTCAAGTGCGGCAGCAGATGGCTCAGACGTGCCGGAACGGTGAGGCATAGCTCGACGTAGAGATCTCGCTCTGATGGTTTCCGCGCGGCCATGAGAAGATTGTTCAGGACATCCAGGAGCATCTCGAGCAACGGCAAGATCTGTTTGTAGAGTTGCTCAAATTTGCCACCGCCAATGCTCCTGAAGAGGGACCGTAGAAGCAGGAAGTAATTCATGGGCTCCTCCGCTTTGGTAGACAGCTCAATGGATTTCGTGACGATGTTGACCACATGAGGCAGCAAGACCTGTTCATTCTGCGTGGCAAACAGAGTGACTGCCATGAATGCAAGCTTGAAGAGCCGCAGTAGAATGGACGATTTCTTCACGTCTGCTGAGCCAACTTCATCGATTCGCTCCATCAAAAACTGCAAGAGCATGCCGCAGAAGCTCGGGGACGTCGCCTCGCTGGCAAGGAAAAACTGCGGGATATGCAGAAGAGCCGTGTGCTTGAAGATCATATCGTAAAGGTGCGGAATCTCTTGCTGAAAGACCTCGTGGAAGGTGGCCGGATCGATGCAGTGGAACACTGTAGCAAACGTCTCAAGAAGATCCTTTTCTTCCTTGCTGCTCGAGACCATGTAGAAGTTGGCCATATACTCGACAGGCGAGACGTACTGGTTTTCAGTGGCGGGCTTCTCTATCTCATAGTACCTGAAGACATAGGCGCCCTCCCTGAACAGCTTGATGATGACATTGACCTCTTCGGCCGTGAAGCCGTAAGCAACCTCTTGCCAGTGCGGCGGCGCATTTTGAGGGTCAATTGGCGTGCCGATGTTACATGTCCTCAGCTGATAGAACGTGTTCTTGAGTCCATTCATCAGGTTTCTGAAAAGAAACTTGTTGTCCCCAACTGGGTCAGCTCCCCTGTCTCTTGGATTGGAAATCTTGATGGGCACCGCTGAAAAGATGTCGGTCTCGTCCCAGTCCGGTGGGTGCTCCTTATCGGCAAGGTATGACTCGGGGGCACCAGCCTCGGCCTGCTGGTGATAAAGCTTGGAAAGCTTGACGGCGTTCGGGTATTGTCGATTCATGGCGGCGAATTTATCTCCAATCGCGTTGAGAATCATCATCAAGTAATGCCTTGCGTCCACCTTGTTCGGAAGCTTCGCGATGCACTCGGCCATGTTGAGAAGCAGTTTCGCGCTCATGGTCTGGAAACTAGTCCCGGGGAAGTTGTCCTGGAGATTCCTGGTATACACCTCCACCGTCTTGCGAATCTGCTCCGGAGTCAATGAGTCGCGGACATGGTGAATCAGGTCTGCCAACATGCTGTACGCCAGAGGCCTCATCGTCTCGTAAACGGTCAGGCCGTCTCCCGTCAATGTGCGCTCATCCAGGAGTTCGTCGATTTTGGGGAGAAATATCTTTCGGAAATTATAGTTAATAATGTGCCGAATAGCAATCAGAAGCTCCTTTCTCGTGCCCGATTTCTCCCGTGGGCAGTCTTTCAGCAATCGAATCACTATATCGGGTAATAAGTGCAGGAAGTCCTTAAGCTGAGAGGCGTATTGGCGGAGGAGATAGGCTAAGAAGCTCATCGTCTTGATCTGGGCGGTGATGAAATCGCCAAAGGCGGCCCGGTTCTTGATCCCTGGACTCACACCCGTGTGAATGTCGCCCCTGGCAGCAGCCTCCTCGTGGGCCTGCTTCTGAGCGCTTGCTTGGAGTGACAAGAAACCCTTGATGAGCGGCACAAACCTCGGCACATTGAGCTGAACAGTGTTGCGGTAGACTTGAAAGATGGAGACGACGATGATTGGGCATTCCGAAAGGACTTTGAAGGATTGCATCCCCTTGAGGAGCGGTCGATTCTGCTGCTGGGGATCTGCGCCAAGCTCAGTCACCGAGGCTACCGGAGAGCCTGGCCGAGGCGACTGGAAGTTGGCTTGTGTGCTGCCTGGTGTTGATGGTGCACCAGGCTGGGGATTTGGGGCGAGAGAGGCATTGTCGAGCTGCTCGTGGACGACCCTCTCCATCTGGTCGAAGAGCTCCTGGATGAGGGTCAGGAAGGGCTGGACCTTGCTCTGTAGAGTCTGATGCTGGTGTCGCATGATGTCGGATATGATCTTGACGCATAATGTTGCGTTATCTTCGTTGTCGGTTCGAACTAATTGCATGAGCAGGTCGACTATCTCCTCGGCGTAAGGCTTGAACGGCTCGGGAGGCGACATGCCGGTTGGGAGTCGATGAAGCACCTCGAGGATGCAGTTGCGGAGTTTCTGATATCGGCTGTCAGCTATACCCAGTCACGGGGCATCATAGAAGGTTCTCACCTGCTCCGGGGAGTTGCTTTGGAAGATGCATGGTCCACGCAGAATGTTGATGAAGATGGGCATCAGCCGTTTCAAGAAGGGCTCGTAGATGGGACCAGTGGTGTAAGCGTCCAGGCTGTCGCGCAAGGTGGTCGCGGCTTCCACCTTGAGTCGGGTCTCTGTTGATCAACGCAGGTTAGCATCGGGGGATAGGATCGAGGCATGCGACAAGACGGAGGCGTGGCAGGGGACAGCGGAGGGGCAAAGACGGCCATCATCGTACCTATATCTGAGGTGCTGAGTCGCTTTACGACATCGTCAATAGTAGTTCCCGACATGGCTGCATTATTGGCGTCCGCGAGACGCAGCTCTGGCTTCCATCCGCGGAAGCGATGGCGAGGCGATGCCGGGGACGTCGATTCGCAGCAAGGCTGAGGACGAGGCGGGACCAGGACGCGCCGCGATAGCTCACGAGAGCGCTGCGGGACGCAATAAACCTGCGGTTAAGGAAGGCCCCCAACTGGAAATTCCACCTGAGCAGATGCGACACTGCCGAAAAGCCGCTGCGCAGGGAGGAAGAGGCGTTTGGGCGGAGGTGGTGGTGGAAAGGCGACCGCAGGAGATGGGGGTTCGCAGCCTTGGGCGGCTCAGATCTCGGTTTGCGAACGAAGCTGGAACCGTGACGCCCGTGAAATTTCCAGACTTCGAGCAGAACTGGGCACCGTGGTCGCCAAAACCAATTGCGCTAGGCGGCGTGTCAATGTTTTTCCGGGGCGCTAGCAGAGGCACACCTCTTATCTACGGTGTGAATCTATCTCTATCTTATCGATAGCGATCTGGCGCCGAATCGGGAGCTGTCTGTTCTTCGTACCAGCTTTGAGCCCCAATCCAATCCAATCACTTTTGTTGAACAAGAACCTTGAAGAGTGATGACATGAGTATCACCAACTTGCCTTGCATTTTAGTACATATGTAGGGGCCCGGCAATTTGATTCAATAACTCATGTGATTTACACTGCCTTCAATGCCCCACGTAGAAACCCAGCTGCAAACCTTGAGGAAACCATCCATCAGGAATAGGGACTGAAGTCTGCGTCTGACATCCGGCCTCAAGTGCCATTATCTTTCTTAAACACTTCTCTTTTCTCATTTCCGCCTCTCACCTCTGCATCTATCTAGATCTCACTTTTGCATCTTTTCTGTGGCAGAGCTGTCGACTTAGCGAACTCATCTTTCTATTTTAATTTGGCCACCGTCGGAGTAAGCCAAAGATCCCTTGTCGTGAATTCGTCAACAAAGATTCCGCAACCCCACCACTGGAAGCTATCAAAACGGCGGGGAAGTTTCGGACTACAGCCGAGGAGATAACAAAGAAAGCCGATATCATCCAGACAACAAAGCGACTTTGTTCTGGAACCAGCTTGATTTTTCTATTCTCACTTCTTCCTTAAAAGCCCATCATCGCGCCGACTTTCGCAATTGTGCTGCTTGTTCCAGGTCGACCTCAAAGAAACCGATTCTCGAATACCGCCCTAACCTAGACCGCTGGACGTCCGATAGCGGCAACGAGCAACGCAAAGCAACCATCAACACATCTGATACAAGATGAGTGGTGAATACGCAGCCTTTTTCTATGGTGAGGATCCATTTTCCCGGGCTTTTTACGTTCTTTAGTAACCAAACGATGAAATTGTAGGCACTCTGGTGAGGAGGAGCTTCTTGACTCGCAACGGGTGACAGAATCCCTATTAACTGTAGCAGATGGCGCCAGAGGTCTTCTTCAGCGTTTGCTACGCTGACAAGCAGCCCCCAAAGGCCATTCAGGACCTTCACACATTCACTCCGGCCATTCTAGATGGCTACTGCCGCCACAGGGTTCAATATGCAGACTATCCCGCCATTGTCGAAGAGCCAGGCCACTGCGTGCGAGGCATGTATGCGACTGGATTGACCGACGCCAACATGTACAAGCTGGATGTCTTTGAGGGCAATGAGTATAAGCGGGTCAAGGCCAAGGTCAAGCTGATAAAGATGGAGGACGGAAAGGAAGTCGAGGGAGAGGTCAAGGAGGCGGACGTTTACGTCTTTCTTCACCCCGACCAGCTGGAGAAGCGCGAATGGGACTTTGAAGAGTTCCGGGAGCAGAAGATGAAGACGTGGACGCGAGGTGACTGGGCGTTCTCAGAAGGTACCTCCTCGATCTGCTTTGGCACTTTTGAGAATGCACCTTTACTAATTGAGAGATCTAGAGGAGAAGGCAATTGTTGAAAGCAACCTGAATGCGTAAGCATCGCATGCTGAGCTACTACATCGCCGGTATGCGCGTATGTCGAATACTGGTCTCGGGTAGTAGGCTGACGGAAAGACGGATACTGAGAAGACTGCGAATAATGGCTATTAGAGGGGGAGATTGGCGTGTTGGCGAGAAAGACATTGTATGCAATAATAGACTCCAATTGTTCTCTTAGCAATGAAGAACTATTCACATGTCCCTCGTGTTTACGTGACAAGACAATCGCTGTGTATCGTCAACAACTGCGCTCTGTTCTGACATGGGCGGAGTACAAGACCGATATACGCTTCTTGCGCCACACCTTGCACATTGCCAAAGACTGTAAGTATAAATAAGACAGAAGAAGCCTCTTCCTTTTTATCTTTCTTCGGCCATTTGGTGGTACGGTTTAGCTCTAAGCTTTTCATTATTTGCGCTGTACTGAATGCTGTATCAATATACATGTAGCATCAGTACCTACTTAGGTAGCTAACAGACAATCCGTGCATGTGGGTGGCTTGGTTACGATACTAGGTGTCAACTAAAACCCATTCTTGCACTTGCTTGTTACAGCTCATCGAATCCTCATATAAATCACTATAGACACTATTCTCGTTGAAATGGCGGTATCATTGCATATGTATATGTGACGAGAAATCACATTGGTTATTGTGTGGCAAGCCTGGCCAGCAAGGCAATCTTCCAGAAACACGCCATTGACAAAACGAGAAGGTAAGACGCGGTAAGAAAGAAAAGCATTTCGGACCTGGTACCGAGGTAGCTCGCATTTTATGACCTGCCATAATCGGCGTAATACCCATAGAAGCTTAATTGTAAATTAATCGAGATTACGAGGGTAGAATTCATACCTTCGGAGAGATAGCCCTGCCGCTATGAAGCTGATAGGACGGCCAAGTACATCGCAATATCCGACTGCACTTACGATGAGTCCTCTAGCTGAGTTGAGAAGTCTCAGCCGACAGCCTCATCCATAATTGCGATGAAAGAGGAGCTGGTCGCGTACTTATGCTGTGATACTCGACCCGCGGTCAATTGATGACCACAGCGTTGATTGGAGCCGCACAGCGATGCCAAGCACAGGGGCGTCTGGCATTGGGCAATCACAGAGATTCATGCAGTGATTCCGCGAGACTTGGGCCTGCTGGAGCCGATGTCCCAGCAATTTTAATTCTCTATACTTCATTACAAGCCGTCTTGGCTGCTGTGCGACTGAGTTTCTCTTAATCCTTGGGATATGGCATGAGCTGGGAATTTCGGCTGGAAAAGGAAGCCATAATTGTTGCTTCCACAGGTATCCGTAAGTGCTGATACGTTACTGTCGATGTAACCGGACCCTAGAATTGATCGACGAGAGAGGTTGCATTCGTGCCAGGAGTGCCAACAGCAGCCACCAGTACCAGATCTGCTTAACTAATGTAGTGCCTTAGTATCTATCTGATGAGCGAGAGCGGCTCAACAATCGCCTCTGCAGAGATATCACAACTTCTTCAACTTCAACGTCAGAAATACGCGCACGTTCCGCCGTCTCTAGCAGAGCCTCAGGCGGCTATTGAAGCACAGATGCGCCGCTAGGATCTGGAGCTATCGAAATAGGTAGGCGCTACGGATCGCTATAGGCTCAACAGCTTCCCAGCTGTGGGCTTGGAAGCTAGAAGGAAGGTGCAGCTTGGGCCTGACGCAACGAGTTGCCGTTGGGCAGGCACGAAGTACGTCAGAGCCTTATACTAGTACTCCGTAGTACCTGACATGACAGCGAGGCGGTGAGAAAGCGGGCAACAACACCAAGACCAACCAACCGGCTCGCTCACCTCAGGCGCCAACTCAAAGGCATCACCAAGGCTTCAACAGCTCCGACTGGTCTGCAGCTTGTCGACTTGCTCAAGCTCCAGCGCCTACGACTCACGCACTAATCGACGAAACGAAACAAAAAGACCAAACAAGCTGCAGCCATCACCCGCTAGGCTGCTGCGAATCCGCGTCCGGTGCCAGATTTGCCGCCCTGCGATTCAGTCCGTTCGCCGCCATTACGCATCGTCAGTCAAGGATCATCCCGATCGGGGTTGCTGTTGTCGTCTACAATGCACGGAGTATGGCAGAGATGACTGGCAGAAGCGTCCAAGTCGATGGAAGACGGCATCAGCCCAAGCCAGAACAAGACAAGAGGCAGAAGAGAAGATGCTAACCATGAAACGAGCCTTTGTTTCACCAGAATCCGATTCAACCCCACGGCAAGAGAGGCTAGTTCTGCATAGGCTACCCTGCTGAGTACTCGACACCCCTGTCACCAGCCCCCTGACCCTGCATTCCCAGGGACGAGGTCTGAGAGGAAGTTTTTTTTTCTCCAGTGTCGCATTGAGATCTGAAGGAGGGACGACTGCTCACGCAGAGACATTCCGTGTTATTTGAGTAATACGCGTCTTTTTCTTGTGGCGTGGGATGGCATGTCAAAGTGTACATACGCACGCTACGACACGATGCAATTACGAGTACGACGCGTACACACCACTGCCACCCGCATAATGACCACGAGGTGGCGAGCGCCCCTTTGCCTCGTTCGGTGCGGCAGTGCAGCCTCGGCTGGCAGTTGCCGGACTGCACGACTTTGTCTTGTCCAGCACAAGTGAAAGGGCATGAGAAACATAGACGGTTGAGTACCCATGCCTTGCCATGGACTCGAAGCGATTCATAGAGCAAGCAACGATATCAAATTGAACGTCGGAAGAGCCAACATAATCGAACAAGCAATTGCAATCGGACCAACAAAGCATTACATTTCGGGCCGCGGCCGATCCCAATGTATCCTGGCCTTTTGGAAGACCAAAATCCTCCGTGCACCGTCCCCACATACCAGGCTCTCTGGAAATAGTACTACCAGCAACCTCGCAGGTTCGCAGCTCAGCAAAACCGTCATGATGGGTATGAAACGAAGCAATATCGCTTTCGTCTCCCTCTCCGTCATTCCTGGCCATCGGCGGTTACAGCATGAAGCCGCTCTCTTGATGCGATGCCGACTTCCGCGCACCATGAAGGTGATTGGAGACGACTGCCCATACCTCATACGAATATAGATGCAGGTACTCCATACTGCTTGCTCTGACGAAGTGACATTCCCCGGTTTGGTCAGCTTTGCCTTGGGTGCATCCAACCCCTGAGGCTCACCTCCGCGCCACCGAGAGCAAGATGTGTGTGGCGAGACAGCTTACAAGTCTGCCTCGTTCACAGCAGAACTTCAGTTCGTTCCTGCAGCTGCAGTAGCTCAGGGACGTGGTGCATCCCCCTCGGCGCCAGCGCAAGACAGCAAAACGTGGCCCTAGCCAGCACCAACTGTGTCCCTCATGCTGGCGGCTGATGCAGGAAGAGCATGGCGCCTAAGCAGCTTCAGCCGTCTTTGCCGGAGCAAATGGAGATCAATGGTGCGAGGTATTCTCACTGGTTTGCACTCCGTCATGGCTCGGCAAGGCGTGGCCAATTGTCAACGATGGACCGGGGAGAGCGTGACGGCTGTGGAGCCTACCAATCGACTATGAGGTGCAGACTCGTGCGACCGTTTGGTGGCCTCCCAGAATCTTTGAACCCAAGGGTTCGGCTGGGCCCAACTGGCGGCCATGGTGGTGTCACAATGCATACGGGGTATTCCGTACAGCAGGTACGAGTACCAGTGCGGGCAGGGTAGCATTCTGGGTTGGGGCGTCCCTCCGCATCGAGAGTGTCTGCGTCCTCCTTTCCGAACACTGCTATTCTACTCGAACGGATTACTCCGCGCAAACTTGTATGTATGCCGGTCAGGCCGCCGAATCCACGACAACATGTACTTGCAATCTTCTAAACGGGCAAGCGGGCTTCTACATGCTCATATTGCTGCTAGGACTTGCGACTATGCTTAGTCTGAAGATCTGGCCCTGGCAAGCTTGGTCCACCTTGTGCATAATGCTGCCCACGGACCACAGACCAGAGAGATGTCTGACCCCTGTCCGGGACAAACCCCGTGCACATTCCTGCCCGCGGTATGTGCTAGCCACAACGTCGCATTGAGCAGCAGGTGGTGGCAAACTTGCTTGTGAAGGATGGGAAAACCAGAGGAAGAGAGGAAGACAGAGGCCAAGCAAAGGTTATTCAGGGGTTTCGACGCTGGCTGCTGCTAGCTCTACTTGGCCTCTGGGGTTTTCGGCTGATGCCCACTCTCCTCCGTCCACTTCGGGCGCTGCTCTCGAGATTCTGAAACGACGACTCTAGCCTATCACCGGGCCTCCAAGGGCACTCCCTTCGATGGCCAGCCCGCACTAGTGGTCCGCCGTGCCTCCAAGTCGCGAGATATTCAGCCCGCAGCTGTGCTTTACTGGCTAGGAAACCCCTTTCCCCCGAGGGCCTGCTCCTCCGTGAGCGTTCCCGCCGCCGCTGCTGGAGCGCAACATGCGAGCCATCCCATGTCCCTGTCTGGGTCCCGTTCCCTGCCTCGCCAATAACTCCTTCGCCGCTCTGTTCCTGCAGCTGCATCGCGCAACCCTTGCTTGCTCTGTGCTAGTCATGATCTAGGGGTACGGCTGCTTGGACCAGTTCTCCTCCACCATGCCACTATGCGGCACGCAATGTATAAGATGAAGGTCTCATCCCAACCTTGCCCTGAGTTTCCCTTGTCCCAGACATCTCCAGTCATCCAGTCCTTCCTTCAAAGTGGTCGTCGTCAAGACTCACTCTCCTTCATTCTTACACGAGGCTAGTCCTTGTTTTTGTTCTTCATTTTACTTGCTCCATCTCTCAAGCCTTCATTTGCATACGCCAGCCCGGTTGCTTGGTATCCATCCCTGAAGCCTTTCAAACCTCTGAAAAAAAAAAGAGAACAATAAGAATCTGTGATATCTTTTATATCACGGTTCCGTGTTTTCGAGCATTCTTTTTTTCCTTGACGACAGCATATACAACTACAGCACACGAGGCTTCTTCGTCTGGTACGATTTAGACTCTCATCACATATACCCTCTTTCAAAATGTTCTCCAAGCTTTTCACCATCACTGCGCTGGCCACGGCCGCCAGTGCCCACATGAAGATGTCCAACCCAGTACCCTACGGCCGGTCAACTTTGGACAACGCCCCTCTTGACCTCAGCGGCTCTGATTTTCCTTGCAAGATTGGAAGTACTGGTTCCTACAACCTCGAGGGTGCCAGCAACGTCTATGCCCAGGGCAGCACCCAGCAGCTCTCCTTCATTGGAAGTGCTGTTCACGGCGGTGGTTCTTGCCAGGTCTCCGTCACTACTGATGCCCAGCCGGACAAGAACTCTGTGTGGAAGGTCATCAAGTCCATCGAGGGTGGCTGCCCTGCACAAGACCAAGTTGGCAACATGGGAGATGACGCCGCAGCCATCGACCCCTACAAGTACAACTTCACCATCCCCAAGGAGCTGCAGTCTGGCAACTACACTCTTGCCTGGACTTGGTTCAACAAGGTCGGCAACCGTGAGATGTACATGAACTGTGCTCCCCTGACCGTCACTGGATCGGGCGGCTCCGCGGACTTCCTCGACACTCTCCCTGACATGTTCCGAGCCAACATCTTCGGCGCCGGTGATGACAAGTGTTCGACCTTCCCCGACACTGACCTTTTATTCCCCGAGCCCGGATCGGATGTCGTCAAAATGAATGGTGCAACGAACGCTTTCTCTACGCCGTCCAACCCAGCTGCCTGCCCATTCGCTACTGGTGGCAGCGGTGGCCAAGCTCCTGCTCCCACTGCTTCTCCCCAGCCAACCTCTGCCCCGGCCCAGCCGTCTCCGGCGGTCTCTCTGAGCGTCTCCGGCGGCGTCTTCATCACCAAGCCCATTGGCGGACAAGATCCGGCTACCCAGCCCGCGACACCTCAGCCTACGGTCGCTTCGTCTGCTTCCCCTCAACCTCCCGCGTCTGAGCCCGCCGTCGCTCAGCCCACAGTCACCTCGGCTCCGATCGTCAACTCGCCTGTGCAGTCCCAGGCCCCTGCTGCCACACCCTCCGCTGCCCCTGCTTCTTCTCCTAGCTCCGGCTCCGGCTCAAGCTCCGGTTCAAGCGGTGCTTTTGCCGCCGGAACTGCCTGCTCCTCCGAGGGCCAGTGGAACTGCATCGGCGGATCTCAGTTCCAGCGTTGTGCCAGCGGCGCCTGGTCTGCTGTTCAGTCCCTGGCTGCTGGCACTCAATGCCAGGCCGGACAGGCTGATAACCTCGAGATGGTTACCAAGCGAGGCAAGAGGACGATGCGCCGTGCTAAGCGTGGGTAAATGTGCGTGATGCACTGCGTCCATTTTACTCGTCCTTTCATCCGTTTGCGCACATGGAGCTGAGTTCTCTTTCAAAATTCAGGGGGGTTGAGATTGCTCAGATTGGCGATGCGTTGGTTTGCTTCTTTTGCATGTCATTTTTGGCACCGGCTGGTTTGGATACGGTTCGGTAATGTTTCTTTAAGCTTGTACATTACTTCACTCTTTTTTTCTCTTTTGCTTCCTTTCTTTCCGAGTTTGGAGATGGATTGGGTTGGCATCTTTCTCCCTCTCTTTATGATACAGCATATATAGATACCCCAATCACGAGAGGGGAAGCCAACTGTCACAAATATAAACATGTTTGGTATACAAATACATTGGATCATTCTTGCCTGAGTGACTGAGTAATGTAAACTCCGAGTGTGCATTTGTATTTATTGGTGAACCCCAGTAGATTCTATTCTCCGTCTCTCTCTCTATATTTCTTTTTTCCCCTTCCTGTCTTCTTAAACTCCTCCTGAACATGCTTTATAATCTGCTCACAGCCAATTTTCGGTCTCATGTTTCTTCGCCCTCTTCTCACGCAAAATCCTCCTCTTCAAGAACCCAGACCCCTGCCTCGTGTCCCCCTTCTCTAGTGAAGTCGGATTCACCGGCACCACCCGGTCCGCGTAATCGATGCCGATGTGCGCCTTTCCATCACTGCCGACAAAACGCCCAAAGCTGTACTTTGGAACCACTTTGCCGTCCTTTGCCCTATCCTCTTCGACCTCGCCCTCGCCCTCGCCGTCGCCGTCGTACTCGCGCGTCAGCTTGCTCGGCGCGATATACGCCACCAGAGACCCAATGTTGGTGGGCATGCGCGGAAGGAAAAAGGTGACGCCCCAGCCGTAGAAGAAGAAGACCATGAGGATGTAGAGGCTGAGAATCGTGGTGCTGGTGATGAACGCGGTCGTCGAGACAAAGATGCGTGTTTCCGTGACGGTGCGATTTCCCATCACAGTGGTCCCGTTCTCTGCGTCCACGAAAACGTCTTGGTGAAGCGTCACCATCATTGCGAAGATCCGTTTGTAGACATCGGAGACTGTGGGGAGGAACTGCTCCGGGTCGGGTGTCGGCTTCGTGGGATCCAGCAAGTCCGGGTTGTCGCTGTATAGTTTCATCAGGTACATGAACCAGATGTACGAAACGTCGTCGGAATGCCATCCTGTAGAATTGTCATAGCCCTGAAAACCATTGTTGATATCGTTGATGATCGGTGGATAAGTGAACGAGCTCGGATACGGAATCGAGGACGTGAAGTTGCTGACGGGTGTTGCATTTCTGATGTATCCTTCGCTGTCAAATACGACCCGGAAATCGGCAACCTTGTAAACCGGCTTGCACACGACAAGAGACGAGTTCAGCACACCTGTTCCATTCCTGATGTCTGCTCGGGAGAATCCCACCAGGAATGAATTATCGCACTCATTTACGTAATCGTTCATGACATCTTTGCCCGGCCTCATGGTGTTTGCGATCTCGGCCGCGGCTCGCCCTTCAGGTACCTTGTAATCTGTTTTGTTAAACGACAAGGTTGCGATGGAATATTCCTTGGCGCAGCCTTTTGGCGGGGGTTCTGGTCGACCAAAAGTCGTATTCACCGTCGGCGGCTTGTTCTCTGTGACTATCGTGCCCATCGATATGCATGAAGGATCTACACCGAATCCGGTTGTCGTGACTGTATATAGGTCGTTCCCTGATGGGGTCTCGGATGTGATGTTGACGGGCAGGTAGGTAAACTCGGACGTCGTCCATGGCGGTAAAGGGGCTCCAGAGGACCAGTTTGCCATGAGCGTGTACATGGGATCTTCGTAATTATCGGGCAGACCAGCAATCCATTTTGAAGTGACATTTTGCACACCCCGTTGATCCAGCTGTGCCTGCTTCAGAGGTGTCATCACGACGGGATACACTTTCTGCGTGGGGTTATCGTTGAAAATCGCACCAAGCCCGACCGCCAGAACGTTAGCCAAGAGAGCAATAATGCAAATGCACCCTAGAAGGAGATGTCCGGATCGAAATGCTCGCCAGAGAGCAAGCTGCGGGGGCAATGCGGTATAACGAGCTTCAATCGTGCGTTTGGCTGTCCCTCGTCCAGATGTAAGGTCATAAAACGGCTGTAAGAGGCACAGATATCTGTTTAGCATGACCCAGAACGGCTCGACCACTGTTGAGAAGATAGTGGGAAGATAGCTCGTCAGCAGCTGATTGACTTCAAAATTCGTCGAAGGGCGCACAAGTCCTAAAAGCTGCGAATAAGTTTCTGTCTCTCGAAGATGGCTCCCCTCCCCCATGCTGCTGTGTTCGTGCTTACCTCCTAGGACGGCATCTTGATGTTGCAGATATGAGACAACAGCGACAGCAGCGCATAAGCACACTGCAAACGCAATGCCAACAACCTTTCGTAAAGCAAATGGCTTGATGGGCAGATAATGACCTGTTTGGTCTGACCCAGCTCGGCCGGAGTTCGCCTCTGACGGCCCTGTCTGTGCTTGACTTGAGACCTCCAGCAACTCAAGCCTCGTCGCCCCAGAGGCGTCTTGGCATTGGCACGATAGCTTGAAAGTGTAGTCACCAAGCTGTTCCTTCAGCTGATCAGCGGTTAGATTCCCCTTGCCGCTGAACTTATTCAGCAGACGCGGACTCTTCTGGATCAGAGAAATGAGAGAGCCCAAGGAAGCCGGATCCGATGACAGCAAGGTTGGGTTCCCATGACAGACCCATAACAATACCAGCGTGAGAACGGCCACAAGAGCGAGTCCTCCCTCCACCAGGGCGGTAAAGACGCGGCTGACGATGATGCCATATTTCACCAGAAGGACGTTTCCTTCAGTCGAAACTGAATCCGTGTTGTTCACAAGCATTGTGTGAAAAGCTACAGAAAACATGACCTTATGCGCTAAACGATATGAATCGCCTAGCACGGTCGTGTTAAAGTATGCATCGGTAGAGTAGTTGTGCAAGCCCATCATGACTCCCACCATAGGCCAAAATGGGTAAGACAGTCCAAAAGGATCCAGCCGTGTGTCCAGATCGAGGAGGTGTGTGAATGGATGATCCCGAGGCACATTAACTGATGACATCCCGTTTGCAATGAGATACTCGAAGGCCGAGCTGTTGAATTCCGTCACTGGGAGAGGTTCTGGGGGTGATAGGGGTGTAATCTGATCGTCGACGGGGACATATCCAGGCATCTGGACCATAGCTGTCACGTTCTGCTTAAAGTAAGACGTTTCGCAGAATACCGCAGTCATATTGGCTGGGCCGTCGAGTCCATGCTTCCAGTGGCCCCAGGTTCCGAGGAATTGGTTAAAGGCCTCCTTTGAACAGGTCCAACTGAGTGCCACTTCTCCCCAGGCACTGTCTTGGTAGCCAACGTACAGCATTTGGTAGGCAGAAACGGTGGGTGAGCCGGGGGAGGCAACAATGCTGGACGCATTGCATCCCATGCCGTTGATGAAGTTGTAGGTCCCGTCCACCATCTTCGGTGTATGCTCTACTTCAGCTGGCCAGCACTTCAAGTCTGTCCAATATTTCGTAGTGGTGCCGGTGAAGTTGGCTATATTGCCTTGAACTGGCTCGGCCGGTTGAAAGGGCATCAATGCATAGTCGGAGCTCGTGAAGGCGGGGAAGGGCCGTTTCAACCAGGCCATGCCATATCCAGCATTCATCACGGATTGGTCCATATTAGTGGCTTGAGTCAACGAATCCATGAACATGGACGGTGCCGACATGGCGACGGTTTTGTTCATCAGCACGGGGCCAGTCCCCAAACAGGAACTCTGAAGGGGTGTGATCATCCAAAAGATGATAACCATAACCGTCCCAGAGTAAAACACTGCCCAATGCCTAGTCATTGTTTAGTATATGACCCTGATCCCTGCTGGTATACTGCAGATGTCGCTATCATACCTTTGTTTCGCAGCCTTGAAAGGAACGAAGGCTACAAAGTCCACCGGATAGTCTAGAAAGACTGACTGTCGACCAGTTGCACCATTCGGCTTGGATACTTCTGTCCAGGGCTGCATCCGCTTGATGTCGAGATCAATCCAGTTCCACACCAGACTATAAAGGACCGCAATGATGGTGGGGAGGTAGAGGTAGGTGAGGTTGACAGCGGAGGGTATCTCGTCGGCATCGTCAACCAGCGATAGACCGCCCAACTTCCGGCTTCGCTGCACAAGGACCTCGAGCAAGACGATAATGACGACGGAAGAGATGGCGAATGAGATCAGGACAGGGGCCTTCATCGTACTCGGTTTCCATCCATGCCTGCAGGACGGAGAAGCATCGACAACTAGGGTCTTGATGAGCATGGTTTCCGCAATTGGCCGTGGTGTTGTTCATGTATCACTGACCCTTCTTTGAAGTTTTCCATCTGGATATCCATCCAAAAGATGGTAACTTTCTTTTGGGTTCATTTTGCACATGATTTGAGTATGTAAAGTCGTATGCTGTCGGCTGCTCTGCACCCGTCGAGGGCGAGAGGGGCTCAAGCTCAGCTCGAGACGTCATTATTCGATCCTGTTTGGTTATATATCTTCAAACAAAAGACGTTGTGAAAAGGGGACTGCGATTTTCGGTAACCGACAAGAGACGAACGTAGAGGAAGAGACCGCAGAAAAGACCAAAAGCAAGAGGAACAGAGAAACGGAACGAGAATGAAGAGACTGCGCCGCTGGAAAATCCACGAGAAACCAAATGACGGAAGAAAATACAAAAGAAAAGAAAGCCTGGATGAGAGACGGAGCAGAAAGCCTGAAGCCCATCCGCGGGGGCGCATCTTGCATGTTAAATGTTCGATGATGGTCCACCATCTGGTACAACCCAGGAGACGAATCTGCAACCCGTGAAGATAGCTTAATCCAACGACCCAACAGCAAATATACTCCATCCTCTAACACTCACTCGCCTCTTCCTCCGCATCAGGCTGTTACCACCACATCTCCCAAACCCGTTGGTTCCAGCCCGGCTCGGCTCACCCCTGCTGCAGACAAGCTGAAACCCGGCCAATCTCCACCGTCAACGGCAGCCTTAAGCGCCGGCATCTGCCTCACGCAGCCAATAGACGCGGATCTCGACGAGCAATAGGCGCACAAGCGGGCTGGCGGGGCCGTGGATTGTCCTAGAAGGGGCATCGCAAGGCTTTTTCGGCTGTGAAGATTGCTGCTGTAGCATCGCTTAAGGCGCAGAGCTGAAGTGCAAGGCAAACGACAAATATAGCAGTCATGAAAAGGAAAGGATGGAAGAGATGAAGACGAGGCTGTCTCACCACATTTAGATCCTTGCCTGAGGCAACGAACCATGGAAGAGCTGAGGACAGAAATTGACAATTGGAAGGAAGGGCCAAGCGAAGCGAGAATGACTCGGGCAAGAGCGCGTATTTGCCAAAACGAACACCTGAACTTCCAACTCGGGAAATGTACCTTACGATACCTAAGGTACTACCTATATATTGTATGTCTCTCATACGCGAATAATCACCGTCTCTGTCTTGTTTCTACCGTTCACTCCAGCTTCTGTCCTTCATACTATCCAAACCTGACAATCTCTCAGGTTTTGAGACATGCTAACCGTTGTAAGAGTATTCCCATGTTCGTGACGGAGATATGATCTGCAGCCCTGATCAACCATAAGCGCCTTGATCCCTGCCCCGAAAGCAACCCATGATGATAAAATCTTATACGAGCAATCAGCTCTCAGCAACCTCGAAATCACAGACCCATCACCAAACACCATTTCTTACCAACAACACTTTTTAGAGCTCCATTTTCGCTTCCCTTTCATCAAGCCCACAAACCTCAACCATGTGCTCAAACTGCTCCCTCATCTCTTTATAATACTGCACCACCTTGCTCATACTGCTCTCAACAAGACCCCTCTGATACTCCCCCTGCCCCAATGCACAAACGTCGATACCGAAGCTCTTCGATATGGCATCCTGCTCGTCTGGCCGAAAGTCACCGAGTTCCATTCCCATGACATCTTGGCAAATCACCGCCACGACGGCCCTTTGAGCTTCGTCAAAAACATCCGCCATGTCTTTCAGATATTGCTTGACTAGACATACAGTATCAGTAAAATATTCTCCAGGGAGTCTGAAGTACTTGCATTTCCTGATCGCCTCCACCTTCTCGGAAACACCGCCATATGCCACAGCAGCGGCGACAGCCCCGACGCACAACAGCGCAGCAATCGTCCAGCCAAGAGGAGTCGAGGCCAAAGTCCCATAGAGAATGGCTCCTCCAGTACCTACCCCTCCAGCCCCGGATGCTGCACTCCCGATCGCAAGATTTCTAGGTGAGAGCATCCTACTGTCGTATTGCAGAAGTTGGTCGTCGAGGTACGGCCTCAGGAGGCCGCTCGCCTTGGAGAGCATGATGCTGCCCGTACGGAGATTCAGGCCGGCCATGTAGAGTACTTGAGGAGTGACGGCTGAACAATGATCTAAGCAGAAGCGCTACAAACATCCGATGGGTAAAAAGGGGGAGGAATATACTTACATATGCCCTTGCCTAGCTTCCCCTGACAGCCCAGGTCTGTTTTCGCTAGGGTGTCAAGTACGCCCGTGACTTCGCTTTGGAACTGCTTGAAAGGAGCAACAGTTACAGCCCAGTCAAGTGGTTTTGCTAACTGCTCAGCCGCTGCCTGGCCCGAGTTGGCCTCGTACAAGAACCTCAACTGCATCTCGTTAGGCCGCCTGTCTGCTGGATAAAGGGCAGTAATATTTACGTTTTCAGCCATTGTGGCAAGAGGCTCAATATTCTCGACGCCGGTAGTCCGCAGATTAAAGACACTCTCGACATCTTGCGCGTGCATCAAGGAGAATCTGGGCTTCGTCTGTGTCTGAAAGAGCCGATACACAGAGAAGATTTCGACCACCTGCGATAGCATCGATAGCCCGTTCTCAACTGTGGAAAGTCTACTGAGCATGTCAGCAGAAGCATCCCAGAGTACTGCTTCAAGGTATACACCATACCGAGACACAATCTCCTCTGTATCTGTCACTTCAGGGGGTGCCGACAGTTCGTCAACACGGATATTCAGCTTATTAATGACAAAAAGCTGGCAATATCTTCCTCTGTGATCGGGCAACACATTGCGAGCAAAGAGACTCATAGTATGAGGCTTTCTGCCGATGCCGAGGAAGAACTTCAAGGTGACGGCCGGGGCTATTCTCCTGAAGAGGTCTCGAACATGGTTTTGCGCTCTGCCGTTGGGGTCGTAGTTGGTATACTCTCTGTGTTCAAAATCGACCTTGAATAATGGTCAGCGGCAGAATTCTTCTCAATAAAATGTTAGCTAAGGTTTGGCATCATGCATGATTCTTGCCTGTATGGGAACAAAGTCATCGCGATCGGCATCGTTGTGTGGCTCGACAGCGTCCACCGTCCGCACATTCCAGTTGCCCGGTTCTGCCTCCTCGAATGCCGCCGCCAAATCTTCGTTCTTTTCCTGCGATCTGCCGTGACTGGAAAAGTACCATATCTCTAGTCGGACCAGAAGCTTTGGTGCTGCGCTGGAAATGTCATCGTAGTTTGGGGGTGGCCCGTCCATTCTAAGGAGCAAGTGTGTGGGCGTCTCGATGGCCAGATGTTGAAAGATGGCAATGGCAAACGTGCAATCGGAAGCCTCGTGTTGAGCGGAAGATGGGAGAGAGAGTGTAACCAAGGCAGAACAAGAGCTCACAAGAAGCGACAGATTGACCCTGCCATACATCTATGTCCCCTTGAAATGGCGTGACACTCTTCCGGAGTGCCATCAAGGCCTTTCCCACGGGCTGATGCAGCAGCACCTTACCTCGGCTCTCTTCCATCTTACACTTCCATCAAGCCCATTTGAACAGACGTCACGGCACTGCGAAAACCTTCTGATTGAGACCCAAGATATGTCTCCGACGCGGGGTTTGCGCCCTCGGATTGGACGCAATGCATGGCCGAACACGTAGCCGGGGATGACTGGCGAGGCTTTTCTCTGCGGTTAACATACCTCTGCGGGGTTGTAGCCAAAGAGCTGGCGAGGCTGGTTTCTCTCAAACTGCAACGTCGTTCGGCTGTGCATGTGTACACTTTCAGTCTGCCTGCTCTCGAGATCATACTGATGGGCTTTCGGATCCTCATCTACCCTACCGTTTGCGAATGCTCCTACTTACAACAACACCTCACGAGAGGAGGTTTGCTAAGATACTATATCCTTCTTGACCAACATGGAAGTAGAAAGTCCACGATTTCCTCTCGAGACGACCTCCTTCGTTGGTTGCCCCGATCATCCCCCGTGGAAAAAGACGGCCATCGACAGATACGTCTACGCATCCCACTACTATAACAAGTTCGACGAAGCATTGAACTGGACAGAACTCGAATCAAAGATACGCTCCGTTCGGTATCATCTGTCAGAATGCATCAGATACCAAAACTGCCCCGAGATTGCAGCATTTACAACTCCATTAGATCAGAGACGTAAGACAAACTCTACCATGCCCAAGGCAGGCATCCAAAACATGGGTTCATGAACTGATAGAGAAGCAGCCTCAGCATATTTCCAGCCACAAACTGGTAGTATCTTCAAATACAAATACTACAATAGTCCCCTATCCAGAAGCGCTTGGCGTTTAAAGATTGCATCCGACATGGCCTACTCAGGACTAGATGCCATGGAGCAGATCCTAGCCTGTCTACATTGTTGGAGAAACGGCAGAGAAACTAGTGACATTGTCTACGACATCACCAAGTGGTCCGTCTCCCCTTCCACCATATTTCTTATATCTCTCTCGAACATTGCTCCATCTGCCCCAACTCATCATCAAAGAAACGCAGCGAACCCCTAATCATCATACCATTCAGGTTCCTGCTCATGTACGCCTCCTACACAATCCGCACCCTCCACTACAGCCCCGTCATCGACACCACCGCCCACGCGGCCCTGCTCCTGTCAAGCTGCCTCGCCCTCCGCTCAACCTGCCAGCTGCTCTACATCGGCATCCGCAGCTTCGTCATATCCCGCTGCCAAAGCATTGTCAGCTCTTTATCCTTTGGACTTCTCGCCGGCGATGTCCACCAGCGCGATGTCGATTCGCTTCATGGTTTTTGGTTCCGTGGGTTGAGCCTGTTCAGGGTGGAAGAGAGGCTAAGCATACCTGTGGGAAGTGCATTGGGGACATCTGGTGAACATGTTGCTCAGGGATCTTTGCCTGCTTTCGGATATGTCGGATATGTCATTCCTGAGGACGATTGATAGCCGTGTGTTGCTTTTGCTTTATGGATTGGAAGCATCGAAGAACATGCTGATGAGATGAGAGGGCATCGGACATCGATCGATAGTAAGGTACAGCACTCTATCTGTGTAGGAGGTAGACAAGTCCATCAGAGCCTCTATAAGATACTGGGGGGTCATTGGTACGATCTAGTACAAGTCCGATATTCAACAACGGCACGCATCGGGACAAGCAAAGCCGCGTGGACTGCACTGCTCTTTTTCTTCGAGCCATATTCTGGGAACGAAAGGCTCTTGTAGTCATCGGTGCCAATTGAATCAATCAGGATCAGTCTGTAGGATCTCATCGGCTCTGTTGATTCAGGCACCTCACTTACTTGAGGCCGTCTTGCTAGGAGGAGGCTACCGGGATCGATGGGAGTTTATCACGTTCGATCGAGGTCGAAACACCTTCTGAATCTTGACTGAGGATGTTTGGGCGAGGGAAAAAAAGTAAATGTAGAGGGTAGGATAGGGTAATAAGTGGTGAGAGCGCTTCTAAGCCAGGGCGTCACCCAAGCAAGCCTCGACATCCCAACCCTCATTTCAACTCACGTCAACCAAAAACCCATAGACAAACATCATACAGGATCAAGCCAATAGCCAAAAGATATTACAGACAAACCCCCTGGAACTAGTGGCAGCGGCAGCCTCTGCCTCCCGAGCCGCCATCCACCCATTGGTCCATGCACCCAGGAGGCGTAGTCCACGTCAAGCCACGCAAACGCCACCAAAACATTCAAACATTCATTAGATGATTCAAGTTGGAGATATATCTTTCCATTCATCCTCGACTACTCATGGCAAGCTTGTCTTATCCTTCTCATTACCAGTAACAGTCCAACGCAGAATAAACTCTCATAGTGGTACACTACAATTACAACGCTTTGCACATCCGCAACGAGCCTCCTCCATCATACCCAGCAGCAGCCCAAGTAGATGACCTCGGGCCAGACACGGTACCTGCTAAACCATCTTCCACAAAGAGATGGGGCAACGGCCAGCTATTACATCGTATGCTAATCCCTCTGCCGCTCTAATGCTCCACCAAGCGCTGTACATCTTCAAAAAAAATAGGGTGCAGGAGAAATAAAAAAGAAAAATTTCGAAAACGTAGGAAAAGGGGGGAACGAAGAGACGAAAACAAGCAGAATGCTTATGACGAGCCTCCAGCGGCCGCCATAACGCCACCAACGCCCAAAGTGTCTTTTTTGTGAAATCGTAGAATTCGACGCGTAAACGGAGACCGCCCTTGTCATCGACCGGTCTGCAGAAACTTCAAGTCGTGCCATCATGGTGCGTGCGACATAACTCGGCAGCTCCTCTCATACTGCTGCCCCGATTCGTTATGCGGAAATCCGTCTAAATCTCAATGTCCTTCATGGTATCATCAATCACAACCTCGGGGGTTTTGCTGGTGACTTTGGGAGCCTCGACCTCCTTGCCCTTGTCCTTGGACAGGTCTGACTCTGTCCGCTCCACCGTGGTCACCGTCGGACGCTTGCCTTCCTCGCTGTTTCGGGGGGATTCGTCATCCTCCACGTCGACCAGGGTGCTGGGCTCGATGATGGCGTCGGTCAGCTCAATCGTCGCCTCTTCCGTGACGCGGCTGAGAAGGGGGGCCTGGGGCTTGCCGAGACCGTTCCTCATGGGACTAGTGATGGGAGCGGAATCGCGAAGTCGCTGCATCGAGCGGCCGCGGACGTCGCCCGTCGAGTCCGAGGGGTTCGCATAGGGCGATGCTGAGCGGGAGCCCAGAGGGGAGTTGCTCTTGGAGGCGGCCTGCGAAGGCCCCTGGGACTGACGTCGGGCTGCCGCCACCCGGCGACCGTGCTTCTGGTCCATTCTCCACCGGAGAATGTTGAAGTAAGAGGGCTCAACTCGCGCGTCTCTGAATTCTCGGAGTTTGAGCTCGTTAGTCTCCTCATCCACGAACCACTTGCCGCTGTTGAGGTCGTCGGCGACCACGGCGAGGAATGCCGCCCACGAGCGGGCAACCACGTATTTGGTGTCGTAGTCGCGACCGAACATGATAATCTGGCCGTATTTTCCAGCGGGTCCAGGGGCAAGGTCGACAGCCAGGTTGTTGCCACCCCAGTCGCGGACAAGTGGGATCCAGCCGGCGTGAGCATATGCCTTCTGGACGGTGTTGGGCGGAATGCAAGTCTGCTTGGCCAGGAGATTCTGTCTCCATTCACCAGGACCGTTCGAGGACGAAGACGACGAAGGTCGCTGCTTCGAGGAGGAGGCCTCGCTGCTCGAGGGGGTCGGCGGCTTGTTGTTGGCGGCATCCAGCATGAACTGCTGGTTTACCTGTCGCCACGTCTCCCACTCCTGAGGAATCTCTTCGCAGTCCATCAGCATCGAGCCGAAAATGATACCCGTCGGCATTCCACCGCGCTCCTGACCGTCGTGGATCATGAGAGACTCGCGGACATCCTGAGGCAGCGAGCAGTCCAATTGATGCTCCAGGTCGTTCAGGTCGTTGACCGTGGCACCCTCGCACAGCTGGTCAAACAGCTCTGGGTAATTCTCCTCCGCCCACGCGTCTATGCGCCTCCAGGAGTGTGCAACAGGGGGAGGCGGGGGGAGGCCATTCTCGAATGACTGCATGGCTACGTCACCAGGCGACTGGACCTCAAAACCATCCTTATTCACATTCTGCGATCGAAGGCCTGGTGAGTATACTCGGTTTCCGTTGGTAGGAGAGCCTTGCGTGGAAGGCGCCGCAGAGTCGTCAAAGTACGGGCTGTGGATGTCGGCTCGAGAGTCGGAGGCGGTCGCAATGCCCGTCATGATGTTGCGGCCATTCTGGAGCGGAACATGACGACCGGTTCGCTGGGGAGAGTCATAGGAGGAGTCTGCAAGACAGCGCAGTTAGCATGGGCGGGCAACAGCCGATTTGACTCGTGTCAAGAGCTCAAGGGTCCAAGACATACGCCGGTCATTGCTGGTCATGGTATGCCAGAAAGTGCGAAACGCATCTCCGATTCTGTCGGTCAAAAATCCATTAGCTCGCCGGTCACGACAATTGCCGCATCGCGCTGGGAACAGAGGGAGCCGACTCACGCGTTGGCCATTGTGTCTTCTGTCGTGGGCTGTCACCCAACCAGAGCTGCGAAGGCGCAAGGAATTGAGGAGGCGTTGAAAGGGGGGAGAATAGGGGGCAAGTAAGGTTGGCGCGTAATTTTTCAGCAGCAACAGCACCAATTCAACCGCTTGTCCAGACGGCGGCAGATTTGTGCGAACCGAAGTCGAGAGCGAGCGAGCAGCAACCAGGCCTGTGCGCATACAAAAAAAAAAGATTCTGCCAAGGTAGCCGGTCGAATGCAGATTGCGCCTCTGCGGAGACCAAATCGCGGGATTATCAATAAGACAGGCTGCAGTGAATGAGATCTCGATTCTCCAAACGTGAGGCGCCAAAGCAGATTAAATGGCGTGGAGAGAATCCGATCCTCCAAAAAAAGAAACGCGGTTGAGGTGTGGCGGACGGGAAGGCGTCTTGCGTCTGCGTCAGTCGCCTCTGCTCTGTTGACAATCGCCTTGTTGACTGTGGACGCCACAAGCTGTTGACTCTGGCTGTGCCTATGCAGGTCTGGCGGCGATGACTTTGCTCTGACGACAGCAACGAATGCAATGCTGGTCACCCGACTGGATTTTGCAAGATCTTCGGTGGGTGGGCGGGCGCAGATCACACACACTTTGCTGCTGGCTGGCTGGATGCGTATGCGGTTCTGCTGCGGAGAAGCGGCGCGGTTTGCAGGGAACGTCAAGGGAGAGAAGCTGCTGCTGGATCCGGTAACAAGATTCGCAGGACGGGGCGTCTGTCTGTTTGTCTGTTTGCCTGTCTGAGTTGGATGCGAAGGAGAGGAAAGATTGGAAAAAAAAAACACAGACGAAGGGAGCGCAAGAGACGAGGGCGGGCCAGGCACAGGTCAAGCAGGAAGCGGCCAAAGGGGGAGAGAAAGGGGATCAAGATCCAGTGCGGACGCCAGCTACATGTACTTTGCGCGGTGCAGCTGGCGACGCACGAGTACCGCCCGTCGCCAGTGGTCCGACCGCCTGGGCCCAGTGCGGTACCGGTACTTGCGCGGTCCAGGCCTGGCGCTGCAGCTGCTGGCTGTTGGCGACGGGGGAGGGGCAGCCCAGCTGCGGCGCGACGGTTTCTAGGGCGTTTGGGCCTCTGGGGGGGCCTGTAACGGGGCGCCTACAGGGGCTCCCAGGGGATCCTTAGGCGGTACAGGTACCGGCAATCGTACTGCTACCGCCCAATGCCCCATTCCTGCCCGCGGACCGGCGCCGTCACAGGGCCAGGCACAGGTACCGCTACATGTCTCTACTGGAGCCCCTCGCTGTCTTCCTCCGAGTCTGTGCCTGGGTCAACTTGCAGTGGAAGCTGCCCACACGCCTCAACCTTTTCCCGGCCGACTCTAAAATGTTTCTTCGTCTTGGGACCCGCCTCGCAGGACAGGAACTTGAGTCCATTCCTGCTGTTCAGCCAGAACTCGTCCGCTCTCAGCTCTCGACCAACAGACCTTATCAACCTTATCCTTCGAAAAGCCATTGGAGGAAAGCAGACGCAGGTGCACATGGAGAGAGATATAGGGCCTGCAGCGGCACAAGTAACAAGGCATGCATCACATCCATGATGCGAATACTAGCCCGCGCAGATAACTGCTCTGTGCCTGTCTCGCTCTCTGCACTGCACTCGGATCCATGGCGCATCTGCTTCGGCGCGCCTCGCCCTCCTGCTCGCCCTCCTACTGGCCCTCGTCCTCGTCTGCGAACTCAAGTGCAAAGAAACAAGAGCCCACGTCTCGCGGGGGCCACCAATCTAAGCAGCAAATCCACCCAAGAAAGGGGATGGATGAGCCAGGGGCCGCCATCCAAGCAGCTTGAGACTTGGACAGGGGCACCACGCCACCCGTCGAGATAATTGGTTACACCGGCCAAGGCAGAGGCACGGGTGGCTCCCCCAAGTACCGCACTAATGCAGGAGGCAAGTCATCCAACTTGGCTTTGGGCCTCTGCCAAAAGGCCTCTTCGGGAAGCTCCATCGGCCACGAGAAGCGCATAGTCAGGCTTTGAAATTGCAGTGGAGGGTCCAGTCAGTCGCCTTTTCGCCCACGAGTCCTGCAATTACTGCTGGGCTCTCCAACAAAGAAGGGGGAGCTTCTGCTTTCACCGGCATGGCCGTGCACGCCCAGCAAAGGCACGGCACGGCACCTGTTCAGGTCGCCAGAGCCTGTAACTCGCCTTCGGCAAAGGAGCTCAAACAGGAGGCGTCGATGCACTTGACCTTACAACGCACTTGTACGAGTACAGGAACAGGCTTGAATCGTGCAGATTATCGTGCTACCGACATGCAATCGAGCATTGCAAGCCGCTGCCGCATGCCACGGAAGGATCACGAGCAGCATTAGCATCAACGGTTCGCGACGCCACACGGCGCTACTGGGCAAATCTCTCTGTGGCTTCATGCGGCATCTCTAGGCTGCTGGGCTGGCCTCTCACAGCGCACACAGCAATCTCGGGGCACAGTGACATTTCAGGATCCGTTTCGCCAATTCATCCCCATGGTGTCGAGCAACGAACAGGTTCAGCTTCTATCCGGACCATGGAATCCTGCGGCTCTCAATCCCAATCTCGGCATTGTACTGTGAGGTACTGTACAAGTTCAGCTATGATGACTCTCGAGAATTCTCAACGACGGATTCTATTGGCCTGTCAACGTTAGCCATATCGTCTCCATGGCCTTTCCAGCTGTGCCCTGCCCTGAATCGCACTTCCACATGCGCTAAAAGGCGCCGTCCAGTGGTCAAGAGGGGCCTGGATGATACCGGCGTCCCCTGAATCTGTCGGAATCAGAGCCTTGGCCCCATTTCCAGGCACATCCATGCGTTCTTGCTGGGAGCATCAGCCGTCCCATCCTAGACGTCCCACTTGGAAGAAGGGAAAAGAAGCAAAGAAACTCTGGAACATGTCAGAAGAACAAGACCCAACGGCTGCGAATCTTGTCTTGCTTGTGTCTTGCCACTCCTTGATGACTAACCGCTTCTTTTCTTTTTAGCCGACATTGACGGTATGGTGGCATTTCGATACCGACATGTCGAAATAGCATGCAGGTCCCTGGTTAGCCATCCAACTCGTCTCTCGAAGACTCGGCTGCGTGCTACGCACGGTACATTTGCCTGTTTCAACAGCTCTCGGCCAACGGCTGAGACAAACCCCGGAAGTTGATGGTGGTCGAACAGACGTTTGTTTCCGCTGCTCCGCGGGAATGTTTCGGCTGCTGTTGCTCTGTGCTTGTACTCCATCCCATGTTCTCCATGCGCCTGAAGATACAAGAAACAAGCGCACCCTGGAGTTGTGATTGAGGCGCGTTCGCCTTTTGCCTGGCTATCGATTTCCACGTAGAAAGACCATGGCTGCACGCACAGGGTACTTTGGACTCGGTGCTTGCGCTGGGGTTAGTGCACATTGGTACTGCAAATATCTACCATGTCTGCAGCCATTGCTGCGACAACTCGATACATGTAAGTTGAGTTCTCAATCGTTTAAAATGTACAAAAGGTTTTCTTCGAGTCCTGCCTCTCTGATCAGCCGCGTTGGTACATGCTATGGTAAGGTAATGTAGGGATGCGCTCCTTCGCACTCTGGGTGGTACACCGTTTTCGGGACCCTCTAGGTGTTCTCTCTCATCCTCCTTCACCTGTTCACTTTTATTTCCCTACTTTGCACTCTTCGTTTCTTCTCGCCCATTTGTCTTATTCTAACCATACATGCTCTTACCTACCTAGCTACATGCATACAAGCCGGATTGTAGGCAGACAATTGCTACCATCGAAGACAAGTTCAATCTCGGTAGTGGCAGCTTTCCGGTTGAGCAACTGAAAAGCTTCCGGCCATCCATGATCATTTGTATCAGAGCTGTGATCGATACCATGACTTTGCTATAAATACTAGTACTCCAGAAGCCTAGGTCACGATGCGAATCGCTGTTGGATCATCCACACTTATTGAGGCTCTGAAAAATCGACTTGTGATCTCATGAGGCTTGGCCCACTAACCCCAAGCGCAAGTGGTGAATTCTTTCCGTACTACAGTCTCCGCGCCTCCGGTTTCATATCGCCGTCATAAGGTAATTAGACGAGCGTTCACATACAGTACCTTGGCTAGCTGACTAACCCGAGACATGCATGATGGCGAGACCAGGAGCAGCCCAAGCATATGCATGTCATCAATGCTCAACACCAGCTAGACGTTTCTATATTACGGGCATGTCTCGTATCAAGACCTCCAAGCGTTTGAGTGGCGTCAAACTCGGTATCCAGATCGTTGAAACGACAGCAATCAAAGTGCAGTAGCCCGGCACTAGGACCAAGTGGAGACAGCCTCAATCTTGGAGGGCCACTTTACCCCAAAGCCTAAGAGCCTTACATAAGCCGGCACGTCTGCACGTGCCACCTCTCAAGCTGTTGGCCTGCTGTTTCATCGAGGGCTCGTCCAGCCTGAATCCATCAATATCACCGAGAGAGCCCTGTATGATCGTTTGCATTCGTCACCACCATCTGGAGCATCGCGCAATCTGCGACCATTGTCGAGGGTGAGAGCCGAGAATACTTTGCAAGCATCGTGAGAAATTGCCCGTCGGTTATGGCACGCTGATTCCGCCTTCTGCCTGGCCGCTTGACCTCCGCAATCCTGCGATTTTGTCATTCCATGTCTGCGACGTCACCAGTCGGGCGCGCTTTCAATTAGCAACGCCGTCAACCAGTACCGCCACCAGGACCACCAGCAATGGCCTTTCTTGAGGATCCGCGTCTGCGGCAGCGCTGGAACCAGATTACCCACGATGCAGAGACGGTCACGGAGAACGCCGCCGCCGGCATCTGGACCTTCCAGCACCACTACATCAACCCGTGTCTGGGGTCGATACGCGGGGCCATTGAGCAGTGCACCACCGTGTGTCTGGGTGATCCCGAGGAGCGGCTTCGGCGGCAACGGGAGCGCGCTCGCGAGAGGGCCGAATACAGCTTCAACTTCTACGATGACTGGGACCGCGAAGAGGAGAGCGGCGGCCTGTTGGGCAACTGGGGAGGCGAAGACTGGGATCGTCTCTTGGCCGGCTCGGGTAGCCAGAGGAGAGCCGAGACGGTTGAGCAGCCCCGGCGCAAGAGGGGCATGAGCTACGGCACGCGGGGGGCCAGGAGGAAAAACAGCGAGCAGGATCCCACCATTATTCCCAGCACCCAGCCGATTGGGTTCCTGAGCAAGCTTCCATGGAAAATGGGTGGCACCTTGAGATACAAGCCTAGTGCGGCTGATCTGCAGGAGCACCCCGGGGCCAGGAAGCATGAATACACCGAGTCACAACCGCTGCTGGGAGCAGAGGACGATTCAGACCATGACGGGCTGTTACAGCCGTCCCAGTCAAGGAAGCGGAGCGGCACGACGGGATCGGGCGGGACGTCGGATTCCTACCGCTCCCGTGGTGACTTGTTTCCGAGCGATGGAGAAGGAGAGGAAGACGCAGTGGCACTTGATGACGAGGTGACCTACGATATGATTAGGAGAGACGATAGAAGCAGCGCCAGAGGCGGGACAACGCCGAGTAGCAAAGGCAAGCGACCGGCGCACACCGTCTCGAGAACGGTATCGAGGACGACCCTCGGCTCGGTTGCGTCTGGAGACTCGCTGGGTCTAGCGATTTTCGGCACCGCGCCTCATGATCCTACTCACGACGCCCAACTCTTGCCGTCGTTGAGGGACCTGGAATTGGAAGAAGAGCGCCTGGGAAGAGAAGAGGATGAAGAGTTGGCAAAGAAGAAGGAGGCCGCAGCTCAGTTGGCGGTGGAGCGAGGTTTGCAGACGGAAACCGAGCCGAAGCCGCCAGATGGTGCAGATGAAGAGTATCAACCCGAACAGCCGCACGAGATTCGCCTGGACGACGATGAAGAGGACGGTGACGGTGACGATGAAGAGCATCGCGATTCCGGGTTATCCGGAGGTTCCCCAGAGACGCGGGTCAAGGATGAGGGACCGCCTGCTGCTCAAAGCGTCTTTGTACCCGCGCGGCTCCCACATTTTGGATGATTACCGTGATCTGGGGCGGCTACTGAATGGTCATGACATACTTGGCCTCGACACTACTTATTTTACTGACGGGATCTAGATGGCACTGATTACTGTTATGATGGGTTCGGGAGTGTTATTTCAAGGCGTCTGGGAGAGGGCCTGGCTACGTGCGAAGCAGACAGATGCTTGCAGCGCCGGCTCCATGATGAATGACGAGCGATGAATATATTCCTTTGGGCACATGATGATGAGTCGGTTCTGCAATCTTTGTGAAATTTGCTCGATGATGCCCAATGCAGCAATGTTTGACCAATGCAGACAGCACGCATTTGATACCTCGGTATGATGGGCCGCTTCCCCGCAAAATGCCTCCAGGTCCCCGCGGGATCGTCTGCCGCAGCGGTAGCCGTCCCGGGGACCTTGCACGTCTTTGGCCAGCCAATGCCCGATCTCGCATTGACACGACTTCTGTTGATTCGCGTTTACAACCCTCACGAGTACAGCCAGCTCTCCTTGTGTTTCTACTGTCGACTGTCGATTACGTGCCGCAGTGATTATTTACAGCGTTTGGAATTACAGCAATTGGTTACAATCACTGGACATTCTGTCGGTGCTTCATGACCCTCTACCCAACCAAACCAGCAGTGTTCCATCACAGCAAGCATCATCATTCTTCGGGGTCACTTCATCCATCCACCACCATGGCGCCCACCGGCCCCATCACCACGCCCATCACGACGCTCCTCGGCATCCAGCACCCCATCCTCCTCGCCGGCATGGCACGCACATCCGGGGGCCGCCTCGCCGCCGCCGTCTCCAACGCGGGCGGCCTGGGCGTCATCGGCGGCTTTCAGTACACGCCCGACCAGCTACGCGACATCATCGCCGAGATGAAGGCGAACCTGCGGAGCCCCGACCTGCCGTTCGGCGTGGACCTGGCGCTGCCGCAGGTGGGAGGCACCGCGCGCAAGACGAACCACGACTACACGGGCGGGAAGCTGGACGAGCTGATTGACATCACCATCGAGAGCGGCGCGAAGCTGTTTGTCAGCGCGGTGGGCGTGCCGCCAAAGCACATCATCGAGAGGCTTCACGGCAAGGGCATCCTGGTCATGAACATGGTGGGACACCCGAAGCACGCGGTCAAGGCGCTGGATCTGGGCGTGGACATTGTGTGCGCGCAGGGCGGCGAGGGGGGCGGTCACACGGGCGACATTGCCAACTCGGTGCTCATACCGGCGGTGGTGGACGTGGCGAGGAGGTACAAGCCTCCGATGCTCAAGGGGTCACCGGCCCTCGTCGTTGCCGCGGGCGGGATTCGCAACGGACGGAGCCTGGCCAGCTCGCTGATGCAGGGCGCGGTGGGCGTCTGGGTGGGCACGCGGTTCGTCGCCTCGGTGGAGGCGGGATGCAGCGAGGAGGCCAAGAAGGCGGTCGTGAGCTGCGGCTTCGAGGGCACGGAGCGGACGCTGGTGATTTCGGGACGGCCGCTGCGGATGAGGACGAATGCGTATATCCGGAGCTGGCACGACCGGCCGGGCGAGATCAAGGCGCTGTGCGACAAGGGGATCGTCCCGATGGAGCATGATCTGGACGAGGGCAGAGACGTGGACATGCCGCACTTGATGGGCCAGGTTGCGGGTGCGATTGACAGGATTCAGCCTGCGGGCGAGATTGTTGCCGAGATGGTGGAGGAGGCGGTTGAGATGCTCAAGCTGGGGCAGACGTATCTGACGGCCAGGAGCAGGTTGTGATGGAGGAAGTCATGTTGAAGGCAAATGAAGCTTCATCATCGATGAAACAAAATGAAATGTCGACTTGCTCAGGCACATCTTTCCATCTTACGAGATCATTGAGATCAAGTTAAAGTCTCATGGCTTCAAGCCTTCCACCTTTGATGAGTGCCATGCCTGTAAGAGGTACAAAGTACTTGCATCTCAGCTTGTGGCTGGTGCAGCAATCAGCTCCATCAGCAACTGTGGCGCACCCCACCCGATTTTTTCGCAAATCGCAGGCTAGCAACTTTTTCTGGTAGAAGCAACTTTTTTTTTTCTTATCGGCTCCCGATTGCTGGCGAAATATTTCTGCTGCTTGAAATTTGCATTCAAAGCGCCCGAGCATCGCATCGCATCTTCGAGACCAGCACAATCCGTCGCCATGGACGCCGCCACGCTGAACAACAAGCGCAAGCGGAAGCAGGCCGATGCCGCTGCCGACGGAACCAAAAAGTCAAAGAAGCCCAAGAATCCTCCCCCTGCAGAGGTCGAGCCGGAAGAGGAGGAGGAAGTAGAGGAGGAAGAGGACGCAGAAGTTGACGCCGAAAACGAGGGAAGCGACGACAACGGAAACGACAACGAGGATGGACAATCAGAGGGCGGATCAGATCTCGAGGATCAGGCCGCGGCCAGAGACGGCGACAGAGATGTCATACCCACCCAGTCTGCGCCCATAGTATCGACAATGGCAGACTCCCAGAAGTTTGAGGATCTCAAGCTGTCTGAGAAGACGATGAGGGCGATCCAGGAGATGGGCTTCACCAAGATGACCAACATTCAGCGCAGTGTTCGTCCGCCTTCTCGATCTCGCACTCCAATGACTTCACGATGTACTGACTTGCTTCATCACAGGCCATTCCCCCTCTCCTTGCCGGCAAGGACGTCCTCGGTGCAGCCAAGACGGGTTCCGGAAAGACTCTCGCCTTTTTGATCCCAGCGATTGAGATCCTCAGCTCCCTGCGATTCAAGCCGCGAAACGGCACCGGCGTCATCGTCGTGTCCCCGACCCGAGAACTCGCGCTCCAGATCTTTGGCGTTGCGCGCGAGCTGATGAAGCACCACTCACAGACGTATGGCATTGTCATTGGCGGAGCGAACCGAAGGGCTGAGGTGGAGAAGTTGACCAAGGGCGTCAACCTGTTGATTGCGACTCCCGGCCGATTGCTCGATCACCTGTTGAACACTCAGTTCGTTTTCAAGAACCTCAAGTCGCTGATTATCGACGAGGCGGATCGTATCCTGGAGGTTGGTTTCGAGGATGAAATGAGGCAGATTGTCAAGGTCTTGTCAAACGAGGACCGACAGACTATGCTCTTTTCCGCGACACAGACAACCAAAGTTGGTAAGTATCCCCTTTGTCATCCATCGAGTTGAATGTCACAGAGGCATGTATGCTGATATGACGCGCAGAGGATCTGGCCCGAATCTCGCTGCGACCCGGACCGCTATACATCAACGTCGACCAAGAACAGCAGCACAGCACCGTCGACGGCCTGGAGCAGGGCTACGTCCTGTGCGAGGGCGACGAGCGCTTCCTCCTGCTCTTCTCCTTCCTCCGGAAAATGCAGGCCAAGAAGAAGAAGGTCATTGTCTTCTTCAGCAGCTGCAACAGCGTCAAGTACTACGCCGAGCTGCTCAACTACATTGACTGCCCGGTGCTGGACCTGCACGGCAAGCAGAAGCAGCAGAAGCGGACCAATACGTTTTTCGAGTTTAGCAATGCGCCGCACGGCATCCTGATCTGTACCGACGTTGCCGCTCGCGGTTTGGATGTGAGTACCTCGTTCCCGTCACTTGATGAAGAGTTGTCGCTGACAGAGTATAGATTCCCGCCGTCGACTTCATTGTCCAGTTTGACCCTCCGGACAACACCCGCGACTACATCCACCGCGTGGGCCGAACTGCCCGAGGTGCCAATGGCAAGGGACGAAGTCTGCTTTTCCTCCAGGTATGTTCCTCATTCATGCGTTGTTCATTTAGTACTCTTCTGACGTTGTGTGATAGCCCAACGAAGTCGGCTTCCTGTCCTACCTCAAGGCCGCCCGCGTCCCCGTCGTCGAGTTCGAGTTCCCCCGCAACAAGATCATCAACGTCCAGTCCCAGCTGGAGAAGCTCATCGGCAAGAACTACTACCTGCAGCAGAGCGCCAAGGAGGCCTTCAAGTCGTATCTGCACGCCTACGCCAGCCACAGCCTGCGCTCCGTCTACGACGTGCAGAAGCTGGACCTGGCCAAGATTGCAAAGAGCTTCGGCTTCCCGACGCCGCCGCGGGTAGACATTACGCTGGGGGCGAGCATGGGACGGGACAAGGTGCAGGGGAGGAGGGCGTATGGCAGCCAGCCCAAGCAGGTGGGCAAGTACAAGCGGGATAAGAGGAATTGAGTGTAATGTGTATGTTGGAAGATGTGTGGTTTTGTTTTGCGAAAATAATACGGCGCAAGGGATTCGCTTTAGCATATAAATCATGGTCTATCTGCTGGCTGACGTAGTGCGTGATGGTGTTTATTTGTGTGATGCTCATGACATTGCATAGTAGGTACTCCATGACCTACAGACCGTGGCTCTTGAACCTCAAAGATGACTGAATTCTGTTTAGACATCCATCCCCAATGGTTATACCTAAGACGCATTCTGTTTGACGTGCTCTTTGTTGTCGGTCATATTGCTCTGTGTGATCCCTGCAGGTGGCTGTGTCACATACTACGTAAGCAGGGAATATCCAACAACACAAACGCCAATCTCATCTCATTCATCCTCCTTCACTCGAACCCATTTAAACATCTCAATTGCGTTTATAGAAATTCACTCCATTTCATTCTCAGCGACTCTTTTCATAAATGCCATAGACCCAGTATATATCACATCCAGCATGGAAGCCCACGACAAAGTCGTCTCCAGCATCTCCTCCCGAGTCAAGCAATTCCACCAGCAGCAGAAGCCCTTTCGCATCTACCACGGCGCCACAAACAGCACGCGCCGCTCCCACCGCAGCTTCGACAACACCATCGACACCAGCCAGCTGAGCCATGTCCTCTCCGTCGACGCCGCCACCAAGACGGCCGTCGTCGAGCCCAACGTGCCAATGGACCTCCTCGTCAGCGAGACGCTGCGCCACGGCCTCGTCCCCCCCGTCGTGATGGAGCTGCCCGGCATCACCGTCGGGGGCGGCTTCTCGGGCACGTCGGGCGAGAGCAGCTCGTTCCGCTACGGCGCGTTCGACGCCAACATCAACTGGATCGAGATTGTGCTTCCCGACGGCGAGGTGGCGCGCGCGTCCAAGACGGAGCGTCAGGATCTCTTCTGGGGCGCGGCGTCGGCGTTTGGCACGCTGGGCGTGGTGACGCTGCTGGAGGTGCAGCTCAAGGAGGCCAAGGCGTACGTGAGGCTCGAGTATTCGCTCGCGAGGGGCGCGCAGGACATGCTGAAGAAGATACGGGAGGCGTGCGCGGTGGAGGAGAATGACTATGTGGATGCCATTGTGTTTGCCATGGACACGACGGTTGTTTGCACGGGGCGACTGGCGGATGAGGTGCCGCAGGGGACGAAGCCGGTGGGATTCCTGGGCCGGAGCGATCCCTGGTTCTACACCCGGGCCAAGGATGTCGTGAAGCAGCTCAAGCGGGCGGCGGCAAAGGGAGGAGACGACAAGGCAGCGGTCGTGACGGACTTTGTGCCGCTGCAGGACTATCTCTTCCGATACGACCGCGGCGGCTTCTGGACCGCCGTGTACGCATACCGGTACTTTGTCACGCCGTTCAACCGCATCACGCGATACGTCCTCGACAGCTTCATGCACGCCCGCGTCATGTATCGCGCCGTGCACAAGAGCGGCCTCGCGGACTACTACATGGTGCAGGACGTCGGCGTCCCGTACGACAAGGTCGTCGAGTTCCAGGCCTGGCTGGACAGGGAGCTGCACATTTACCCTCTCTGGATCTGTCCGCTGCGCATCCGTCGCGACGACCCGGACTCGGGACACGGGTTGCACTCGGAGTTTGCGAGGCCGGATGTGCCCGACCTGATGAATTTCGGGGTCTGGGGCGGCGTCAAGGGGAGTCGGAGGGAGGTTGTTGAGAAGAACCGCGCGCTGGAGCGCAAGGTGCAGGAGTTGAGGGGGAAGAAGTGGCTGTATGCGCATGCGTATTACACGGAGGAGGAGTTTTGGTCGCACTATGACAGGAGTTCGTATGATGCGCTGAGGAAAAAGTACGGGGCGGAGTACCTGCCGAGCGTGTATGACAAGGTCAAGGTGGATGTTGAGGGCGAGGAGAGGGCGCGGAATGCGACGTGGAGGACGAGGTGCAGGGCGCGGTTCTGGGATCTGTGGCCGTTGGCGGGATTGAGGGGGTTTTATGGCGCGGTGAAGGGGGGTGATTATTTGCTGCAGAAGAGGAAGGGGGATGATGTTGTGAGGGCTGAGGTTGAGGCTGCGAAGAGAGAGTGACGGATTGGAGAGTTATGATACCCGGGGTTGATGACCGCTTGCACCTTGTATGAGTGTTGTTATAGATCGAGTTTCGAATTATACCATTTTCGTTATGTCGTCGAGTAATCGTAATTCCATATACACTTTGATGCTTCATCCTCCCATCTTCCATCCTCATTAGAGTCTTACAGCCAATGATCATTTTCCTCTCCTTCATTTCCCCTTTCCAATCTGTCATCGCAGATCATGCTTCGGTGTTCCGTCTTCAATGCTTCACTTGGTCAACCCCGGACAGAGAAGACACTCCTCCCGCTCAGTCATGTCGAAAGCCGCCCATCTCCGTCTTGTTCCTCCCGCTCATCTCGCCGAGCGTCTTGTCGCGCTGCTGCCGCGCCTCTTCGGGGTTCTTGTAGATCCAGTTGTAGCCGACGAGGACGGCCAGTGCGGCGCCGCCAATGACGAGCCTTTTGTGACATGTTTAGTCAAACCTACCCTTATCACTTCACATCTCTCACCAAATTTATGATGTTGATTTCGAGGTTTGAATTGGGGGGGTTGGAGGAAGGTAATGTAGAACGCACCAGTTGCGGCGGAGAGCTTCGGGACCGCCGGGGTTGGGCGGAATCTTCTGCTGGCCTCCCGGGCCGCCAATGTCCTCTTTGCCGCTGTTGAAGGCGGATCCGGAGCCGGCGAGGGCCCGGGCCGAGGTGCTGAAGGGGTGGCGGGAGGAGGCGAGGAGGGTTGGGCGGAGGGTGCGGAGGGCGGTGATGCGGAGGGCGGACATTTTGGTGGATTATATTGAGTGAATGATGATGAGTTTGAGATGGTTTGGATTTGGCGTGAAAGATTGGGGAGAAAGAGATGGGTTGTTTTGGGCCCTTTTTATGACTGTGAGATTTGTTCTAGGTTCGGTAGAGAGCTGTGTCGATGACTTCAGGCGGGTGGCGGATATGATGTGGGCATGACGTGCGGTTGCTGCTGGGGGAGGGAACAACGGTGCGATACTATGCGATGGGTGGCCCGTTATTTTTTGAGGGGGGGAGAAAATGACCTGGAGGCTCAGATCGGAATACGGCTACTTGAGGGGGATCGAGGGGAAAATACTGGGGAATTGAGTGATGGAAGGAGGGTGATTGTGGCGGATGGGGATTGACTTGTTGGGTTTGGTTTGGATTTTGAAATGTTCCTGGTATGTAGGTGGTGTGATGGGGGAGGCGTTGAGCTGATGGAGAAGGGATGTTTTTGTGTGGCGTTCATTTTGGTGAGGAAACTGAGAAAACATATCTCTCCGAGCAATATTATGGATGCGCTTTTCTAGATTGCGAAAGGGATTGAACGAGTTGGTTGATGATGTTCAGTTCAATGGGAGGGGAGCTTCACTTGAACAATACATCTACGCAGCACGCGAGGCATCGCCAAGTTGATCTTGCATCAACAGAGACTAAGGCGCAAGTCAAGCAACAGCAGTGTTTTCAGTAGTATCAATTTAGTACAATGATTCTACAACTAGTTCCCCTTTGATGCAGTTGAATCCGATATAACTTGCATCTTTCACAGCGGAACGGGATGCTGAAGAAAAGTTCAGCTTCAAGTTCAACTTGCAGCATGTCCATCAACGCTAATCGTCAAGCCAGACCAGCAATCTATTTTGGGTAACCACGATTTACATATCTGATTCGGTCGATGCCTACTAATATACAATGAGCTTCTTCACTCCTCAACTCTGAAGGAAACTCGGCAACTTATACAGTCCTTGCCGATCGCCAGGTCTTGGCCCGCCAAGATAGGCTAACAAACATCCGCTGTGTGTTTTATTGGCCCTGATGAGGTAGTTGCAGGGATGCTCAAATCAGAAAGGCCGAGTTTCTCTTATTTCTTCTGTTCGTTTTGATGTTTTGCTGTCTTGTTGTGCTTGTTGTTTGGTGCTGATATCATTGATCAGGGTTGCGTAGGGTATGAGTGTTGCACTTACACGGCCATTTCGTCGGAGTCGCTGGGAGTTGATTAAGGTGGTCTACCAGGATTCCCATCTTCTTTTCTTTTCCTTGTTTGCTTTCCTCTTCTCAAACAGTCATCAGGTTCTTAAACAGGTTCACTTATTATACGCTGTCTTGTCTAGTCCTCGTGTCATTTGCAGTCATCTCACGCTCTAATCACTTGGGACGTAACCCAACCCAAACCCATCACAACATCAACCTCACCTTGTCACCTTCTCCCGCTAATACAATCATTCTGGCTTTCATCTTGATCATCTTTATTCACCGGATAGCTCAGTCTTATCAACCCGTCACAGCCAATGACAAATCGCAGCGCCCATAAAACCCGTCGGCTATTTACCAGCCCCCGGATCGACGCCCCGTCGGAAGCTTGTCAGTACCAATCAGACGGGCCCAAACCCGTCTCGCTTGAGATTCATGATAGCAAATCCAATGATGGGATGTAATTCTTGCAGCGGATTATTACCCGTCACTGGCTGCTTTCTCAGGACCTGCAAGATCAAACAGTTTCTTCGGAGATTTCAATCTCCTGCTCCATTAGCGGAGAATCTCGGCTCTTGAGCTCGTCTTATCTCGACGTTTATATATCGCCGTCAGCCGCAAACATGGCCCAGACTCGTAGCTCCCATCGTCCTACTTGATACTACATCTCCTTCACCTCTCTTCACAAGCTCGTGCTCGCCGTCACTTCTCGATCCAATGGGCCACTCCAAGTCCGTCCCTCGTTCGTCGTCGCAGCCTTCCGGCTCTCGGAACGGCTTCTCCAAACCCTTCCAGAAACCCCAAATGGTCCAGAAAGCGCCCCAGGTCGTGGCAGCGCCGCTGTCATCGCCCGACGTCCCCAGCGGCCCGTTGCCCCTGAGCGGAAAGGTATTCGCCATCACCGGCGGCGCGAGCGGCATCGGCCTGGCGACCGCCCAGGTGTTGTCAAGACGAGGAGCGACTGTCTGCATCGCCGACGTGGATCCCGAAGCGATGAAGGCTGCGGAAGACTACTTCAGCTCCCGCGGGGTGCCGTATATGATCACAAAGGTGGATGTCTCCAAGCGAAAGGAGGTTGATGCCTGGATTGAGTCGATTGTGAAGCAGCATGGCCGGCTGGACGGCGCCGCCAACGTAGCGGGCGTGATTGGAAAGTTCCACGGCGTGTCTCCCGTCTCGGAGCTCGATGACGATGAGTGGGATAGAATCATCGGCGTCAATCTGACCGGGACCATGTACTGCATGCGGGCTGAGCTGAGGAATATTGTCGACCGCGGGTCCATTGTCAATGTGTCTTCCATCCACGGTCTCAAGGGTAATTTACCGTCTTGCCCATAAAACGATGTCCCAAGCGTTCCTAACGTGTGTGGTCAGGATTTGCAAGACACGGCGCATACGACGCGAGCAAGCACGGCATCGTCGGCCTGACGCGAGCCGCGGCCCTCGAGAACGGCGAGCGCGAGATCCGCGTCAACAGCGTGGCCCCGGGCGCCATCTACACGCCGCTGATGCAGAAGAACTGGGACTTTTCCGGCCGGCCAAAGGACGCTGCGTTTGACGATCCGACGGCGTTTCAGCGGCAGGGCACGGCGGAGGAGACGGCGAACGTGATTGCGTTTCTGCTGGGGCCGGAGAGCACGTTTGTGAGCGGGAGCGTGTATCGGGTGGACGGGGCCTGGATCTGAGGTGCTGTTGATGGTTGATGCCATTCTGGGGAGAGAGTTGATGGCTTGCATATGGTGCGGCGTTTTCTCTTTGATCATAAGGAGAGGTTTTGCGTTGTTTGTTTGTGTCGAGTTTATGTTTCGTTTTCTACATGGAATCTTGGAGTTGTCTTACACGACGAGGCACATAAAGACGTGTATCTTTTCTATAGTCGGACGAGCTTCAACCCTTCTCGAACATTAAACTGATCTAAAAGTAGATAGTTGTGAGGCCTGATCCAGGCTAGAAGCATCACTTTCATTCCAAAATTCCTGTCTCGTATTCGACGATGCACCTCGGCCTAATTTCTGCCTCCCGAAGCAGGCCATCTCGGTGCTTTTCATCATTGGGTACCTACCTTGGTCTCGAGAGGTGGCGGCAATTGGAAGGCCAACGGCAGACTCCGCCAGGGCCCATGTCCCGTGTGCCGACATGTTGCATTAGTTGGTAGTTGCATTTCTTGTCTGTTGTTTGTACAGTAAATTACTCTTGAATTCCCTATAAACTACAGTACATGAATAAAGTGCCAGCCCGAGTGCGAACATTCATGGATGCTTCTCCGCATTGCTGTTCAATGTAAAGCCACGATCGAGGCTCTGGTTGGCCAATTCTGCCGACGGAAGACACGCACCGCCCGCGTCTGATTGGCTGAAATCAAGGAACCAGTACAGTACCGTAGCATCGGGTCTCTCCACCTTCTCCAGTCTCCAGTCTTCAAGTCTCCACAACCCACAAACCCCAGCATCTGATTTCAAGCCTCGCACCCTTTCAGGCCCCCCCAAAACCTGGGGAATCGCGCCTTTTTTTGCTGCTTTCGTCCAAGCAGGATGACGGGCAAAAGACGGGTCCTGCTTCTATTACTAGTCCTACAGGTACTGTATGACCGGCAGCCTTCTGAGAACGGCAGACGGACAGCGTGACAGCCAAGAGTGACGGCCAGAGTGGCAGAGTCTGCCCGAATCCAGCCAGACCAGGGCTCATGGCTAAAGTCAAGGCTGCAAACCTCATGCCGTGACACCTTTTCCTCTGAGTCTTCGCGTCTCCCCGCATTTTCGACAAGCAGGGCAAAAGGAGGGCTCTGGTACCAAGTACTAAATGGGATACCAGAGGCCGGCAATTCTGTTCTTCGCCCTCCCGCCGTGTCCCAGCTGCTTTTGCCATAAAAGGGCCACCAGCTGTGCCTCCTCTCCCGGTTGAGCCCCAGCGGTATCCGCTCGCCAATCCGTCGGGTCTCGTCCTCAGCCTCACCCCTGGATCATCATCTCTCTCTCTCTTCCGTTGACTCGCGGCCCGGGTATTTCACCAGCCCCGTTCTCCATCCCTTCCTCCTTATGGGCACATCGCGAGTCAAAAGTGTGGATATCAGGATCCAGACCCTGCGACGACGCCAGAGATAACACGCGCAAAGCGGATAAGCATCATGGCAGCTGAAGCCGACGGTCAAGAGCGGCATCGCCCCGAGCCTCTTGTCGGCTCATTGGCGCAGCGCAGCGAGACGCCCGACACGGAGCACGCCCGGCCGAGGAAGCGGACCCGGAGGGCTTGCGACAAGTGCAGCGCCTCGAGGACGCGGTGCGATGGCGAGTGGTGAGTTGTGGATTCTACCCATCAGTGATGATGTCTAACCGAGACATGCGTGCGTGTCAGTCCTTGTCGCCGGTGTCAAGGTAAGTACTTAGCATGTCTCCTCCATTGTCTATCCCCTGAAATGGTGCCTCCCTCTCGTGTCTCATGGTTCACTCATGACTTCTCTAACATGCCGCCTCCACCACCAAGACTACGGATACACCTGTCGTTACAACCGCGAAGTCAAGAAGAGAGGCCGTCTCCCAGCCTCGGCCACGGCCAACAACAACGGCAGCATCAGTGCCCGAAGAGACTCTTGGCCCTTGTCCACTCGCCGCGGCAGCATCCGCAACGACTCCCACCTGAGCCGCAACGCCAATGGCAACAGCAACGCCAACAGCAGCAACGGCCACGCCATGGCCAACGGCAATGCCATCTCGCAGGCCTCTTCTTCGTCTCCGTCAGCCACCTCGCCCAGCGTCAGCTCTAGCACGGTTGCACAGCATCCCTTTGTTGACCCAGCGGATGCAACCTCGGCCCGTCCCGAAGGTGTACCCTTGGACCCGAGGGATCGGGTCACCATGTCCGACGCTCGCCAAGACGTGATGCATTCCATCAGTGCCCCCTTTCCTCCGAGTCGACCCGCTCCTCCGCTCAGCGTCCCGTCTCTTAGCCAAGTTGGACTCCAACCCCCTTCTGCTCAACGTGCTTCCATAAGCAACCCCATGTCTGTGAGTGTGTTCGAGGGGCAGTTTGGTGACTCCGAAGTCGTCTTGTCCGATGAGAGCGTCGGCTACCCGTCACCCGTCAACACCCGGCCCCAGGCCGAGGTGAACCGCCAACACAGGGCGTCGTTCAAGTCGACGCACAGCCATGAGCGGAACAGAGAGTCGTTCAGCACAGCGGCAACAACCAGCCACGATGCCGGCGGCCTGATGTTGGACTTTTTCCACAAGGCCCCAAACGAGGACTGCTGGTACAAGTTTCTGGAGCCCATCTTGCCATACATCCGCAACATCATCCCCGCCTCTGTTGCTTGCGATTTGCTCGACATTTTCCTGACCGACCCGGGGAGCTCGCTGTTTCGCGTTGCCTCGCCGTATATATTGACCAGAGTCTTTCGGAAAAAGTCCATTGTGCATCCGACCAACCCCCGATACACTACCCCAGCTCTGCTGGCGACCATACTCTGGTGTGTAGCACAGACTGCGGATGTCATGATACTGCATGTCCCGGGCTCCAGGGCCAAGGTTGTCAACGATTTGTACGACCTGGCAACGTCTCTGATATCAGAGCGTGACCCGGACCGGTGGCGACGAATTCACGGTAGGCAACTGTTCCCTCAAGTGATGAGGTGGGATGGATATTGACATGTCTCAGGTGGTCTGCGAGCAGAAAATGAGACGCCTCATCCTCGGCTTCCCAATGCGCCGACAGTACCCAAGACGACGGTCAACAACGAGCCGGCGGGCGAGATTGACGATGTCCTCACCTTCATCCTCCTCTCCATTGCCGTCTCGGGCTCCGACTTCAAGTCGGACTGCTACAAGTGGTGGTCCAAGGCAACGCGACTGGCCTTTTCGCTGGGCCTCAATCGAGAGGACGAACAATGCGCCGGACCCGTGACGCCCTGCGCAAACCCGCTCTGCTCATGTCGAAAGGAGCAAGATGGTAGCCTGTATAATCTCGAGCTGCGAGAAGAGCGCCGGCGAGTCTTTTGGCTTCTCTATGCCCTGGATCGACATTTGGCCTTGTCTTTCAACTCTGCTCTCACAATCCCTGATTCGTACTGCGAAGTCTACTGTAAGTCTGCACCGAGATGTTCACTATTCACCCTCTTCTAACCGGCCTGAAGCCCCCCTCCCTGAAGCCATCTGGGAAAACCTCGACAGGATCCCACGCAGCGAGATTCCCGCTCGAAGGATTGGACCGCCAACGACTGCCTCTGGATCGGCTTTCTTTGAGTACTTCTTACCCCTCATGGCGATACTAGGCGACATCATAGAAGTTCATCATCGGCGCCGTCATCCAAGACTCGGAGGCCTCGACGATTCACACTCCGTGGCCGTGATTCAGGGGCTGCTTTCGACGTACGAAATGAGCCTCGCCGCGCTGTCACCAGACGCCGACGACAACGGCACCATGCCGCTGCCTATTCACACACCCAAGGGGATCGTTGCCGGAATGCCTTCGAGGCCGTCCATCTCCCATCCGCACCCGTCTGCAGCCCCATACAACGCAGGCGATCCCTCCAAGATGCGACTGGCAAAGGCCTACAGCACGCACATCCTGCACGTGTTGCATGTCCTGCTGCACGGAAAATGGGATGCAATCTCCATGCTGGACGATGGCGACGATTGGATTACGTCCAAGAGGTTCAACGAGTGCGCGTCGCATGCCATTTCTGCCTCGCAGTCCGTCTCCACAATTTTGACGATTGATCCGGAACTGACCTTTATGTCCTATCTGTTTGGGATCTATCTCCTGCAAGGGAGCTTCATTCTGCTGCTCTTTGCGGACAGGATGCCGCAACTTGGTCCCAACGAGTCGGTTGCGCATGCGTGCGAGAACATCATTCGAGCTCACGAGGTGTGCGTTGTGACGCTGAGTACAGAGTTTCAAGTATGCAGCCCCATCCCTTGCGTAATTCCCGCAAGATACTGACGTTCAGCCAGAAAAACTTTCGTACGGTTTTACGGTCTACGCTATATAGTGTTCAAGGCGCAGGAACTACGAATTGGGATGAGCATCGTTCACGACGGAGAGCTTTGTCGCTATACAGATGGACAAAGGGGGCCAAGGGACTGGCATTGTAGTGATGCGATATGTGTGGGCATGACGGATGATGCGGATGGACCTGGACAAAAGTCACGATCAAGACGGTTCTGAATTGATACCCAATTGACGAAATCGACAAGGTATACATGGCACACACCCACCACGTCTTTATCCTCATGAGGGTGTCGAGACAAATTTAGCCGCCAGGCAAAGGAGATTTTAGATCCTCACTTTCCGGAATATGCCCGAGCTGCGTGCATTAGGGCAGGAAAATCTTTGCCTTGGGATGCATTGATTAGAACATGGAAACCTGGGGTAAAAATGCGGGGTGAGGACTGAGATGTGCCTTGGAGTGCCTGATGTGTGTAAGATGTTTGAGAGCGCCGCTGATGACGAGGCTTTGGTCGTTGGGGGTTGATGAAATTGCCGACGGTTGATTTCAGGTTGGTGAATAGAGTTGTTTTGCTGAGCCTCTATTTGGATGGGTTGCGATGAGCGGTAGTTGATGCTTAAACGATATGAAATTTAGTTGAAATTTATATGATATGAATCATTCTATTCGGGAAGCTATAGCTCATACGTGCAATGCTGCAGGCAAGTTTATTGTCGGGCCTATTTGCTCGATTTTGGACTTTGTTTGTTAAGAGGAGTAAGGTAGTATCGGCGATAATATCCGGACTTGGTTGCTTGTAGTTGCATGGGATACACGATAGTTCATGGACGGGATGAAGGGGTTGCATTGTAGATGGCATCTGCTTAGTTTCTCGGTCGTTCTCATGTCAGATGCCTGGGAAATTATTGGTTTCGAATTAACACGGGGATGAAGTTGCCAGCTCATCTTGCATAGTGATGCCATCTGTTGTGGTGCAACACAGTTCCTGTCTTAGATGGGTTGTAAGTAAGGTACATGGACTCAGATACCTTATGCAAATAATGTTGGGTAAGCTGCATCAGAGATGAGAACCCCGAAACTACCCTGGTACCCAAGTGGTACAGGGATTGATACTAAATCCACACCTGTAGTTAATCACTTGAAAATTGGTTTTCCTTCTCTTTGGGACAAGTAATCGTTGCCGTTCTCAAGTTGCGTCTAATCCGTGCTACTTGACTTAGACGTGCTTGAACCGCCGTCTTAGGTAATGTCTTCCGTAATCGAAACCGACGCCCTCAAGTCGTTTTCGCGCAACCCATGAATGGCATTGATGATTGGCTTGAGGAGACTTTTATGAATATTCCATCATCTTTTGTACATATTCCCTTCTGATCTTCAAGCATAGCGTGAGCGAGGAGGAGGAGAGGTAGCACTGCCCATGATGCCGCGCTCGGCACCGGAGAAAGATTAATGCACATTCAATAGCGCCCCACTCCCAACACGCCGAAATGCCAGCCAGCATTTTGAACATCGAGCGCCTCATCCATCGTCGAAGCACCTCCGCAACTGCTCCAGCAGCGACACCGACACAACCGCCACCATGGTGTTGCAAGACCTCGGCCGCCGCATCAATGCGGCCGTTTCAAATCTCACGCGCGAGCAGAATCTCGACGAAAAGGTAGGCAGAACTCACAACAGCTGCCCCGCGATGTCTGGGGCGAACTGAACTCCGAGACGCAACGCAAACTGACTGCGGCTTCAGGCCTTCGACTCCATGCTCAAGGAGATTTGCGCCGCTCTGCTCGAGGCCGACGTCAACGTGCGGCTCGTCGGACAGCTCCGGAAATCGATCCGCAGCACCGTCAACTTCAAAGAACTCCCCCCCGCCGTCAACAAGAAGCGCCTGATCCAAAAGGCCGTCTTCGACGAGCTCGTCAAGCTGGTCGACCCCCATGCCGAGCCCTTCAAGCCGAAGAAGGGCAAGTCCAACGTCATCATGTTTGTCGGTCTGCAGGGCGCGGGCAAGACGACGACGTGTACGAAGCTGGCGCGACACTACCAGACGAGGGGCCTGCGGGCGTGCTTGGTGTGCGCCGATACCTTCCGTGCCGGTGCCTTTGACCAGCTGAAGCAGAATGCGACAAAGGCCAAGATTCCGTACTACGGCTCGCTCACGGAGACGGACCCTGCGGCGGTTGCTCGAGCCGGCGTCGAGCAGTTCAAGAAGGAAAAGTTCGACGTCATCATTGTCGATACCTCGGGTCGCCACCGACAGGAGTCTGCGCTCTTCCAGGAGATGATTGATATCCAGGCGGCTGTCAATCCCGACGAGACCATCATGGTGCTCGACGCATCAATAGGTCAGCAAGCCGAGGCACAGGCCAAGGCTTTCAAGGAAGCCGCCGACTTTGGAGCCATCATCATCACCAAGACGGACGGCCACGCTCATGGCGGTGGTGCCATCTCTGCCGTCGCTGCTACACACACACCCATCGTGTTCATCGGTACTGGAGAGCACATGCTGGATCTGGAGCGGTTCGAGCCCCAGCGGTTCGTCCAGAAGCTGCTGGGAATGGGCGATATGGCTGGTCTGGTGGAGCACGTGCAGAGCCTCAACCTAAATCAGAAGGACACCATGAAGCATCTCCAGGAGGGTATTTTTACGGTGCGAGATTTGCGCGACCAGCTGTCGAACATCATGAAGATGGGACCCCTATCAAAAATGGCCGGCATGATTCCTGGCATGAGCGGTCTCATGCAGGGCATGGATGACGAGGAGGGAGGCGCAAAGCTCAAGCGCATGATTTACATTTGCGACTCCATGACGGACAAGGAGCTGGACTCTGACGGCAAGTTGCTGATTGACGAGCCGACGCGGATGACTCGTATCGCTCGAGGATCCGGCACATCGGTGCGAGAGGTGGAAGACCTCCTGACGCAGCAGCGGATGATGGCCGGCATGGCCAAGAAGATGGGCGGCAACATGAAGAACATGCAGAGGGCGCAGCAGGCCATGTCGGGCGCGAACAAGGCCCAGCAGATGGCCGCCATGCAGAAGCGACTGCAGAGCATGGGCGGTGCCGGCGGCGCTGGAGGCATGCCGGACATGGGATCACTCATGAAGATGCTGGGCGGCGGCGGCATGCCCGGAGGGATGGACATGCAGGCGATGATGCGACAAATGGGCATGGGCGGTGGCATGCCTGGGATGCCTGGGATGCCCGGAATGCCGGGCATGCCTGGAGGAGGCGGTCGTGGACGGAGGTAAGGGGGCTGGGAGGAGCACTGTTTGGGTCCATGTGTCGAGCATTTTGATTTTCACTGTATGTTTGTTTGCGGAGCTCCGGTAGGTTGGGCAAGCTATGGATGACGGCTGGTTGCTAGAGCTCATGTGCATGGGTATCGGCGTTTGGGCAGTGATGAACGATGGGCGGATCTTATGATCTTACGAAAGAGAGCGTGTGTCGACTTGCACGTATGTATCAATGTCGCCTAGACGTTGCTTTGCTTTCTTTGAGACCGTCTTGATACTATACCGGACAAGTATAAATATGAGCTTTAATTGATGCCTTGATTCACAAGATCCTGCCGTTGATACTCTGAGAAGCAGTTGCTTGAGCTTCACCTCCCTTATTACAGCATCATCTGCTGGGGATGGTTGCATGCGAGCCTGCTGAGTCAGCAGAGTCTCATGGCCCCGCACGCCTCGTTTTTTTTAAGTAGCATCCGTCGTCACCTCCACTTTCACCCTCAAACCGTCTTCGTTTCCCCGCGACTAAGGGCATCGCCCCACCAGAAGCTCCGAAACGCACCTGACCTTATAGTTAACCTTGTTTGTCACTGGACAAAAGCTACCTTTTACTTGTCCCTCATAGGGCATCGGTTTAAGATGTCGTCTCGCGGCAGAGGGAGAGGCGGGGGAGGGTATCAGGAGCGAGGGGGATCGAGGGGAGGCGGAGGGGGGGGATACAGGGGCGGGGGACGGGGCGGAGGGGATCGAGGAGGAGGAGGAGGGGGTTATAGAGGAGGCGGAGATCGAGGAGGAGGCTATAGAGGAGGCGGAGATCGAGGAGGGGGATCAAGAGGAGGCGGAGATCGAGGCGGAGGGTATTCCAGGGGTGGCCGAGGAGGGCCCGTCCAGGTGTTCTCGTGAGCATCAACGTTTTCCTTTGTGTCGTCTTTCCTCCCATCGGCAACGAAGAACACTGTTGGAAAGCAAGTCCAGGCACTCATCGTCCACTGCTACAGTCCCCCAAGCGGAGTCCCGACTCCCGACAGAAATGTCACCCAGACGGAAGATGCCCTTCTGGCGCAGGCTGCCAAGGGCCTCGATCTCAGCACCCTCGGCCTCAAGGAGGCGTTCCCCCGAAGACCAGCGTACGGCACCAAAGGAACCGAGGTCGTCCTCTGGGCAAACTACGTTGCCTTGACGGCCTCGCCCAAGCTGGTGCTGTACCGATACGATGTCTCAGTCAAACCGGTGGCTACCGGGAGGAAGCTCACGCAGATTGTGCGCTTGCTGCTGGACGCCCCGGAGCTGGCCGAGTACAAGCACGACATGGTCAGCGACTTCAAGTCGACGCTCATCTGCCGCCGCAAGTTCGATGACCAGACCGTCAAGATCACGTATCGGTCTGAGGGCGAAGACGAGCCGCGCGCCAATGGCCCTCAGTACGAGGTCAAGCTTCAGCTGACGAATACTCTGGCAACTGCAGAGTTGATTGGGTACCTCACGTCGACGAACCCGTCTGCCCAGTATGATGACAAGCTGCCTCTCATCCAGGCCCTCAACATCTTCCTGAACCACTACGCCAAGTCGACCAACAACCTTGCCACCATTGGGTCGTCCAAGATGTTTTCTTTGAGCGAAGACTCGGATACCTGGGACCTTGGGAGCTGCCTCACCGCCATCCGCGGCTTCTTCGCCAGTGTCCGTGCGGCTACGGCTCGTGTGTTGGTCAATGTCAATCCCAGCCATGGTGCTTTCTTCCAAGAGGGTCCTTTAGATCAGTTCATACTTCGTCTTGGCTCCGGAAGAGGACTGTACAAGTTACAGGCATTCATCAAGGGTCTCCGCATCAAGACCACTCATTTGAGGGCCAAGGTGGACAAGAATGGCAAGGAAATCCCGCGCGTCAAGACCATCTGGGCCTTGGCCAACCCAAACGACGGGCACGGCTCTGCGCATCCTCCTAGGGTGAGCGCGTTCGGGGCTGGGCCCAAGAATGTCGAGTTCTGGCTCGAGGGGGGCCCCTACAGCAGCCAAGGCCAGCCTGGACCTTCTTCCGGCAAGAAGAAAAAGGGCGCCAAGGGTCAAGAGAGCGGACAGTATATCTCTGTCTATGACTTCTTCGCTAGATGTGAGTTTCCATCCTGCCGCGCCAAACGGTATCTCAATTGACATCTGACTTTACGCAGCATACAATGTGCGTATCAATGATACCAGGCTGCCCGTCATCAACGTCGGCAATAGAGAAACCCCCGTGTACCTGCCACTCCAGGTTTGCTATGTGCTGCCTGGCCAGCCGTCCAGGTCCAAGCTGGATCCGGCCCAGACTCAGCAAATGATTCGGTTTGCTGTTCGGAGGCCATTGGAGAATGCCACGTCCATCGTCAACAAGGGGCTGCAGACTGCTGGCTTATCTCCTGACTCGAATCCCTTACTGGTAAGACACCATTGTCTGCCCTTTCTGCCCCGAAAAGAAAGAGGAATGCTAACGCCCATCAGCCTCAATTCGGTATCGAAATCTCGCAAAATCTTGTCACTGTGCTAGGGCGCGTTATCACTAGCCCAAAGGTCGGCTATGGCCAGGGCCGACAGGTGGCAACGTTTGGCGGCGGTTGGAACATGGTTCCAAGGGGTGCCCCGAGCCTCAAGTTCAGCACCACGGGAAGCATGCAGAAGTGGTCGTGCGTGTACATTGAGACGGCCGACTACCCAAACGCCTTCAGGTTCAGCTCCGAAAGCCTGGAACAGACTATGCGCACCTTCCACACCGTGTTGACCGACACTGGCATCGCTGCGGGCGCGCCGCTTCGGCCTTTCGAGCGGCTGCAGCTGAGAGGAGACAACGATCCTGAGCTCGAGAATCTCATCAAGCGCGCCGCAGCATCGCTGCAGATGCTGTTTGTCATTCTGCCGGCGACTCCCATCACGTTGTACAACCGCATAAAGCTCCTTGCCGACGTAAAGTATGGCATCCATACCGTCTGCAGCGTCGGGACCAAGATTGCGAACCCCAAGGGGCAGGATCAGTACTTGCGCAATCTTGCTCTCAAAGTCAATCTCAAGCTCGGCGGCAACAACCAGCTCGTCGAAGCTGCGCACTTGGGGTTCATCTCCGAGAACAAGACCATGATTGTCGGGATCGATGTCACGCATCCTTCCCCTGGCTCGTCCCCACTGGCTTCCAGCATTGCTGCCATGGTCGCTAGCATTGATCAGAAGCTTGGGCAGTGGCCCGGAGTCTTGAGCGTCCAGCCTAGGGGCCGCCACGAGATGGTTGCGGATCTACAAGAAATGTTGAAATCGCGTCTCCACCTGTGGCGCTCAAAGGGGAAGCACGCGGCTTTCCCAGAGAACATCATTGTATATCGCGATGGGGTCTCGGAAGGGCAGTACCAGAAAGTGCTGGACGAAGAGCTGCCGCTCCTTCGCGCCGCCTGCAAGGAGGTGTACCCAGCGTCCGATCAGCAGAAGGGTCTGCCACGCATGACCATTGCGATTGTCGGCAAGCGTCACCATGCTCGCTTCTACCCGACTGCGGTGAGCGACGCCGACAACACGGGCAATACGAAGCCTGGCACCGTGGTCGACCGAGGCGTCACGGAAGCCCGCACGTGGGATTTCTTCCTTCAGGCGCACACGGCGCTGCAGGGCACCGCCCGGCCGGCGCACTACATTGTTGTGCTGGATGAGATTTTCCGCCCACGGTACGCGAAGACGCCGGGGAAGAACATTGCGGATGAGCTTCAAGACCTCACGCAGAGCATGTGCTACACTTTTGGCCGAGCGACCAAGGCCGTGAGCTACTGCACACCGGCATACTACGCCGACATTGTGTGCGAGCGAGGGCGCTGCTACCTCAGCCACTTGTTTGACACGCCGACGAACTCGGCAGCGCCGTCGGTGGTGGGAGATACGGAGGGCGGCGGTGCTGGGCCCTCGAAGCAGGATGTGCAGGTTCACGAGAGGCTCAAGGACACCATGTTTTACATTTGAGGAGATTGGATATGAAGAAACGGCCTAATTTGGATTGTGGTATATGAATTTCGGATGAGCGAGTTCGAGGTACGAGATTGATTTATATGATATATCAGAATGACACATGACGAGCATGACGAGATGAATTTGACAATTATCGTGTAATAGCAACCGGTGCGGGTCTTGGTGTTGAAGCATGAAATCCTCGGTCAGATTCGGTGAAGGGTCCAACAAGGCACCAGCTCGGTGAGGCAGCCCAAAAAGTGGATGATTGGCGGGCCTCTGGCAGGATCTCGATGGCCATGACACGCGATGACGTTTTGATTGGGCCTCTGCTCTTTTTCGCTGCTTCATGCGTGCCCCCACTCGGAACTGAGATGCCGTGCTCAAACAACGTTACTGCCAAGCTTGATGCACGACTTTATGCTTGTATGACGCTATTCACGGCTTTGGCTTGGTCTCATTTGCGGGAGCGTGCAGGGGTCTCGGCCTATGGTTGAAGGGATGGCCATGTTTTCAGGGTTACGGCATGACGAAGGTTGGGTTTCGATGGGATTTCTGGGTGGACGGTGTTGACGTCAGGGGAGGACGATCTGGTTTTGTTGGATGAAGAGGGTTTGAAAGCTGGACTGGTATATTATGATGGGTGAAGGACTTGCGAGGTCGTAAGAGGTGAGTTTGTTGCCAACTCGTTCACTGTCAGTCCTGGGGAAGACCGCCGGGCCTCATTACGGGCCATCCCTATCGACTTCTTCAGACCCTTCTGTCTGCTGGCAACGCACTTCCAGCCCAGCTTCTTACACCAACATCAACAAACACCAACGAGTCCATAGACGGCCATGGCTCTCTTTGGACACAGAGCTCGCGCTCCAGCGAGGCCTGCCGCGGCAGGTGACAACACCACGGCACCGACAACAAAGAGGAGATGGGGCTTTGGTGGCAACGGCGGCGGCGGTAACCAACCTGCTACGTATAGCATGGCTACGCGTCCTCGATTTGGGCAGTGGCTGAAGGTGACTTGGTTGGATATCCTGACCATGGTGGCCATGGGCGCCATCGGCCTCGGTGTAAGTCTTCTCTCCTTCCCATCACCAGACGGCAACAGAATCCCTTGATTTGTAAACCCCATCATCCCTTCGCAACTAATGCTGACAATGAACTCTTTGACAGGTCTACGAAGCCAAACCCGCTCCCACGCGATCCTTCCCCGTCACCTTCTCCGACGGCGAAATCGTCTGGCCCGAATTCGGCTACCCCCTCCGCAAGGAAATCATCCCCATCTGGCTCGCCGCCTTCCTCGCCGCCGTGATCCCCATCGTCGTCATCCTCCTCATGCAGATCCGCATCCGCTCCTTCTGGGACGTCAACAACGGCGTCATCGGCCTGCTCTACGCGCTCATCTGCGCGGCCGTCTTCCAGGTCTTTTGCAAGTGGCTCATCGGCGGGCTGCGCCCGCACTTCCTCGACGTGTGCAAGCCCGACATGAGCCGCGTCACGACCTCCGGGCTCGACAGGGTCGGGTTCCAGCAGATTTACTTTACGCGGGATATCTGCACGGGGGATCCCGATCAGATCGACGACAGTCTCGAGTCGTTCCCCAGCGGACACACGACTGCTGCGTTTGCGGGATTCGTGTACCTCTCGCTGTATCTTAACGCCAAGCTCAAGGTTTTCGCAAACTACCACCCTGCCATGTGGAAGCTCATCGCGGTGTACGCGCCCATTCTCGGCGCGACGCTCATTGGCGGTGCGCTGACGATTGACGAGTTTCACAACTGGTACGACGTGTTTGCGGGCGCAGTCATTGGCACCGTCATGGCGTTCTCGGCGTACAGGATGCTGTATGCTTCCGTCTGGGACTGGCGGTTCAACCACATCCCGCTGAACAGGGGCGTTGCGTTCCCGTATACCGTTGGCAATGGGGATCTGTTTGATGCCACGTTTACGAGGAGGGTTGGATGGGGGACGGAAAGCTTTGCCGGGGCGGGGGCTGGTTATGGTGCTGGTGCTGGTGCTGGTGGCGTGAATGGTATGAATGGCGGCAAGTATGAGGCCGGGTATGGCAACGGGTATCATAATGGCGCTGGGTATCATAATGGGGGTGGACCGGCGGTGCCGACGAGGGCTGCTGGGGGGCAGCATTATCCTGAGCAGATGGTGTAAGGTCTGCTGTGTTGGCTGAGATGGAGAAGGAAATGGCTGGGTTTGAGGAGGTTTGACATTTGCTTTGCTTTGAGATTGAGCAGGATTTGAAAGGTTTGGGCATGTTGATGAGGTTGATTTGGGAGTGGGAATAATGATTGATGCTCATCTTATGAGGACATGGGATTTTTCTTTTAATATCTACTAAGTCAGTATACCCAGAGATTTATAGTAATTGTTTGATGTTCTTTTTGATATATATTCAATCCAGTGACCAGTAACTGATGCATTGTGCAATCACAAAGGGAAAAGGTAAAGATGTCAAGCAGCGCCTCGAGGACAGAATTGAGTGACTCACCCATGGTCCAACAGCCGTCAGGTACCTATGTTTGGGGAAGCACTCTATGAAGAATGTTTCTCTCAAACTTCAAAGACGTGCTGATATCATGACAGAATTCTGCATCAGAACATAGTGCCCGTTTTGTATTTATATTCTTCTTACGAGTTTCCTACTATACACCTCGTTGGTCGGACTATACGACACTTCTCACATGTCAATTGCTTCATGCTGCGACTATAAGCCATCAACCCCCCACCCTCCCGATCTCGGCCTCGTTTCCTTGACACACACGCAACATAATATTCTCAACTTCAATCCATGAACATTCGAAAGGAGTGACCGTATTCATCCAAGCTGATCGCAGACATGGACTCCAACATCAAGGATTATGTGATAAAATCACAAGCTTATGTGATGCAGATTATAGAGTACCTAGACTGAAAGCCCGGTCGGGAGGGCTAAACAGCCCGGAGTGGAGCAGCAGCGTCCCCAAGTTCTGGAAGCTCGAGCATTGCCCAGTAGCTCAATTACAGAAAAAGAGTCAGAAGCCGCCAAACTCGCCGAGCGAAATCCGGATGACTCTTTTTTTTTTTTTTTTTTTTGTGCCGTCTTCTTTTAACCAGCGTGGCGTCTAGCGTTCCGTCTTGCTCTGCTTCTGCTTCTGCTTCCCATCTCCTCTTCTTCCAATTCTTCCAATCGAAGCTGTCGATAGCTCTTTGCGACTCAATTTGCCCATAACTCGACTCAACTCGAGACCCCTCCCCGACAAAGATCCATCCGCTCAACTCGAAACCCGTCACCATGTCCGGCCACATCCTCACCCTCAGCTGCCCCGACAAGCCCGGCATCGTCCACGCCGTCACCGGCGTCTTCGCCTCCAAGGGCCACAACGTCCTCGACCTGCAGCAGTTCTCCGACCCCGTCACCAACAGCTTCTTCATGCGCGTGCACTTCGGCCCGGCCCCCGACGCCGCCGACCCCTCGTCCACCGAGCACCTCGAGCCCGACTTCCAGGCCCTCGCCGCCCAGTACGCCATGAAGTACGCCTTCCGCCCGCTCAAGCGCCGCACGCGCGTCCTCATCATGGTGTCCAAGATTGGCCACTGCCTCAACGACCTGCTGTACCGCATGAAGACGGGCCAGCTGCTCATCGAGGTGCCCATCATCGTCTCCAACCACCCGGACTTTGAGCCCCTGGCCAAGAGCTACGGCATCGAGTTCCACCACCTGCCCGTCACCAAGGACACCAAGCTGGAGCAGGAGGCCAGGGTGCTGGAGCTGATCCAGCAGCACAACATCGAGCTGGTGGTGCTGGCCCGCTACATGCAGGTGCTGTCGCCTAAATTGTGCGAGGCCATGTCCGGCAAAATCATCAACAGTGAGTCGCTTCTCCGCTTGCCCACGTCGGCATATTGGTACTGACGGACCCGCGCAGTCCACCACAGCTTCTTGCCCAGCTTCATCGGCGCAAAGCCCTACCACCAGGCCTTTGACCGCGGCGTCAAGATCATCGGCGCGACCGCCCACATCGTCACGGCCGACCTCGACGAGGGCCCCATCATCGAGCAGCGAGTCACCCGAGTCGACCACAGCATGGACCCCAAGAAGCTGTCCGAGGAGGGATCCACCGTCGAGACGCAGGTGCTGGCGGCGGCGGTCCGCTGGTATGCCGAGGGCAGAGTCTTCTTGAACGGACACAAGACGGTGGTGTTTTAGGCGTGTGAAACGTGAAGGGGGGGAAAGGAGACGAAAAGCGTCACGGTATATATCTGCGATGGACTAGCATTTAGCACCCGTACATAGGTCCGAAATTAGCATCACTCACCAATTGCTCTTCACATGTCAGCTATGCCCACCCAATCGTTGCACTCGGTGGTCTGAAAACAGGATTGCCGGCTTACAACAGCATTGGCGGATCAGCGGGAACAAGTACCTAACACGCCAAGCCGTCCAATCGCCGATATAGGGGCATGGGGAAGAATCAGGGACACATTGCTTTCCCATCTTGGCTAGAACTTGCAGGATATGGGTTGCAGCATCAGTGCTCTGCAAATGGGTGCGCCAGGTGGCATCGCCGACTTCCGAAGCTAGAGACTGCGCTTCCGATCCTCGACGGAGACGAGGATTCAGTTCTGCTGAGCAGGACAATGCATAAACGCCAACTCGTAATGCCGTGGCCATCGTCTGCGTAGCGCGTCTTTTCTGAGACATGATGGCGCTCGAGCGGCAGAGGCGTGAAGGGGGGCGCCGGTCAAGGGGGAAGCGTGGAGTCGTACAACTTCGTAGTGGCGTAGCACATGGACAAGCGCCGCCGACGGCCCGCTGATGCGCTTCTCGGTGGTATAAGTGCAGCGAGATCCCTTGGGCACAGCAATCCGGCTCGCAATCCCATCAACGACGACGGCATCGACACCCTGCACAGCCAGTTCCTCGCAGCCGTTGGAATGGGCGGAGTTGCCTCAATACCCACCGATCGGTCGCGGACCGTGCAGGTCATCGGCGCCGGCTACTCCCGCACCGGCACCGTGTCCATGGCGCTGGCGCTGGAGAAGCTGCTTGGGGGGCCGGTCATGCATGGCGGAACGCAGCTGTTTGGGCGCGAAGACGGTTGGTGCAGCCCTTGTTCGACACTCGCTGACAAGCATCCTATGTCTTGTGCTCGTGCTCGTGCTCATGCTCATGATGAACAGCCTATGTCAAGCTCTGGTGCGACGCCTTCGCCAACCGCGGCAACAAGCCCGTCCTCATGAAGCTCCTGCGCGAGGCCACCGCGGGCTTCGTTGCCGTGACGGACGCTCCCGCCAACGCCTTCATCCCTGAGCTGCTGGAGCTATACCCCGAGGCCAAGGTGGTGCTGGTGACGCGCGATCCGGACCGCTGGTTCAACAGCATGCAGGGGCTGATCAAGGACGGCATTGGCGACTCGATGCTGATGCTCAAGGTGCTGCTGTGGCCGTGCCCCGGGTGGAGATGGGCGCCGCGCTGGCTGGACCAGCTGGGATCATAGTGAGTCGAAGCTGCGTCTTCAGCTGCACGTCTGCACGCTTGGTTGGACCGCTGTTGATCTTCTTTCCGTACAGTGAAGCAACCCGTCTAGGACCGACATTGACCCGAGGTCGGTAATGCCCTTGAGATGAGATTTGCAGGTAACCTGCTGATCGTTTGACAGACTCCATCCTCATCCACAACGAGTGGGTTCGCAAGCATGTGGCCCCCGAGAGGCTCTTGACCATGGAGCTGAGCCAGGGCTGGGAGCCACTGGCCAAGTTTCTGGACAAGCCGGTTCCCGATGGGCCGTTTCCTCACGCCAATGACGGGGAAGCCATGGAGAAGTTTGCAAAGAGCGTGTTCCGGACTGCGACGCTGATTTGGGTGGGCATCTTGTCGGGCACGGGGATGCTGGCGTGGGTGGGCGTGGGAGCGTGGAGGAGGAGCCTGCTGGTTTGATGGTGGAGCGTGGATATGGGCAATGACTTTGAACGAGATGAAATGGATGACCAAGAATGATAGAAGCTCGAATGATTTGACAGTTCGTGATCAAGGTGGTGGTGTAGATCGACAGCCGATTCAATGCTCCGAGGAATGACTTGCAGCGCTTCCCCAGACGAGAGGCGTCACGTGAGATGACACAAGATGAAGCTGTCTATCGATTGCGTCTCTTGAAGAAGGAAGATGGCCAATGACGGAGACAAGATAAGCGAAGACTGATTACATATTTCCGACTCGAAGAGGATTCGACTGGCTCTCATTCTTGTCTTGATGTGTTGTAAAGAAAGGGTACTGTAGCATTTCACACGGAGTAGCCGAGACAATCGACTCCCGCACTGGCTGCGTCCAGCCAAGGGCCCGTTGGCTCAGGCACCCGAGCGACATGGTTCAGCCACTTTGTCGATTGTTGATGCCGTTGAGGGCGTAGACCGGCGCCCATGATTGGCCGGCGCGAGGGTGTGCCTGGCGCTGGAATGGCGCTGGAAATTGGCTGCTCCTCATGTTGCGATGCTGCACGGCCAAAGTAAGCACAAAGTCAATCGCGTCAACAATGGCAGCAAGATGCTTCTATACCTTGTGCTCTACATGATACCGTAGTCTCACTGACTCGTCATATCGAGACACAAACTCTTGGGTGTTGCACAGACAACTCACCTTGATACTATTGACATCGTCATCTCCCTCCTCCTCCTCCTCCCCACCTCGTCGCTTGTCGCACCCCTGCTCGCTCTGGTTTCCTCCATCAAATCTCAGCTCGTCACGTCACGTCACGTCACGCATCGCCCTGCAAGTGCCCCCCCAAAGCCTCGCTGGGCATCAGCGGCCTGTTAGTGGTCAGCAGCGCCTGCATAGCGCACCCACTGGCCCTCTGGCGCCCGCTTCGCTGCTGTTAGGCCTCGAAGCTTCGCTGGAGCTCCAGGCGATGAACGCCGGCCTGCGTGTAATTCCGGCCCGAGCCTCTCTATTCCCAGCAAGACTGAACACAAACCCCTGCTAGGCCCGTTCTGTCTCCCGCTCCGTCTTCCCTGCTTGTTACCTGACTCTCACCACCCCTCATCCACCTACGACTTACTATTGCTGCTACTATTACTTGAACTATCCCACAAGCCTCAAAGACGTCCATCTTGCCAGCTCTCAAGCTTTACCATCGGCGCCGTTTGACTTTTTCACTTTTTGACTTTGCCCGGCTCCTGTTTCCTTTGTTGTTCCGCCAGCTGCCGCTTCTCTTCTTCGCATTCGTTCCCTCCTTTCTCGCCTCTTCCTTCTCTTCTCTTCCTTGTCCTGCGCAGCCAACCGTTTGTTTGTTTGCTGACACCGACCGACGCCGATTCCGACCGACCGCTGATACCCTCCACACGAGCTGCATCAGATTCATACCCGACGAACCATCCATACAGTCGCCCTGTTTCTTTAATCCAATCCGCTGCTTTCTTCCTCATATCCAAACGCTCGTCATTCGCCAGCACCCCGCCGCCTCTCTCCCTCGCGCTCTCTCCCTTTGTTCAGCCTGGACTCGTCAACCAACACCGCGGTTCGCTCAGCCCAATTTCACAACGCCAACGCCGTCGAGACCTCGGAGATGGACATCTCCCAGCAGCAAGAGTTCATCCCCCAGCACGACGCCGACACCAGCCTGGGCCCCGACGACACCGTTGCCGGCTTCGACGGCGCATCCGAAGCCGCCTCTAGCAATGGCGTCCACCACCAGCAGAGCCACTCGTTCGACAGCATTGCCGGCAGCCTGAGGCAGGAGGAGGACTCGCCTAGCCGACACACTCCCGTGTCCTCGCTCTCCAGACCGGCTAGCGGCCTGTCCAACCCGGCCCCTCCGCCCTACAATGACTACCGCCCGAGTTCGAGCGAACAATCGAACGGCCGGAGCCACGTAGTGATCAAGGTCGGCATGGTGGGCGACGCCCAGATTGGCAAGACGTCGCTCATGGTCAAGTACGTCGAGGGAAGCTGGGACGAGGATTACATCCAGACGCTGGGTGTCAATTTCATGGAGAAGACGATTAGCATCCGCAACACCGAAATCACCTTTTCCATCTGGGACCTGGGCGGCCAGCGCGAGTTTGTCAACATGCTGCCGCTCGTCTGCAACGACGCAGTGGCCATTCTGTTCATGTTTGACCTGACACGCAAGAGCACGCTCAACAGCATCAAGGAGTGGTATCGGCAGGGGCGCGGATTCAACAAGACGGCCATTCCCGTCCTGGTCGGCACCAAGTACGACCACTTTGTCAACTTTCCGATCCAGGACCAGGAGGAGATTTCCAGCCAGGTACGTGTGCTTGGGCAGAGCTCAAGTGCCTTGTTTAGAACGCTCTGCTGACTGACATGCAACCCCATAGGCCAGACGGTTTGCCAAAGCTATGCGGGCGTCTCTGATCTTCTCAAGTACAAGCCATAGCATCAACGTGCAAAAGGTATGAACGTATCTTCCCATCCCGCGTACTACGAGAGAGGCTAATCCAGGCAGATTTTCAAAATTGTCCTGTCCAAAGCGTTTGACCTCAAGTGCACCATTCCCGAAATCGAAAACGTCGGCGAGCCGTTATTACTATATCAGTCTGTGTGAAGTTTCTAGCAGCACTTGCTCCCCATTCAAGGCCTGACTAGATTTATGCTTCTTCTTTTCTCGCCACGCTATTTCTTCAAGATATACATTTTAATGGATGATTGCCGCGAGCCGTCGCTGTGCAAGCGGCAGCGTCTGAAGACGATCTGCATCCGGGCCTGCATTGATGGCGGTATATCATTGCCCTTGCGGAAGACGACTGGTATTGCTTCCGGTTGAACGATGATTCGTATACTAGGAAGTGCCCCTTGGAGTTTGCCTCTGCCGTCTCTGCTTATGCTGTACCTCTGCAATGGCAGCATGGGAGCGATCGCGCCATTCGCAATGGTGGACAGACGAGCCCCTTGGGTTTGGCACCAGACAGCATGAGAGGGCCGCCGTGAGAGCTGCGCAGATATACCCTGAGCCTGCAGCTATATAAACGCCGACTTTGGTAGTTTGGATTGGCGAGATGCTTACAAGTAAAAAGGAGAAACAGCAATGGTACCTGTACTTTTTTTTTTCTCTCTTCCAAACGTCGTTTTGAACTTATATTTTACTCTGCTTTTCTGATGGTATGGACTTGGGGAGCAGAACTCTGGAGCATGGTAAAAAGGGATCAAATGTCATTGAAGCGCATCTGCTTCTGCTAGATAGCGCGTAGCCTTTGCGAGAGATGAGAGGCAATGGAGGGGAGGACATGGCTGGGCCAAGTCTGATTCATCGTTAGTCAATTGATGGTGCATGATGCTGTCATGTTGATGATTGCTTGATCGTGATTTGCCTAAGTTGTTAACGATGCACCATCTCTTCGTCGTCGTTTCTATAGTTGTGAGAGGACGTACATTTGACGCCTCCATCCGAGATTTGTTTGCTGTTGAGAAGGGTTCATGCGGCAGTCGTCCGATGTTCGCGTCCTTTGCTCGACCTTTTCATCTACGTGTTATTGCATTGTCACACTTGCTGATGATGATGAGCTGAAATACCAAGTTGACTACCTAATCATCTGCCCGCAAGCAGGCCATTAAGCAAGATGAATCCGGTAACCACTCTTTTTTTTTTTTTTTTTTTCTCAATGTTCAGTGCCCAGTGTTGTTCCCTTGTTCCCATTTCTGTCATGTCCCAATTTCTGTCATGTCCCAGTTTCCCTGTGTTGGATTTTGTCCCCGTACATGATCAAGTTGCTCAGACGGAATGCTTCCATCCGTCAACGAGCGAGAAATGATACGAAAATGCAAACCCAATCTCCATGTTCATGAGAGAAAGCCGAAGAGTTGGTCGATTATGTTGCAATTATCACGATGAAGGAGCTGAGATATTCCCTTTGTTGAGAGTTCCTGATGGCGGAGATGGTCCCTTTTTTTTTTTTTTTTTGTACTTTTGTTGGAGAGAGATCAACGAATCTTCATTCATAATGATGGTCCTCTTTTCCATATATCCCGTCGCCGATGGACCTTCAATAGACTTATCTTCGCCTTGTGAGAATGAAAAACTCGCCGACACCTTTGCTCAAGCCGCCTTAATCAGCATCGCTCTCTCCGATGGATTCAGCCTTGGGCTTGATATATTCCTTGGTCTGCGAAGCACCAGTCTCCCGACGATGGTTCTCGACCACCGGACGGATCGTTGCGGCGCTGCCGTGGCCCCAGGTGCGTACGGGAGGCGGCGTCTGCGGGTACGGATACACGCGCGGGTGCATGCTGAAGTTGACTTCCCTCGGAATCTGCGAGTAGCGAGGAGGAGCTCCGTCAGGACAAGGCTCCATGCGCGGCTCGGGATCGTACTCGACCATGCCGAGGCCGATCCTCGCCGCTTGGTCTCGCGCACCGGTGACGGCGCTGGCGGAGGGCAGCTGAGCACGCTCGTTGCGCTGGTAGCCGATTTCGCGGCCAGAAGAGGCAGAGCCGGTGACGGCTGTGCTGGCGTTGCTGTGAAGGTCGTGCTGGCGATAGTACTGAAACTGGCCCTGCGTCTGGCCAGATCCCAATCGAGCCTGAGCCTGAGCCTGAAGACGACCAAAGGCAGCGTTTCCAAGCGTTTCTTCCGAGTCGGTGGCCCAGTACGCCCAGCCATCCAAATCCTCGTCCGTCTCGACGTAGCCGTTGAAGACAGTGACCTGGCGAGAGCGCGAGCCGTCGACGTAGACGGAGAGAAGGCTGTAGTAGCTCTGCGCGGTGTATGCGTATGCCTGGGGGCGGTAACGAGCGGCGCGGAGGGCGGCCTGGTGGGCGGAGAATGGGGGGAAACAGAGATCGTCGGGGAGGAGGACCCAGATGATTGCCATGAGGATGTTGAACAGGAAGAAGACGGCCATGACTACGGCGATGGCGAACCAGACGGGGGAGACTTCCTGTTCTTCCTCCATGGTTCGACTGCTGACTCTTGCTCTTGTTTTCGAAAAGTGTTGAAGATGATGACGAGATAATGTAAGGCTTAATGAGTGTCTTGGTTTGTGTGTGTGGTGATGGGAAGGGAAGGGCTGGGTTCGTGATACTGGCTTCAAGAAGCACGAAAGGTGCGGGGAGGAGAAGGGAAAGAAACGCGGATGGGGTGAAGAAGTGAAGAAAAGGCGTCATCAGCTCGCCTCTGTCATTCTTCTTGTTGTATCTTTCGAATTCTTTTTTTGACTAAGCAGAGCCACGAGGTGCTGCCAGTTGAAGGGGGTTGCCTGTACAGCTGGCTGCCAGCTGGCGAGGCGTTCCTGCCTTTTTACGTCCCTTGGCGGGTACGTTTTGTATGGTGCCCACGAAAAATGAATAGGCCTGAGGCTTACTATATGCCTAGAGATATCAATTGGTCATGTAAATTATTAGTTCCATATAAAGGGCAAAAACCCCTTATTTAAGGGGTTCCTTATATAGTTCTGCTATGGTGTGGTGAATGTTGTTTAGTGGTGTTTTACGGATAGGTGTATGTTAATATGAAGGTCCAGATTCCATGAACGGAGCTCAGAAAGGCAAATAAAGCAGCATAGACTATAAATACCATGTACTGGAATTGTAACCAGTTGTCCCCAACCTGATGCCCTTCTTGTATGATTTGAGTTAAGATAGGATTTTGATATATTACCAGGTCAATAAGACAAGACCATGAGTGGTAGGAGCTGTCACCCTGATGCCACACCTACACTTCTGGCAAACCCACCTTATCACCTTATTAGTCCTTTTGAATCATGCACTCCTATTATGTATTCACACCATCACTGGTGTTTGCTAGATATACTTACGGACTGAATCAAAGGTATACAGCTACCTGAGAAGCTACAACAAAGAACAGACAGCATTAGATACGCATGTCATGGCAAGAATTATAGCAGTTCGCGACCTTCACATTTGCTAAACGAGTACTAACGTTTTCAGAAAGAAGTCATGGCAGCTAAGAACAATGAGCAGCAATTGTCAATCAGCATCTCCAGGCACTTCAATCCATAGCCCCACTAACAAAAACAAGCCACCCTCTCATTGGTCCCTCAACTTCTCCCACAGCGAAATGCCGTTAATACGTGTATCGCCTTCCATCTCCAAGGTTATTATTAGAAGCTTTACATGATGCTACTGCAAATACGTGTATTCATGCGCCCCATCAGAACTTCAATTGCCTACACCTCACACCACTTCAATTCAACTTGTTTTCCACCACCTGTAACAAATTCAACATCTGGTAGATCTGCCCTGTATTTTGGCATTCAACTCTATTCGTCGCGCGACTCATTAAATTCCCCCAAGACGCAATGAAACGGAGCCGCAAGGGCAATTGGCAGCAGCTGAATTGCGTGCAGCACCAATGTTCCGCATGCGGTCGATGCTCCTCATCAACATGGAAGACACCATCAGTGTTGCGCATCTTGCATTCAATGCTGCATCGTGAACCTCAGATCATAGAGCTATTCCAACCGCATTGAAAGGGAAGCGAGAAGGAAGAAAAACGACGAAGAAAAAAAGCCCCTCGCACTGGAAACCGGCAGTCCAGAAACAGGCAATCCAAATTCGAGCTTCACAGCCCCTGACTGGGGTCGTAGCGCAATGTAACGTCGATTGCCCTCTTTCAGCACCAGCACCGAGAAAACAGACCAGTCACAAACAATGTACCCAAAAGCGAGCAAAAGAGCCCGGAGACTGGAGGGACGAGAGAAAAAAGACGAAAAACGGGACGTCTTGCTCTATGTTGACAAAAGACAGCTGCTCTGTTTGACACGCCTGCTTTTATGTATCCCTTGTATAGGTAACTGACAAGAAGCAAACCACCTCGCGCTCTAGACATTGAAGGCACAAGTCCATCCAGTCGTATTTCCACCGTATATGAGCTCCAAACATGGGGCCAAAATCCACACAACTCCCTTAACGCCCGGCTGTAACATGAAGTCTCCTTCATTCTGCTTCCAAAGGGCCATACGCGATTAGATGAGCATTTCAACAAAAGATGAACAAGAAAAGGGCACAACGTCAGTGATAGGGCGGGGGTATCTCGCACGTCCCCAACCAATTCCCGATCAGAGAAAAAAATGTTGCCGGCAAGGCATCCGGCATCAGAATACCAAAGGTAGCACAGTGTGTGACCGATGATTAAGGTAAAGAAGAACATCGCAGAGGAAGGTTGTACTCGCTGGTGGTCGAAGATTTAGCCAATGTGTGGCTTGCGAAAAGAAAAAAAGGTCGTGCGACGTTTCGTCATCGGGAGCATCTTCATCTTCAAGAAAGCGTGTTTGCCTTCAGTCGTCCGCCTTCTTGCCCCAGAGGGGTGCGCCAAGCGGCTTGCTGATGCCGAAGCCAACGCTGACCGCGACGCCCACCACCAGCACGATGATGAGGAGCTTGACAATGATCTTGTTGCGAGGGCTCAGTTTGGCCATGCAGGTGCAGTTGTTGCGCTGCATCTTGGCCTGCTTTGCCTGTCTCTCCCAATGGTCCTTTCCCGGCCAGACCTGGCAGTCCTTCTTGGCATCCAGCGTGATGCTTTTCCGCATTGGCTTGTCGAGGGAGCTGTGCGAATTAAGAGCCTCGATGTCGGCGTCGAAGGGGTTGGTCGTCGTCTTGTCCGAGTGCGGGTTCGATGTGATGCTGGTGACCGATGTGGCGTTGGTAGGGACGGCATAGACGCCCACGGTTGGGGTGAGAGCCTTGTCAGGCACAGAGATCTCGACGGTGACCTCTCTGGTGAGGCGAACACTGGCAGTGGACTGCCTCTTCTCGGGAACATCCGCCATGGCGAGGATTGTGGCAGGTCAAGGCAAAAGTGGCGAGTGTGGGAAGGTGGCCAAAGTCAATATCCCGTCACTTCAATGGGGAGAGACTGATGATGAAGCGGCAAAAGAAAAGTCTCAAGGAAATTGATGTTCCTACCGGATGGAGGTCAGCATCTTGAACATATGCAAGGGAGGGCGTCGAAGGGGAAGGTGAGGGCGAGAGAGGAAAGAGAAATAGAACAAGGTAATCAAAAGAACCGTTGTACAGAGCGCCTGACACGGACCCTGATTGATGGCACATGCAGGTCGAGAGCAAGAGCGAATAGAAAACCCATACCTTTGTTGCACGAGAGCTGGACAGTGGCACAATGGACCATGCACAGCCAAGGAAAGTTTGCCCGACACCAAGAAGTCGTCTTCGAGTGGCGAGGAGTCCGGACGTCTCGAACTGTTTGTGGCAGATTGAAGAGGAAGATGAAGGAGAGAAAAAAAAGAGAGAAGGTTCAAGAGCTGAGGTTGAGAGAGGAGAGAGGAGCGGAGGAGGACAGAGGGGGGAAAGGGAAGCTGTGGTGCTGAGCAGCCACGAGGGATGAAGCGCAGTTTAGATGGTTGACATTGGCGAGCTGCGAGCTTGGACGTCTGGCGCGAGTTTGATCTGGACCCAATGGACGTAAGCCCGTCCAACTGCGTCTATCGATCGGACTGTCGTCGTGAGGAGAGGAGAAGCGCTGGGTGTTGAACCGAGAATATGGGGAGAGTCGAGGACGAGAGCAGTCGGTAGCCTGATATTGAGAAAAGAGGGAGGCGAGCCCCGGTACCCGTCTGTACCTGCTGCTGTCTGCTGCTGTACCTTGACCTGGGGCCTGGCAGCGGTTCAAGGCTAAAGCAGCCGCCTGAAGCTGGAAGCGTTTGCGCTGAGATTGGCGCTAGTCGGTACCTAGGCCAGCACCTGCAGGTACTTGAGGGGCACTCCTGGGCACTCCCCAGACAGAGCAAATGACACTGCTCAGTCCAGGTAGCATCTGCTCACCTCGCAAGTACCTGCTGCCATGGACAGAGAGCCGCTTCTCGTGATGGCCCATGTCCCTCGTGCGAGCCCGTGCCAGGCCTTGTTGCGCTATGCTGTAGTACGAGGCACTCGTCCCATCAAAACTGCTCGTGTCCACGTCCCTTGCACTCGTACGCGCAAACCAGGGGCATCCGGCCCAGCGAGATTGCCCTCTTGCCGCTCGGGCCACTCCAAGAGCCTAGAACAGCCCGGCTAGCGCTGCCCGAGCCACTAACGGCAGCACGCTAACGCCCCTGTGGCATCACGTTAGTGCCTGCAGCCGATGCAGGGGGACAAAGAAGCTCCGGGTTTGACGATGCCCTGCTGCTGCTGCTCAAAACGTGGGTTGGATTGATGGACCCAGATGAAAGGACCGCGGTGACAAGCCGCGCATTGAGAGCGTGAAATAACTGGGCATTGGCTAGTGATGTTGCGCTCTGGACGGAGCTGCTGTCGAACCGCTCGCCTGTCATCAATGACACTGAGGTGACGATGGTAAGAGCATCAGTCCGTCTCTGCCTTGTCGCTCTCTTCCTCTCTCTCTCTCTCTCTCTGTCCCTGCCTTGTCTGTTTGTCTTGTCTGACTTGCTTGCATCAATCTCCCTGTGCTCAGCTTCCTGTCTCCATAGACCGCATAGCTCCCCTTGAGCGAGTGCGAAGAGCAACAGCAGCGTGATATATCGCCATGCTCTCGGTCAACCGATCCAATTCGCGCCGGTATCAGTAGGGCAATATCGGTACGCGCATCGCTGCCCCCAGCCCTGACCAGGAACTGTAGCTTGATGCCACCACGGTTGCATCCTCCCACAAGCCTTTCGACAGCATCAGCATCATTCGATGCAGACTGCAGGCGAGCCGGTCCCCGCTCATGGCCACCCAGCCGTCGTGCCGCTTGGGAACGTTGTGGAGGCCTTTCCAGGATGCCCCCCCTTCTCCCCGAGTCAATCCTGGCCACCACGCGTACTATGAGCCGTCCACCCATTGGTTCGTCCTTCCTGCCATCTGCCTTCCGGCTCCCAAGTCCGAGTACGAATGGCCTTGCCTGGCGTCCCTAGTCAGGTAGCAGCCGAGGCGCCTGCATGGCGTTTTGATGGCACCAGTTCCGTCTTCAATGGTTTGTTGGACTCGAGATTGAGAGCACGTCGTCGACTGATTGACTGGCGGCACTACACAGAAGTCTTCGGCGCGGGCGAGTCAGCAGTTCGCATCATCCTTCTCTTGACTGGCTTCATTCTCATCCCCCTTTAAACGAGACAGCCCCTTGCCGCCGATGAGGATCGCCACTGGCTCAAATGACGGCGATGCAGACAGGTCGATACGCGTTTGGCTGTTGGCAGCCAGCCAGGTTCCGGACAACGTGCAACAAGCCCCGAGCAAAGTCCCATACTTAATACCTATGCGTGCATGTACGGAGTAGTACTAGCATCACATGGTAGTACTATTGATTCCATACTAACAGTAGTACCACGCCGGAATGCTCGTGGCTTGCTGCTGTTCTGCTCAGGGGCTCTTGTCCAACCGCTAAGCCCCCCACCCCCATTGCCTCGACTCGTCGCCCGACAGACGCTGCGGCGCCCAGTGGAGGCACTCGACCCAATCCCCGCGTTTTCATGAGCCAATTTCGGCAGTTTCCTTAGGCTTAGCATAGGTGTGCTGTGGCTGAAGCTATGAGCATCGCGCAACTGTCGACATGGAATGCTTCATGTTCTGAGATGTCGTCGAACCCCGCAGCGTTCCAACAGCAGTTCGTCGTATCCAGGGATTTTCGCATCTCATCAACACTCAAACAAGCAACTCGCTGCTGTAATTTGACCGTTGCCGTCTTGTCCTGGACCTTGAACTGCGTCGCCGAACATTGAAAGCGGCATGGCTACTTGCCGAACTGAAGCTCGCAACACTTCCAGACCGGTCAGAAGAGCTATCGTCATCCTCCGCTTGCTCTGAAGTACTGGGAGGCAGAACCCCGTCACGAACGTAGTAGTTGCTCCATGACCTTAGGCCCATCCGCATAGCGTACGAGCGCATAGGGGTCCCGTCTGGTATGTCTTCTCTGAGTGCAAGCCAGCGGGTCCACGTTGCTTCATCTTCGAACCGCTTGATCAAAGGAGTTTGGTCAATACCATCCTTCTCGGCCAATTGCGCATGTATAAACATGTTCGATGTGGCATATGAGAGCAGTGCCGGATAGTCCTCCAGCATTCGCGCTGGGCTTCCGTCCGAAGAGGCAGTGTCAGATTCGCATTGAAGCTCTTCTGGATGTGACCATCTGACTGGAGTATCACCATCATTGGTCAACCATTTTTGGACGATATCTATGCCCGATGCAGGATTCGAAAAAGCCAAAGTGTCAAAAATGGATACTTTCTGACTTCCTTTCACCGATGGCCGCTCACCTACTATCGAATGCTGGGAATGAGCATCACTGGAGCTCGTCTTCTTGAGATGCTTCCTTCTACCCCTCCGGCCAGCCGCGAGAATTCGAGCTTTGACGAGGGCGTCCAGCTCGGAAATATGCACGTAGTCCAGACAAGTGGCCATTATTGTCAGGTGGCCATTGCCGATGGGATGGTGCCGTAGGCTCGAATCAAGCACGGAGAATCCATTGCCTCCCAAGAAGAAGTCGCGCACAGATTCGTGTATGACCTGCACGATCCTGGTATCGCCATGCTCGAAGTTGAGCGATCCCGCTCCTGCATACGTCGAGATGACATCGATATCGCCCTCTTGGGGTTCACTCGTCCAGACCTTCTTGACCTCGACAAGGCCCCTGGACAGACTTCGGATTTGCTTCTCAAGCTGTTCGTCGCTCTCTGTAAAATGGGCGGACTCACGCCACTCGCTGAGTGACCTAAACGCCGGCCTCGAATTATACTTAGCAAGCCTTCGGTAACTGCTTGTAAGGCCGGTTGACCGGGGTAACCTTTCTGGTGACGCGGGCTGCCGAATGAACGCCATTATATGGTGCCACTCGTGGAGGCGAAGTGGTTTCGTGGCCAAGATAACCCACTGGAAGAATCGTACTGTCAACTGTCTTGTGCTTGGTTCAAGGTCCGACAACAGGTTCGAGAATAGATTCTCCAATGCTTCTGGCACATCTCTTACGCGCCGAATCAGGTATGGCAACTCCTTGCCGTTGTCCCAGTTCTTAAGCACATCTTCCGCCACCAAAACGGCCCAAAGAAAGATTCCAGCGGCTTTTTTCAGGATCTGTCGTCTCAAGAGTTCCCACTGCGGTTTTTGGGCAGACATACAGATTCGAAACTTTTGGTCCACGTACGACGCAATATCATCACCGTTATGCTCTTCAACGACTATTTCCGCGCAGTGACTCAGCGAGATGGTGGGAAAGTGTCTGCTAGACAGGCAGACGTTGAGTTCAAGTCCTAGGTCATGAGCAGATTTGGTGATTGACCTCCAGAAGTACGCCAGTGACCGTATACTAGCCCCGTCGCACTCATCGAGAGCATCGATGAAGATGATTGTCCTCTTTGTCTGGTTGAGCAGCACCGACTTCATAAACTGCCGTAATTCTGTCTCTGTCCAAGTGATGGACTCTGCCGGGGTTGACTGGCTTTTGAGCGGATTTTTCTTTTCGTTGCAGTATTGTTGGAACCGTTGGAGAGATAGCCTGTCTCCAGGCAGAAGCTGGTAGAGCAGGGAGCGGAAGAGGCCAAGGCTTGTGTGCTCGAGCTCATTCCCGTTGGCACAGAAGAAGAAGCCGGCAGTACAGTAATTGGCTCTGGCCTGCCTCGTCGCGGCGCGGCGAAATGCCTCTTTCATGAGAGTGGATTTGCCAGCACCTGGCTTTCCCTTCAGCCAGAGAAGGCCATAGCATCTGGACCTGCTTTTGCTGTTGAACCACTTCTCATACTCCGGGTGCATGAATAACCACGAGCAGGTGCTATGGGCCGGGCTTTCGACGTTTTGGAATCGACTGTAGATAGCAGGGAACCACAGGGTTGCGAGGCAGGCATAATTGAGATAGCTAGAGCCAGCTACATAGGCCAATCGCTTCGAAGAGCTGTCACTCAGGGACCCCGAAGGATGCCGTATTCGGCGACTTGGAGAGGCGTCGACATTTGTACCTCTCGTAATAGTGTGATATATCGAATGAAGCTCTCCGGCTACTTTATGGTAGTTTGGGTCATCTGATCCCGAATAACGACACATTTCCAGATGATCGGCTTGTAGCGTCTCGGCATGTTCGCGATGGTCTCCAATCAAGGAGGAGTAATCTGGTACCACCTTCTTCCCAATCTTTGTGAAGCTGAGGCCTTCTTGAAAGGTCTTGACGTGGAAGTCGTACTTCTGCCATAACTTGGAGAAGTCCTCTTGCGCCCTCTCCAAGTCCGAAGTCTTCAGGCCAAGAGCATGGAGGTTGACAGGCGACGTCTCCATGCCTAAAGCGCTCACGACAGATCGCATCACTTCGCCAAGAGCCGCGACGTCCTGACTCCCCCGGTGTGGTGTGCCCAGGAAGATGACTGCCGCAGTGGACTTGACGATGTTAACAAAGGGAGTCTCTGGAAGCGATAATGACTCTGCGAGCATCTGGACGGAAAGTTTAGTACATGAATGAGCGCTTGAGAGTCGAGATTGACTTGCTTGTTTGACAATAATCCCTCCAAGGCTGTGAGCAACGAACACCAAGGGACAGTCACGATGTCTTTCTCTGGACAACGCAAAAAGAAGATCCTTGCCATGCGAGAAGATGCCATTCCTGTTGGTCGCACCCGCCCTATACTTGGTGATTTTGCTATCATAACCAAACATGAGGACCCGTGCGTTGGGGCAATCCTTGGGAATCAAATCAACAGGCCAGAATACAGATTTTGGCTGGGTATTGTTATCCATTGTCGGTGTAGCCGCGTTTCCTTTCGTCTCGTCTGCTGGCTCGATTTTGAATGGTTTCCGAAACAAATGGATGGCAAAACGGCGTACGGCACTCTTTCTCTTTGCTTCGTTTCTTGCATTGCATGGCTTGGGACAGTAAGTCCACGTCTTGGACGGATGGCCCTGCAAGCCATGGACAAACACGATGCTGTGCACACGCCGTCAGTGGGTTTCCGCGTCACAGTATTGGCTGAAAGGACACATGTAAGGACGCACTCGACAACTGGTAAGCAATCCGCGGGCTCATAGGCAACAGATATCCCGGTGCCCCGAATTTGATGCAGCATGTCTAATCGGATAATGCAAGTTGCTCTGTGTATCATGAGAGTTGAAGAGGAGGTGGAATCGATCAAATCGATGCGGCTGAGTGTTTCGACGAGGCAAAGGCTCAGCTGGGGCAGCATGTTTGCCTGCCCGCTGAAAGCGAAGGCCTGTCTGCCTTCCATGCTGCCTTGCAATCTGATTGGGAGGAGCTGGCATCTGGTTGGGCCGCCACGCCGTGACAACCGCTGTAAAGCCGCCTGAAGTATCCTGATTCGCGTTTGAGGGGATCGATAACGTTCGGAGTTGTATGTAAAATAAATTCGCCATCTTGACGAGGAGCGCGTCTCTACTCCTTGCCTCGAGTCGGCGCCCCCATGGTCTGTTTCAATGGCGGCCTATGTGCCAGCAACCGGCAAGCATTGTCCGGTGATTGGGGATACTCCATATCCGACAGTGGAAAATGGAACCGTCCTTTTGAAGCAAGATGAAGAATTGAGGCAGGGTTTGTGTCTCTCTCTCTTCCGTGACTGATGGATTGAATTCGAGAGAAAAATCCTGAGCTATTAGGTGATCTTGATACCTCAATACCAGTCAGTTACGCAGCCTGGTTACAGTTTTTGGAACAGTCCCGAGTATTCCGCAAGTACACAGGCATCAATTTGCACCGCGGGAAGCTGCGCTCGAGAGGATACAAGGCAGCGACTGCCTTCCTCTCGGCCGCTTCCCCTCTCGCTTTGTCATCCTTCATCTTTCTCCTCTTTGCCTCTTGACCCGTTGGAAACTCGTTGCCATGGCCATCTTGTTATGTTCGTCTGGACGAGGTTTTCTGCATCATCAGCTCGCCATCACCGTCATCAGACTTAGGAGCTCAAGCCTCAGCCTCGTCACGACAGTCCCTCCTCGAACTCGGAAGTTGACCGCCTTCACTTTCATATCCTGAGTCGCCATTCGTCACCGACCGTCGACTGCCTCTCGACTATGGATCGGATAGCAGTACGGCACCATGAGTCTTTGCCCGACGAATGAGGACCTGGAATTCACCTCGCTACGCTGCTCTCTCTGTTTGCAGCTCTGCCACGCCACACCCAACTTCAAGCCGCCCGAGGAGGAAGCATCCGAATGGCTGGTGAGCCGGTATGGCAGAGATGTGAATCCGTACGCCGAGCTGGCGTCCAACGCGCCCTGTGGGCTCTGTGCCCTGTATGCTCGAGCGTGGACTCGTCTGGAGCTGGCCATCTGTGACCAAGAAGTAGACGACTCCAGGCCTGTCCCTTACTGTTTAGCGGATGCGGCAGGATTTGGAGCTTGTTTGCCCCGTATGTCAGAGAGCACGCGAGACGAGGCTGCAACTAACGTCCTGTGTAGTGTTTGGATGTACGATCGGATCGCTGCAATATGCTGTCCGCAGCTACTTTGGCATCAACGGCACGAAAAGACAGGACTGCGCTGACGGCTGTTGCGCCCCCCTTGTGACACTGGTGCGGAACGAGCAAGAAATCATCCTTCGTGAGAACCTTCGCAGAGCCTCGGAAAGGGAGCAAGCCAAACAATACGTCTCTTACGATCGAATGGTCTATCCTGCAGCCAAGTTAGCCCCGCGTGCGGTTCGAGCAGTCCATGGCTCTGCCAACGAAGTGACCGCACGGGGCACGAACGCCGGAGCACAGTCCCCGTATGAGGATGCTACCCAATCGTCTAAAAGCAACAGACGGGTTCACGGCCTGGAAGATGACTTGCCGGGTCCGAGCAAGGCGTAAAGGAGAGAGCACGCGCTCCACGAGGATTTTGAGGCGGCGACTCCCCCAAAGTCTGTGCCTCATGGACTGGGGGCAACAGCATCCTAAATCGGGGTTCCAAGAACAATATGGTGTGTTTTCCAGCCGTTCCGTCACCTTATCGTTGGCCTTGCTCACTTCCTCAGGTCGATGCCGCGAATGACCGTCTTGAAAGGCACGGGAGTCTCTTTTCGATACCCACTTATACACCTACACCATGGTTACGCATGTTGACACGGTCTTCCAAGGCGAATTCTGGGTTCTCGATACGCACTAAGGAGAATGAAGTGAAACTGGTGGCCAAGGCTCCGTATCCCCACCGAATCGGACGGTGAAGACACGAGAGTTGTTGCCTATCGACGCACTCAGGTACACCCCCTAATGGTCCTGCTATTGACTTGCTTTGAATAGAAATACGAATAGCTTAATGGATTATTTTTAAACTCACAGAGACTGTACATGAGCGCTGAGTGAAGAGCTGTCAGTCTCTTCCCCTCTGCTTCGCTGTTTGTTGCTCTTCTTCATCTTGCATTGCCCTTGCGTTCCTATTCCCTGTATTTTTGCCTTGCTTTACTAACAGAAGAGTGTGCCTCCCACTTCAACGAAGCAGAATGTCAATCACTTGATCTTCTCTGCCTTCTACAGCCTCTCCTTTCATGACGCCGTAGACAAAGCATTCACTGTGAAATGCCAAGCTCGGGTCGGATGCTTGTTGAGAAGCTTTTGGCAGAGTGTTCAAGATGACAGGCGCTCTGCATCCGCCAATGATCCAGAGTTCCTGGCCCGTTCTGACATTTGGCGGGCCAAGGCCGATTTGTCCGTTGTCAGTGATGAAGATGGACTGTGGTCGAACCATTTGCGTCACCCACGGATTGAAGTCGTCCTTGTCGTTCGATCCGTCTGGCGTCAAGTTACCAGTGATGAGGCCCAGGAAAGCCGTCATGCCGCCGTTAGAGAGGCCGTCTGGGAACATGGTTTGATACCGCGACAGAAGTCTTCCCCATCGGTTGCCATACGAGTGGAGGATGGACGCAACTGAGCCCTCATCTGGCATGTCGACTGGTGCTTCGTCCACAAGAGCGACGCGGCCAAGCTTCAGGCCGCAAACGCGAAGGGCGGCGCCGCTGTCCTCGACTCTGAGGCCCTCGCCAACGCCATACATGCCGCGGTCCGCTTCGAAGCCGCCAAAGTGCCACCAGTTGCGGTGGTCCCAGAAGTTGGATCTGCTGCGTCTGGAGGGATCCTCAACGCCGCTCCAGTCGACGGCCCATGATGCGAGGCCAGGGATGTCGGAGCCCTCGCCGCCGCGGCCGATCAGGGGCTGCAGATCGGTGCTCATGTTGATGAGGTCGACAGTGACGTTGTAATACAGCGTGCGCACGTCGACGGTGTAATCGCACATGCGCACCGAGGGCAAAGAAATGTCACTGCGGAAGCCCAGCAGGCCGTAGACCTTGTCGCGGGGGTCCGTGGCCCGGCGGTAGCGCCAGCGCCAGAGCAGCTGGAAGAGCTCCTCGCCGCGGGAGGCGCCGAGGCCGCGCAGGGCGGCCTGGAGGTCGAGGATGCAGCCGTTGGACCAAAACTCGGCGTGGATGGCGGGCGCGGAGCCGTTGAAGAAGCTGTCGGAGGCCTTGTCGAGGGTGGACCAGGGTAGGGCGCAGGGGCCCCAGTATATGGTTGCTTTGGGGGGCAGGATGGCTTCCTGGACGGTCCAGATGCGGTTCCACCAGGATACGCTGAGGAGGGACTTGAGGGCTGCGCTGGCGGCGAGTCGTTTGGGTTCGTGGGCGAGCCAGTGGGGAGGATGGTCTTGTTCGCCGGCAATCCAGGTGAGTGTGTCGAGGGCTGCTTGGGCGTCGGATGGGGATGTGGTTTCGAGGGGGCCGAGCCAGATGGCGCCTTGGGTGGATTGGCGGTAGATGCGGCCCATCATGGAGACCTGGAGGGACTTTTCGATGTCGTCTGCCTGGTTGATGCATAGGGCGTCGGCCCAGATGTTTCTCGTCTCGGTGGGGAGGCGTAGTCTTCGGAGGGCATTGGCCAGGGAGGGAGTAACACCGATTTGGGTGTCTCCGAAGAAGATGCGCTCATGGGCGTCGGGGTTGTCGTTTCCCCAGGCGTAGGAGAGGGCGTCGTAGGGGGTGTCTTGGTTGTCGAGGGTTGTTACGCGGAAGCTGCATTGTAGGGGGGAGGCTGGTGGTCCGGGGCTGATTTGGAGGATGCGGATTTCTGAAGCGGAGGAGTTGATTGGGGGGAGGACTTGGCTGTGCCACGATACTTTGCTGGCCATTGTATAGAGCCTCTGTTTTTTGATATTTGGTCGTTGTTTTCTTGGAGTTTGGAGAGACTTGAGAGTAGCTGAAGAGAGGGTGTAAGTAACATGATGAATGCTGTTGCCTGGAGTGACCCGCTGAGGCACACAGCATGGGTTGATGGTTGTAGGATTACTCGCGATGTCAGTCAGATATAAGCACATACATTAGCCGCAATGAGGAAGCTGGTGAGCGTATCATGCGGGAGCGAATGCCGTTTACTGCTCGGTAGTGGTTCAGGCTTGCCACTAAGCATAATGGACATGCTTTTGCCAGAACCGGCGGGCCTCGCATGGCAGGGCGATGGGTATTACAGTCGAAGCAGTAGGGGAGAAGTGCTTGGTGTTGTGAAAGATTAGGTGGAGTTTGTGAGATGAGGTTGGCGGCGGAGTTGCGCAACTGCGACCTGCGGCTTAGAACCTTTGTCTAGTTGAGCAGGCTAGTCTGGCTGATCGGACGAAAGTAAAGGCCAACGACGCAATATAAACTCGGTGATGGTGATGGCCTTGAAGCGATGGTGAGTATCGTGCTTCGCTTGATGCTTATCCACGGTGCTTCGAACTTCTGAGAGCACCAACGGCGTTGACGAATTTGGCTTACATGCATCCCCAAAGCCAAATTTACGAGCCTCCTAGCCTCACCAACAATACTTTATTGTGTACACGGCGCCTTGAATGAATTGATGTTTTCTAGGGACTCGAGGTCAAAGTAGCACCCAGTATCGGATACAAATCACATAGGCGTACCGGTCCAGTCCAGACTGAAGCACCCGAGCGTGGTGTAAGCTGTCGTATGTATGTTGGCATCACAATCTTTTCTACTGAACTGGTATATGTAGGCACGAAGGGAAAAAAAAAAATTAAATACGAGGATCGCCATATACCATACTCATCTCAAGAACCAGAAGCTCCAGATTGACATAACCCTCCTCGCAGAGTCCAGCCCTACCCCCTACCACTGTACATGCTGCTCCTCCGTACAGCATCTCCTCACAAGGAATTCGCCTTGAAGCAAGGGATCGAAATCCACCTCACTCGGCGGCTTACAAAGAATCAACCGTTTCCCGAAATACTCTGCCGAAAATTCATATCCCTTAGAGTCTATATTATGATTCCTCATCGGCGCAAAGAATTTGTCCAAACGAAGCCCAATCTTTTCCATCCGTCATGAATCCAGACCTTCCCGATTAGGAAATGCCTACATAGACCTGGTCTCACTGACAAAACGCCACAACAAGCCATCGTGGATCTCTCGAATCACAAGTACACGCAGCGTCAAGACACCCTCTTACTTACCGCCCCAAGTACACCGATCAAGAGGTGTGGCAGCCTCTGTAAGACGCTTCGATTAGTTTCGGCGTTTGTCATGTGCTTTCTTGTCTTTGGAGAGATGTTTGTAGACGGGTAGATGGAATGTGCGACTAGGGGCGGCCCGTTGGAAAGGCCAGGCGCGTTTGTGGATGGATGAGATTTGGGGGCCGTTGGGCACGTCTCTCGATAGGTGCCTTGTACGAAATGAGGTAGGTTCGAGGCGAATCGTGTTGGAGGCTGTGGATCGGGCATTTGCTATATATGGCATCCATCAACCATGTTCTCCTGGGCCATAAACGTCATGATGGCGGCAAATCGGGCTGCTATTGGCTATCAAGCAGATCTACCATCTCCAACCTCACTTACATACTTACAGGACCACAACCTATCAAACGCGAAGCGTCCCCTTCATCACTCATAAGGCACAGGCTTATTCACCTCCGCCCACAGCCTCTCCCCCTCCGTCTCCCTCTCCGGCGGCGTCAAGCCATTCACCCTCCACAGCCGCCTGTCCGTCTCGGCAACGTGAAACTCCCAGTCGTACCCCAGCTCCCGCATCCGCGGCGCCAGTACGTCCCTGATGGTGTTGGCCGCGTCGCGGATGGCCTTGTCGTCGCCGCGGGGGAAGTTGTGCGCGATGTGGTCGGCCGCCAGGCGGATGAAGGGCGGGTCCGAGGCGGAGCGGGTGACGCCGCCGATGTAGGTGCTCTCGAGGGGCGCCTGGATGAAGTGGACGACGACGTAGAAGGCGGGCAGGCCAAAGGTTGTGTAGATGGAGGTGATGGCCTTGACGAGGGCGTCTTTGGTGGAGGGGTCGGTGTAGGCTGTGGGAGGGTGGTAGATGAGCCAGAGGGGCATGATGGCGTTGGTGATGTAGAGGCTGAACTTGTGATTTACACGAGACAGACTGGCCGCGGGATTGGGTCGGGTGTGTAGATGTGAAGGAGTTGGATGTCGAGAGCATAACCTCGTTCAACCAGACATTGACCTCCTCTTAAATGCCAGGGTCGTCCAGATGGCATTGACAGATATCGATGTCGGCATCTTGATCATTCGGTAAAAAAAAAGATATACTCATAATCAACAAGGCCTCTTGATTCCATATACCACGGCAGAGCATACGGATGTGAGAATCTCCCTAAGAGGCAATCCCTCAACAGCAGTGTGGAATCATATCACCGGGGTCACACTCACCCGAGTCTCGAATGCGGGGGCCTCGGCTCTTGGGATCTGAACAATCAGACTGCGTGGAGCAGTGCAGAGATTCCCTAGGACCCGGACACGATGAGCTGATTGCGAATCCTCGAGACATCGGGATACTTATCACGAGCTACTATACAAATCCGTTTACTGATTCATGGGGCTGCGTTCCTTAATGTAGCCGTCTGGGGCGCGCTGTCATTCTGAAGTCTGCCGGAAAGGTGCCTAATCATTCACATGATGCCTTCGCAGAGAAGCTGCATCTACTGGCATAGCGACAGCAATCACCGACAAGCGACACGAGGATGACGCTGAAGCGAATACCCAAAGGCACGGGCAACAGCAGCGTCATTGTATGTGGCATCCAGGATGCTGGCCCATCAGGCGGTGCTGAACTGGATCAAGCAGCACGAGCCGGCCTTGAAGCTCGTCACGATCCGTCCGGTCTCTGCGCTGGGCCTAACCTAATCCGCGAGAGAGCCGACGACGTTGACGGCATCAACGCCTGGTTGTGGAAGTCGTTCAGCCGCCGGCGCCCATCTTCCTGTCCGTGTTTGTCGACATGCGTGATGTGGACGAGCTGAACATCAAGGTTCCCAAGGAGGACCTGCCCAATGGCTACGAGCCGGTTGCCTCAGGCGCGCCAACGACTGGGACGACAGTCCTGGATGAAGTGGCGGCCGCTGTGGAAGACGTTGGAGGGCTTGATGAACCGCCAGCTGGCGCCACAGAAGGGCAACTGAGTGCCTGTAGTCTGCTTGATATGCTCTGCACCTGATTTGTGGCATGTCTGGCATCGATCTACATTCATGGTCGTAACCGCTGTCTGAGCCCCGAGGGGAGAGAAGAAGGGTATGCATGCAAAGACATGGTCGAGGGCCAAGACAACTGCGTGGTCAGATTTGAGGGCATCGAGGGATCGATTCGGTTCGACGAGGTGCAGCTGAAACTGAAACGAGGGCAGAATTGCAGTCGTTTCCCCTTCCCGCCGCCATTGGGTGAGACAGAGAGCTGGGCTGGGCTGCTGCAATGCAGGCAATCAATAGCCCTGGTCAGACAGTCGAGGCAGGACAGGGAAGGGATTGACTTGGAACTTGGACGGGAGAAGCGAATCAATCGCGGCGGCAGCCAATGGGCATCGAGGAGGGCGCAGATGCATCTGCCTTCTGCGACCGGGGGTGATTCTTTCTGGTGAAGAAGATATGGAAGTGAAAACCGCAAGGTTGAATGATGGCTGAATGACGGGCTGAGTGAAGGTGGGGAGGCTGAAGATGCGGCTGGACGCGTTAATTGGCGATGCAATTTAACATAGAGTGGGATCGGGGCAAGCCGAAGGCCCTCGCCTTACTGTACATGTACAGTACAGTGGTCGCGACGTCATCTAGGGCTGGTTTTACAGTGGCTGAGCTTGGCCTTTTGGTGGGAGGGCTGCCTGTAGATGGCTGCACCTGCTGCTGAAGGCCTGCAACTGCTCGCTTCTTCGCTTTTACCTTATCGATATCGCTTATGTAGGTCCAAGGTGCCCAGATAATGGATGATAAAGGCATGCAATCTCATCATCATCACTCATCATCATCAGCATGGTCTGGATACTTACTTACCTTGATAGAATCATCAAACTCTTCCACTCCACAAGTCAATTAAATACACGCACTTGTACCTGTCGCGTCCGCCTCGCGTCCGCCCCGGCCCACCCCCTGCGATGCACCCCATCAAGCGTCTCCCGCGCAGCCTGCAGCTTACAGGCCATGCCCCCGGTCACGCATCACGGGCGCATCCATGGCCTCACGCATCCCCACGCGTCCATTGGCTTCCCGCCGTCCAATCGCGTCGTGCCTCGGGAGACGCGTAAAGAGATGGTCCATGCACAAGAGACAAGTGTCTCGACGGCTGTCTTTTATTGTCTCGGACCGTCTCCTTCTGCCATCCTGCGAGGCATCTGGATGTCTCATGCCTCTGCCCTCGCCATATCAGAAGCATTCCCTCTCCCCCCCCCTCTATACCTCAGCTCCCCTGCTGTCAATCCCCTTGTGCAGCTCCCTCCAGTTCGTCCTCGACTCCCCTAAACTGCCCCCCTCGGCCCTCCCTAGAGCCCTTCAGCCAGCCGCTCCCCACCTCCAGCATCCCAAAGTCCAGATCTCACCATCGCCGGCCCATTTAGAGCTTGTAAGCGAAACGGCGACTTGAGGCGCGTCGCGACGAGGTACATCCGGCTGGCCAATTTGCGCACGGCCGGCCTCGTACCCGCGACCTGGAGGAGTACCGACGCCACCATTGCTGGCTGCCACGCTAGCCCCCTCCTTTTGGCCTTGTTTTACGAGACAGACCAACCCACAAGCCAGCAGAAACCCCAAGTATTCCCTCGGTAGCGCTCGTGGTATCCGGTACGCCAGACGCTGCGGCGCGGGCGCCTCAACGCTTGTACCGCCCTTTTTTCCCGTCCTTTTCGCATCAGATTCGCATCGCGCCTCCTCGGTGTTTATTAGTACTCCCTCTGTCCCACTTGGGCCTCGCGCTCTTCCTCCCCTCCTCATCTCTTGTTTATTGCCATCCTTTTCTTCGTTCTCTCTCTCAATCAAAACACTCGCACCACGTTCGTTAGTGTTGGAGTCGCGGTTCAACGTCAACAGCTGCCAGACCGGCCCAGGAGCAGGAAAAGAAGAAAAAGAAAGAATCACCATTTTGCCACTGAATTTGCGCCCTTGTCGAAATTGACGTCTGACCGCTTTGCTGCCCTTCGTCCTCGGTGAACCAACTGCCAGCTCCCACCAGCCTCCCAATATCAACCACACAACCAAAAATTCGGTTTTCTTCCACCCACCAAGTGCTTGACCAAGGCGAGCCGCGGCTTCTCGTCGCAGTCGCATTTCTGGAATTCGTATCGTATCGGCGTCAACTCGCATCACCGACTGAATTCTTTCACTGTTTCATCATCGTCAGCCATGGCCGCCGTCACCCGTCAGCCCTTTGCTCCCCTGGACGGAGCCCGTCTTCAGTCCTTGACAAGCCTGAAAAACAGACAGAACGGTATGTTTGTCTTGTCATTTGTGTTCTCTGCACAAAAACCAAGCGACTAATTTGACGCAGCCTCCGTCTCTCCTAAGCGCAAAGCAGAGTTTCTTGAGATTGATAACTCCGAGAATGTCGATCCGCTGCTCTTTGCGAAACGCTCCAAGGGCGGCTCAGCCACGCCTGCTAAAGACGGCCTCACCAAGCCGTCCAACTTCTTCCTCACTCCCAAGCTCAGCACTCCTGCCGCGAGCGCGCGGTCTCTTGCCAGCCCAAGCAAGGCCGCCTCCACGCCGCGGCGCATCTTGAGTGCCAAGTCGAGCTTGGGCAAGGCCAGTGTCGAAAACACTCCCAAGTCCTGCCCAGTAGCTCCCGCGGGCCGCTCGCCAACTCGGGGTAAGCGCTCGGGAATCCTCTCGGGACGGCGGCGCGCCACTCGCCTGGACCCTCCCTCTTTCCACATGGGCTCTGCGCCCTTCTCTCTCGACGCAGCACTGAAAGGCACAATCGCGGGATACACTCCGCGGCCATCCACCAAGAAGCCCGTCGTCTCCAGCCTGCTTGAGCCTGAAGTCAAGGCCAGCTGGTTCTTCGACATTCACGAAGACACCGCTGAGCAGGAGATGACCAACCTTCTTCAGCACAGCACCTGCACGCTCGACATCTCGTCAGACGAGGAGACTGAGCAGCGCGCAAAGCGAGAGGGTGTTGAGGGCCGCGACAAGGAGAACATTCCTCCCGCAGATGACGTCTCTCAGACTTCCTCCCAACGGACTGTCCAGGCCAAGGCCGACGAGATGGTTGTTGAAAAGGAGCGAGTCGCGCTGGGCGAGATGAACGCAGCTGACTTTTACGCCGAGGGCTGCGACGAGACATCCGTAATTTTGGTTCTCGAGGATGAGGAGCCAGAGGCCCCCGTCGCCAGTGTCGCCAGCGTCTCAAGCATACCCGAGGAGCCGGAAGTGGAGGAGCCGGAAGAGGAGGAGCTGGGTATTCATGAAGACATTGACGCTCTCATTTCCAGAAACGATGAGACTTCGTCCAAGGCAGCCGTTCTGCAGCCCATAGAAGGTACAGGCGAGAGCTTTGAACTCTGGGAAAGCAGCAGCGCCAAGGACGAAGCCGAATCCGTGCCTGGGAGCCCCTGAACAGCGCCCAATCGTCTGCATTGGCGACCGCGCTATACATGAGGGAATGAGTGGATGCTTTTGAATGTCGGATGGGGAGCGAGCGTTGAGCGATTTGTCTGGGTTCTTGTTTCGTCTTCTTCATTTTTTTTTGGCCGGCCTGTCTGTGTTTCTTTGTCTCGTTAGCCTGCTTTGTTTCTCTTCTTCCTTTTGTCATCTTCTTAAAAGTCGTGACTGGGCGCATCAGATTTGCTTTCCCGGGGCTGGGGCGGCGTTTCCGGGTTGGGTACATGCAGGGAATGGGTATACCAGGAGTTATTGCTTGATGCGCCGGTCTGCGGCTGTGCCTTGTTGTGTAGAGCCTTTTCGCGTACAGAGTATCGTGCACAGTTAATGGTATTGTCTGAATGGCGTCGGTATTCTTTCTGCAAATATGACTCGCGATCGTCGCCTGTGCCTGAGCCCAACTCGGGATACCCAGGAGAGCCCAACCGAAGCAGCGACGCAGTATGACAGTAGCTGGGGCACTGTGCTGGTCGCAGCCACGCCCCTTTCAGCCACAGGACTCACAGTGCGGGCGGCCAATCTTATCATGCAGGTGCCATGGTGAAAGCTCATGCATGCATCGCAAGCTGCGTCTGTCTCCTCGTCTCCTCCGACCTCGAGCCTCGCTCCCCTCTGTCGATTCTTGCCATCGGTCATCATTCGTTGATTCACATTGACGCAGTTCCCATCCGTTGATTCCCTCAGTCGATTAACAGCAGCATCAAGGAGAGACAGCTCGCATCATGTCCTCCATCCACGACCTCGCAGCCGCAGCCGTCGCCGGCACCTCGTCTCCGCAGCCGGCAGAGGCACCGGACGACGGTGCCGAGACCAAGAAGAGGGGCGCCTTCATCGTGCTCGAGGGCCTGGACCGGAGCGGCAAGACGACGCAGGTGAAGCTGCTGGAGCAGCGGTTTGTGGAGGAGGGGAGGCCGGTCAAGGTGATGCGGTTTCCTGGTGGGTTTCTTCTTTTCCTTTTTCTCTCTTTCCCCCTTTTTTTTCGGCTTAGTCTCTAGATGTGATTTGAGATTGAATGCGTGCATTTTATGCTTCATTGAGACTCGGTTTGATCTTTCATGGCATGGTAAGGGGTGATGTTGACGGGGCTTGCTTGCAGACAGAACAACGCCGATTGGGCAGATGATTGATGGCTATCTCAAGAGCCACGTCGACCTGAATGACCATGCCATTCACCTCCTCTTCAGTGCCAACCGCTGGGAAGCCGCGTAAGTTGTTCCTCTCATCCGTCCTCTTCCAGCTCATACACCCAAGAGAGGGCACCCAAAACTCACCGAGGCACCCATCCATGCAGCAACCAAATCAGAGCCTACCTCGACGCCGGCATCACCGTCGTGTCGGACCGCTTCTACCACTCGGGCATCGTCTACTCCGCCGCGAAGAAGAACCCGCACCTGCCGCTGTCGTGGGCGCGGGCCCCGGACACGGGCCTGCCGCGGCCGGACGTGGTCCTGTTCCTGGACCTGGACGAGGAGGCGGCGCGCGCGCGGGGCGGCTGGGGCAGCGAGAAGTACGAGAAGGAGGAGCTGCAGCGGACGGTGCGGGAGCTGTTCTGGGCGCTGAGCATGGGCGGCAAGGACATCAAGGGGCAGGACCTGCTGCAGCAGCTGGGCGGCATCGAGGGCGCGGCGTGGCGGCAGGACGAGGAGGACATTGTGGTTGTGGACGCGGGGAGGACAGTGGAGGAGGTGTCGGAGGCGATTTGGAGGAAGGTCAGGGCGAGGGTTGATCGGGTCGAGGCGGGTGATATGGGCAAGGTGGTGAGGACTGCGTTGTGATGGGCTGACGAGATGATGGATTCATGCTGCTTCGTTGTTGGCATCTCTTTTTGAACGGTTTTCTCGCTTGTCCTGTTTTATCTGTTATCGTCTGACAATGTCATGGAACCACACATACATTCGCATTCATTCCGTCTCTGCATCAGCATCATCCTCAGCATTGAGCTCAACAACGGCAAGCAATGCATGCTCAACCAACCTCGACATGTCACCAACTGGCATCGTGTGGTATCTTGATAGTCTGGTAAAATACACCCCCATTCAACCAATCAGCTTACAACACTCTGGGTGGTCTAGTTGGTTCATGGCGTCTGACTGTAATGGATAACATCTCATCAGAATGTCGGCGGTTCGACTCCGTCCCCGGAGAAGCTTGTATTTTTTGGCTTTTTTTTTTTGCTCTTTTTTTCAAACGCCTCTTCAAGATTTGTCTTCTCCTCTTCTTCCCTTTTTTTTTCCTTTTTGTTTCTCCTTTTTCTTTTCTTTCTTTTTGCTCTTTACAATCGGCTTAACCTGTTATTCTTCTATCTCTTTCTTTTCAATGGATATTTTCTCCCTTGGCTTGTCGTGTCATGCCATTCTCCACGCAATAAGCTAGAGCGAAACCCACATTAACAGCCATTTCACTCCGAAGGCTCGGACCGGGAGATGAACTACGATAACGGCAAACCATGTCCAATCCATCAATGCCATGGAGATGATTTTCCAAACTATTGCTCTACAGCTGTACACCGCACTTTAGTTCATTCATGTTCAAAATGACTACTCTCGAGATGATACCAGCATCAGAATGCCAGGTCGCGCCTTGTATCGGGTGTCTTTGCACCTGTAGATCCCAATGCCGTGACTAAGCACCCACGCTTCTTCTTCCCCAGCTTATTGGCCTGGCCCTTGGTGGAGGAAAGCACCGGGTTACGTTTTAGCGCCTATTCTTTCTTCCCATTTCTTCCAGTTCCGATAAGACGGCGGGCGTCATACAAGTTTTTCCTTTTACCTCTCCTCTGTTCCTCTTTGTCACGCCCTCCGCCTTTTACCGACTTTCCTTGTCTCTCCGTTTCTCTCTCTCTCCTCTCTTCCAGTCGTTGAAGAACAGATTCATTTCACAGTTCGCAATGGCCTCAATTGCTTGCTCGCTGCGCGCTGTCCGGCCTGTGGCCATGCGCTTTGCGCCGAGGGCTGCTCCGGTGGTGCGGATGGCGCCTTTGAGGAGCTTCTCTAGCTCTCGCATGAGTATGTTGGCTCTTTTCTATGCCGCTGCTTACCGTCTATCTATCTACCTCTCTCGAATCCTCTCAAGTTGCTCCCTCAAAAAGACGTCACAGCCACAAGTTACATATCTCGCATGAACATTAACAGGAAGACTAACCAATGCCCCCCCTCCCTCACAGGCCTCGCCCGCAAGTACACCAAGGACCACGAATGGATCGACCTCTCGGCGGACCGCAAGACGGGCGTCATCGGCATCTCCGAGTACGCGGCCGAGCAGCTGGGCGACGTCGTCTACGTGGAGCTGCCCCCCGCGAGCGGCGAGTGGACGGAGCAAGGCGACTCCATCGGCGCCGTCGAGTCGGTCAAGAGCGCGAGCGACATCAATGCGCCCGTGCGGTGCAAGGTGACGCACGCCAACGCGCTGCTGGAGGAGAAGCCGGCGACGATCAACCAGGTGCCCGAGGACGACAGCGCGGGCGGCGGCTGGATTGTCAAGGTGGAGGTTGATGAGGAGGGGGCGAAGCAGTTTGACGAGTTGATGGATGCGGCTGCGTACAAGGAGTTTGTTGCTGAGTAGATGGCGGGCAAACGACGTGTTGTGCGACGGGAGGGCGGATGGACTGAGTGAGGTTGAGAGGGGAGAAGGGGGGGAATTCGCAATGAGCGGGTAAAAGATTAGACGACGTCTATGGTTTCAACGATGGACTGATATGTGGAGAGGGGGATGGAGTTGGTGATGAAAACCACACAAAAAAAGGACATTGAAGGAGCAAGGGAAGGGGCGCTTTGCACGGCGTGGAAGCAGTTCAACCTGACGCAGAGGACGAGTCTGAATGGATCTCCATGGGCAGCCGGACACATCCAGTCACGGCGTACCATGGCACATCACACAATGGGTGAGCTCATGTTTTATTTTAACATCAGATCAGATGAGGGTATACATTTCGGGTTTGCTAGGCCGGCTTATCAGCGGCCTTTAAATATCAAAAGAGCTATATGATGATGGCAAGCTGCTCCCTTTCTCCTCCCGTCTCCCCCCCACTTTTCTTCCCAGAGATGGTTGCGTAGTTGTACAGGCGTAGCGTCATGTCATGTCATGTCATGTCATTCCGTTTGTCATGTTCGTTTCACGTTGATTTCGCCGGCGGTGGTGCAGGCTTGTTCTTGTTGATGTCGTCCAGGATCTTGTTTGCGCCCCGGCTGACCAGATCGGCCGCCATGCGCTGCCCAAACAGCTCGGCCTGCTCCGGCGTGCCAATGGGCTCGACCGCCTCGCCGTCGACGCCCTCTGTGCCCTGCACCGACACCACCGTCGCGCGCAGCCTCAGCTGGCCCGGCTCAACCCACTTTGTCTCGACGCCAATGGGGACGCTGCAGCCGCCCTCGAGGGCGCGCATCAGGCTCCTCTCCGCCACGGTCGCCAGCGCGGCCTCCTTGTCCTCGATCATGCGCAGCGCGGCCAGCACCTTGTCGTCGCCGGCGCGGCACTCGATGCCCAGGGCGCCCTGCCCGACGGCGTGCAGGATGCCGCCGTTGTCCGACTCGAGGAACTGCGAGATGTGGGCGTCGAGCCCCATGCGCTGCAGGCCGGCGGCCGCGAGGATGATGCCCGTCAGCTCCGGGTCGTCGTCGAGCTTCTTGAGGCGCGTCTGGATGTTGCCGCGGTGGTCCTTGAACTTGAGCGCCGGGTACCGCCTCGCCAGCTGGGCGATCCTGCGCACGCTGCTGGTGCCGATGACGCTGCCCGCGGGCAGGTCGGCGAGCGTCCTCCACCCGTGCCGCTCGGCGAGGCTCTTCTTGAGCACGAGGGTGTCGCGCGGGTCCTCTCGCTTGGTGACGCAGCCCAGCACCAGGCCGTCCGGCAGCGTCGTGGGCATGTCCTTTAGCGAGTGGACGATGATGTCGAGCTCGTCCGCCGCGAGCCGGTCCTCGAGCTGCGTCGTCCACAGGCCCTTGCCGCCAAAGTTGTACAGCGCCGTGCTCTGGTCGCGGTCGCCCGTCGTGGTCATGCCGTGGATGGGGAACGAGTGCGTCGGCAGCACGGCCTGCAGCGCGGCGACGACGATGTCGGCCTGGGCCAGGGCCAGAGGCGAGTTGCGCGTGCCGACCCTGATGGTGGTGGAGGTGGAGGGGGAGGGGGAGCCCTGTGCGAGGGCTGGTGTTTGCTCTTCGGCCATGGCTGTGTCTGTGTGTGTGTGTTTGCGTGTGTGAGGTGGGTTGTGGCCGAGCGAGAAGAAGGTGGTTGAAGATGGGATCGGGATTTTCTTTGGAGACAAGACTTTTGGTGGTTCGAGATTTGGGCGGGAAAAGTTCCGAATTCCGATGGAGGGGTAGTTTGGGATGTTCTGGTGGGGTATTAGCACTGTGCAGGCATGCACGAGGATGTGGAGTACGGTATGAATTGAGAGGCGATACTGTGGCTTGCAGGGTAAGTTGTCGGAATGGACGCATGCACCTTGATGGCTGGCGACGATGAGCATGAAGCGTCTCTAATACATGTACTCAGCGCTGGTCGATGAAAAGGCAAAGACTGTAGATATTGAAGTATCTATGTATACGTCACAGTCCGTCTCTATGTTTATATCACAAGATTTATGCAATGTCTCTCGACGTAAGTCACAGCCGACGATCCGCAAGACGACGATATAAATGGCTGTCGAATGGATAGTAGACGACACATCTTCGTCCAGCTTTACCCGACTGCTCGTCATCAATGGATTCAGAGTTGAACAAAAAGTCTGTTATGTGATGCCTGATGTTTGCGTCGGATGGATGTTCTTCTGTGGTCAGCGATGAGACGAAAAGAGAAAGGAGAAGAGAGCCGTGCCGAGCTGGCGTTACAATCATGACTTTTCCTCAAGCAGGAACTCGATTTCTCTCCGATCTCCATGCCCTGGTATCACCTGTTACGATCTTCGTCCCATCTGATTGATGAAGATGGGTTGGGATATACGGAAAGCCTGATATTCAAGCTATAAAAGCATGACGAGCAAACCGACCTGATCATCTGCTAAACGGCCATCAGCTCTCGACTCACCCGTCAACAGCACTCTTCCACCACTAGATCATATCATTCTTTACCACATCATCAAGGCTCCCCTGAGACATTCGCAATGAAACTAGCGCTCACCCTCATCGCTCTGACTGGGCTGGCCGCGGCCAATCCGAGACCCCAGCTGCCCACGCCCGATGTGCCTCCTCCGCCTCTCTCCTCTGACCCTCCGCCGGACAGCGAGCAGACCCCTGAGCCTACGACTACTTCCACTTCCACCTCCAAGGGCGCTCCACCTTCCGATCCTACCAGAGCACCGCCCGTGCCGGACGGAGCCATCTGCGAATGCGGCTACACCTATTGCGCATCCGTGCTGATGGGAATGAGTATGCCAAAGCCATTTATACATCGCCAGTCCATTCCCCCCTGAACAACAACTCTGGATGAAGGCTGACGTCTCTCGTCTTCCCTACAGAAAAGCCGTGGTCGCAGAAACAGCTGTCCGAGGCGTACTGCAACACGCCCAACGCCAGCTGCGACAAGAACGTGCCGGCCACCAACATCTCGTCGGCGCTGTACATCTGCCTCTGCGACGACCCGGACCAAAAGGTCGGCACGAACCTGGACCTTGTTTGCGGGTGTGACAAGTGTCTCAACATCGGGCCCGACTTCCGGGGCCGCTGCGAGACTCCGTGCCACGCTGGCAACTGCCAGATGCAGCTGTGGTGAGGGGAGGCATCTAATGGATGGTCTGCCGTGTTTGTTTTGACATTGTCGGGCTTGGAGTGCCGTCACAGACTGATGCTCATGTTGCTGCATAAAGGTGACTGACTACATGTACCTACACGTAGATGGCCAAGGCAGGGCTTTGGACGAGTGTGGGCTGTATCAACTTGGTTGTCTTTGGTTTGCTATCTGGCGTAACTACTACCTCCTTAATAGTCATGTTTATTTCAACGCTGCTCATTCCCAAATTCATGAGGCTTATTTTCCTTCTCTGCAATTTGCATCCATCACAAACATGCACTCAAGTGGCTCTACTTGTGTCTTCAGTTTCATACCCTCATGCCCCGATCTCTGATCTCAGCTTCCACCTTGCATCGAAGTCCGCTCGTATGTACGCTCGGCTGTCCGGAGCCAACCACAAAGCAACCACTCAAATCCCCCTTCACAACACCCTCAGTCTCCTCGTCTGCATCATGCATCCCGTCCGCTCGCGCGAATGCACAGAACACGCACTCACCCCCGAACTTGGTTCCCCAGCTTTTAGCGCCGATGGTCCCCCGCAGTGGGGGATTTAGTGGCCGTGACAGGCAGCCAGCCCACCCCCAACTCCCCTAAGCCCCCCAATCGTTCCCCCTCACGCCCCTGTAACCCCCCTGTAAGGCTCGGGGAATCTCTCTCTACCCCCCTGGAACCCCGCACATGATGGCATGGATGCGCTAGTGGTAACGTCAGAAAAGAGAAGGTCCGTCGACCTCGAGATCGACCGAGGTACATCGCCAGTCGGGCAGATGCTGCCTGCGACGCTCGTATCTCGAGGGTACATCGAAGCTGAGATGATCCGTGCATGTTGTTTGATGTCCAGCTTCAATGGTGATATTTAACCGCTGCTACCGTACCGGTCGTGCGACTTGGAGTCGGCCGGGGCGGGGTTTCTGCACTCTGGCACTTTTTCCCGGGCTGCCAGCCAAGAGGCCACTTCTCCTCATGCTCAGGGCTTTTTCTCTTCCGGATGCTCTGGTTTCTTGCGTTCTTGTCTTTTCCTTCTCCGTAACTCTCGTTTGTCCGTGTCGTGATCGCTGCTGAGTCTCCGGAGTCAGTTCGCATCGCCTTGGGTTGCTGTTGCTCGCGGCTCGCATGGGCTCCGTCAGCTGCTGTTCGCATTGTCACGGCGTGTGAACCGCATCGTCATCGATTTGGTCAGATTTTGGCTCCCCTGGGGAGGTAATATCGCGTTTGTTGGCTGATCCTGCGCTCTTCCAGCTACTCAATACCAAACAACTCGCGTGTGACGGCTGGAAATCGCCTCAGATGAGGGTCGATTCGTGATGGCGTCCTCTGTGCTTCGCCCCCTGGCCACCGAGCTGTACTTGTCGCCATCTGCCTCTTCGTCGCAATTCCTGCGATCCCGCATTCGAATCCATGGTAAGAAGAGCGTCTTTACTCCTATGCGCGAATTACACACTCTGTTTGGGCGTGGATAACGAGGCTGACTCCTCCTAGATGTCAAGCCGTTGTTGAGCTGCCGCCGTCAATGGCACGCCTCTGCCGGCGTTCCACGGCAGACTGCACTCGTCGCTGCGGCCAACAAGTCTCTGGCGCTGGTTCGCTATGACTCTGTGGTCGCACGAGCTCCCGTCCTACTGCCCAAGCCGTATTCGACGGAAGCGACTGCTGCTGTGCCACCCACGACCCCCTACAGCCAGCTCACCGTGGGCGTGCCCAAAGAGACGTACCCCGGAGAACGCCGAGTCGCCTTGACCCCGGCCAATGTGGCTCTCCTCCTGAAGAAGGGATTCTCCAAGGTTCTGGTTGAGCGCGGAGCTGGTGCTTCGGCTGATTTCCTGGACGATGCGTATGAAAAAGCTGGCGCCACTCTCGTCGATTCTCCCAATGGCATCTGGTCTGCTGCCGACATTGTGCTCAAGGTTCGCGGCCCCTCCGACTCGGAGATTGGTGCCATCAAAGAGAAACAGACAATCATCTCCTTCCTTCAAGCCGGCCAAAACAAGGATCTCATCAACAAGATTGCTGCCAGGAAGGCGACGTACTTTGCAATGGAAATGGTCCCCCGTATCTCTCGTGCTCAGGTCTTTGATGCCCTTAGCAGCATGGCCAATATTGCTGGCTACAAGGCCGTCCTGGAAGCATCCAACGTCTTTGGCAGATTTCTGACTGGCCAAGTTACCGCTGCCGGCAAGATCCCCCCATGCAAAGTCCTCGTCATTGGAGCCGGTGTAGCTGGCCTTAGCGCAATTGCCACTGCTCGTCGCATGGGAGCCATTGTCCGCGGTTTTGATACTCGCCCAGCCGTCAGGGAGCAAATCGAGTCGCTGGGTGCCGAGTTCATCGAGGTCGACATGCAAGAGGACGGCTCTGGCGCTGGAGGCTATGCCAAGGAGATGAGCAAGGAATTCATCGAAGCCGAAATGAGACTCTTCAAGGAGCAAGCCAAGGAAGTCGACATCATCATCACCACGGCCCTGATCCCGGGGAGGCCCGCCCCGAAGCTGATCACGCTGGACATGCTCAACGTAATGAAGCCTGGAAGTGTCATTGTAGATCTCGCTGCTGAGGCTGGTGGCAACTGTGAGGCCACAAAGCCCGGCGAGATGATTACCTACAACGATGTCAAAGTCATTGGTGAGCTGCAATGCTTCTCTATACTAATTCTGTCTTGACATTTTATGCTGATACGACCGTAGGATATACCGACCTCCCGTCTCGTCTGCCGACACAGTCGTCTACGCTCTATTCGAACAACATCACCAAGCTCTTGCTGTCAATGGCCCCCAAGGAGAAGGAGTTTGGGGTTGACTTGTCTGACGAGGTTGTCAGAGGTGCCATTGTGATGCAGAATGGAGAGATCCTCCCCCCGGCTCCCCGTCCAGCTCCTCCTCCAGCACCGGCCAAGCCTGCAGCCGCAGTCGCAGTTGAACCCGTAGAGCTCACCCCCTGGCAGAAGAAGACTCGAGAAGTCGCTGCTGTGACTGCCGGAATGACAGGAGTGCTGGCCCTCGGAAAGTTTACCGGTCCCCTCTTCATGTCCAATGCCTTTACATTCACCCTGGCCAGTCTGATCGGTTACCGTGTTGTCTGGGGCGTGGCACCCGCGCTGCACTCCCCCCTGATGAGCGTCACGAATGCGATTTCCGGCATGGTTGGCGTCGGCGGCCTGTTCATCCTTGGGGGAGGCTATTTGCCTGAGACGATTCCCCAAGCTCTGGGAGCCTTGAGCGTGTTGCTGGCCTTTGTCAACGTCGGCGGTGGCTTCGTCATCACCAAACGAATGCTCGACATGTTCAAGCGTAAGCTGCCCTTACCCTCGAGCGTTCTGAGTTGAATTCTAACGAGGCATCAGGAAGCACGGATCCTCCCGAGTACCCCTGGCTGTATGCTATTCCGGCTACGCTGTTCGGCGGAGGCTTCATTGCCGCCGCGTCGACCGGTGCTGCCGGGCTCGTGCAGGCTGGTTATCTCATCAGCACTGTTCTCTGCATCGGATCCCTCTCGGGTCTGGCTTCTCAAGCAACTGCTCGGATGGGCAACATGCTCGGCATTCTCGGTGTCGGGTCAGGCGTGTTGGCCAGTCTGGCTGCCGTGGGGTTCTCTCCTGAAGTGCTGACGCAGTTTACTGGACTTGCGGCCTTTGGAGCCATTGCAGGTAAGCAGTATCAATCCTTCTCGGCCGATCCTGATGAAGTGGCTAATGATTACTTAGGCATGCTCATTGGAAGAAGGATTACGCCCACTGATCTGCCCCAGACTGTCGCCGCCCTGCACTCCGTCGTTGGTCTGGCTGCTGTGTTGACCAGCATCGGCAGCGTCATGGCTGATGTTTCACACCTGTCGACGCTGCACATGGTAACTGCCTACCTTGGTGTTTTGATCGGCGGTGTCACCTTTACCGGATCCATTGTTGCGTTCCTCAAGCTGGCTGGCCGCATGGGTTCCCGCCCAAAGATCCTCCCTGGCCGGCACCTCATCAACTCCGGCTTGCTGGCGACCAATGCTGCCACATTTGGTGCTTTCCTCACCATGGCTCCCGGTGCTCCCGCCATTGCCGCCGGGGCACTGGCAGCCAACACGGCGCTGAGCTTCATCAAAGGATACACAACGACCGCCGCAATTGGAGGCGCGGACATGCCCGTTGTCATTACCGTGCTGAATGCCTACAGCGGCTTTGCCTTGGTGGCAGAAGGATTCATGCTGGACAACCCTCTCTTAACCTCTGTGGGGGCTCTGATAGGGGTGTCCGGTTCCATCCTTTCGTACATCATGTGCGTCGCCATGAATCGGTCCCTGACGAATGTCCTCTTCGGAGGCATATCGGCACCGACGAAAGCATTGGAGTACAAGCCTGAAGGCCAGGTAACTGAAACGTCTGTAGAGGACGTTGCAGATCAACTGGTCAATGTCGAGTCCGTCATCATAGTTGTTGGATACGGCATGGCGGTTGCAAAGGCGCAATACGCACTCTCGAGCATTGTCCAATCGCTTCGATCCAAGGGTATCACCGTTCGCTTTGCCATCCACCCCGTTGCGGGGCGCATGCCAGGACAGTGTAATGTGCTACTCGCGGAAGCGAGTGTCCCGTATGATATCGTGCTGGAAATGGACGAGATCAACGACGACTTCCCGGAGACGGACTTGGTCCTGGTCATTGGCGCCAATGACACGGTCAACCCGATTGCCATGGAAAAGGGCAGCTCGATTGAGGGAATGCCCGTTTTGCACGCCTGGAAAGCCAAGCAAGTTGTTGTGATGAAGAGGAGCTTGGCGAGTGGTTATGGTGAGTCAATTGCCTCCAATTACGGATGTTTCTTGGGCTGTTACTGACAGGGCGAACAGCTGATGTGCCAAACCCAATGTTTTACATGCCGAATACCAAGATGTTGTTTGGCGATGCAAAGGTTTCTTGTGATGGTATGTCTTTTCCTGACTAATCTACCTATCCAACCAAGGTGATGATTCACTAACAATGTCAATAGCAATCAAGTCAGCAGTGGAAGGAAAGTTGCAGTCGTAGGGTGCTATGTGAGGCTCTTTGTCGGGTAATTTCTGCAAGGCGTAGGATTCGTGTTTGACTTGATCATTTGTTGCGCCGCAATAGATGGGATTAGATGGTTTGAGTCTGCGTAATATTTCTTCTGGTATATCAGAGAATTAACCGTTTCTTGATGTTGAATGATGCATGCTCCTTATTCTCACAGTGGAATCGCATGTGTTTCTGTGTCTATTGCTTGATTTGGGTGCGTTTGTTGCGCAATCTCAATATGTACACCATTTGTTCCCGCGAAATGATTGAAAAAAGAAAACCACTCATACCCGCTCCTTGGCCACCGGCTCCCAGACGTTAATCTTGGGCTTCGTTCTGTCACGTCACACGTCAGCACTCCGGTTCACCCCTCGTAACCATCCCAAAGGCTCCCCTCTTCTCCATCCAAAACTCACGTGTTGTAGGTCTTAAAGGCGCCCCTCGTCATGGTGTAGTTGGGCTTGGGCAGGGCAGGCTCAAAGAACCTCGTGCCGGGGGCGATGAGGGGGTCCTCGGTGGGCGGCTTGTCGACGGCGTAGCTGATCCAGGCGTGCCAGCCGGGCTCGATGTGGGAGGCGTCGTAGTCGTGCTTTGCGTAGTCGACCCAGCGGGTGCGGAGGGGCAGCTCCTCTGTGTTTTCGTAGAACTTGTTGCCGGCGCGGTCCTGGCCGACGAGGGTGCCGGCCTTGGTGTCGCCTGTTGTCGCTCTCAGGTTAGGGGACTGACTGTCTTGGGAGGGTGGAAAGGGGAACAAGGAGGATGAAGGGAGCGTACCGATGTACTGTGTTTGGAGGAGCGCGGAAGAGGCGCTGTGTGTTAGACGGGAGTCGTCATGGGGAGGGAGGTTGGAGGACGAACCAGCATCTGGCGGAAGTATTCCTGTTTGAGGGAAAATGAAAGGTTAGCAATTGGCTGTGTTGGTAGCGATTGAGAGGGGCTGTGATGATAGAGGGGAGGGCGTACCTTGATGCCAATCTTGCGCAGATTGCCCAGAGTCCTCGTGAGGGTCGACATGGTTGCGGCGGGCGGGGCGCTTTTCTGCTGCCTTGAATCGTGGGATGGACGGTCCGGTCGCTTTGGGATGAAGCTGGTGATGGTTGAGGTTGGTTGAAGATTCGCGGGCGGCAAAAGGTCGGCTGAACTGTTCGGTCTACCGGAGCCACATGCGATTGCCATCGGCAGCTACAATTTTCGATTTCTTTCTCTTTCTGACACCAATTGCGGACCAAGCTCTTCAATTCGTCTTGTTTAATAGACGCCAGATCAGAGGCGCAAGATGATTGTGCGCAGCTGCGCCCGTTGCGCCTCCAGGACCCGCGTCCTGCGGACGAAACCCAGCATCTCGCCCCCGCGATACCAGCTCCGAAGCTATGCGACGCCTCACGGCGCGGCGGCACAGGCTCACGGCGCGGGAGCCGGAGCGGCACCGGGGCTGCTGGCGCCGATGGTGAGCGAGCTGGATCGCATGGCGCCGAGCTTCGACGTCCGGGGTGACCAGGTCCGGATTCTGAAGACGCCGGCCGAGTTCTACGAGACGCTCAAGGTGCGAAGACGGACGATTTGCGATGTTACGGGAGAATGAATGGTTGGGCTGATGGAATGAACACTGTAGGATCGGATACGGCATGCTAAGAAGAGGATATTCCTCTCGACGCTATACATTGGCAAGTCGGAAAAGGAGCTCATCCAGACGCTGCGGGAGGCGCTGGCGCAGAACCCGGAGCTCAAGCTGAGCATCTTGACGGATGCGCTGCGGGGGACGCGCGAGTCGCCCGAGGCTTCGTGCGCTTCGCTGCTTGCGCCGCTGGTGGACGAGTTTGGGGCCGACCGGGTCGAGATTCGCATGTATCATACGCCGAACCTGACGGGGTTGCGGAAGCAGTATGTGCCCAAGAGGATCAACGAGGGTTGGGGGCTGCAGCATATGAAGCTGTATGGGGTGGACGACGAGATTATCATGTCTGGGTATGTTGTTGCTGAGGAACGAGGACGATGGGGGGGAGGGAGATGCTGACTTGGTTGGGTAAAGGGCCAACTTGTCGACAGACTACTTTACGAATCGGCAGGATCGCTATCACCTCTTCTCGTCAAAGGAGGTGACGGACTACTTCAGGAGCGTTTACGACGGCGTCGCCTCGTTTAGCTTCCTTGTCGAGCCTTCAAAGGAAGATGCCGCTGGATACACGCTCTCCTGGCCGACGACAAACTCTGCGCCATCGCCTCTCGAGAAGCCGCAGGCTTTTGTCCAGAGCACTACATCTACGCTGCAGGGCCTCATCGCCGCGCCTGAGAAGCAGCCGGATAGCGAGCTCAAGGATACTCGAGTATACATGCTCACCCAGATGTCCCAGGTCCTGCGCCCGGACACGTCGACGGAGCTCCCCGTGCTGACGCGCATCCTCGAGAGGCTGTCTCGGCCGGAATATACCGGTTCGTCGTGGACGTTTACCGCAGGATACTTTAACCCTGCGCCGTCACTGACGAAGCTGCTTCTTGAGACGGCTTCGAGCAACAACGTCGTCATCACGGCGGCGCCGGAAGCCAATGGATTTTACAAGTCAAAGGGAGTGTCGGGGCTTTTGCCCGATGCCTACGTGCTTCTGGCGCGCCGCTTTCTGTATGCCGTGCAGCAGCGTGGTCGTGAGGGGGATATTACTTTGAAGGAGTGGCGCTTTGGAACGGCTGGTCAGCCTGGCGGGTGGACGTACCATGCAAAGGGGCTGTGGATCACGATGCCCGGCGAGGCGAATCCCTGCATGAGCATCATTGGCAGCTCCAACTACACGAAGCGAAGCTATTCACTTGATCTCGAGGCGGGGGCTCTGATTGTGACTCGGAATGAGGCACTGAAAGCGAGGCTAAGAGAGGAACAGAACTGGCTGCAGGACCATGCGAAAAAGGTTACGATGGATGACTTTACGAGGAATGAGAGGAGGGTGAGCCTTAAGGTGCGGATAGCCATGTGGATTGTCAAGGTGGTGGGAGGCGCTCTGTGAGTTTCAGGGGATTGCTGGTCTTGTGGGATTATAGAAATAAGATACCCGGACGGGATGATATAGACGGATATATATAGACTGGATGGAATCATGTGAGTCATACTGGGCGATGAGAAGTCATGATACGCTTGCTTATGGTGCTCACTGCTATACGCATTATACGCATCCGGTCGCCGAAGTGCCGAGCTAGGATGCCATGGGAGTTAAGTCCGAGATGGCTGAATCCTTCAGCCACGGATATAAGGAAGTGGTGCTCTCGTCTATAACACCTTTTGGATCTGTGTTATCCTGCATATTTAACAAGAAGTATTTCGCTGTTCAACGTCACTTTCAACATGGTTTCAGAAGAGAAACCCATTATCTTGTATCACTATGCAAACTCTCCCTATTCAGCGAGAGTGTCTTGGTATCTTGCCCTGAAAGGAATCAAATACCAACAATGCGTACGCAACACACCCCCCTAGCCCGCCCCTCAATTGCAGAACCACAGCTGACTCTACGCAGATCCAACCTCGGGTCATGCCCCGTCCAGACATTCACCGTCTGGGCATAAAGTACAGACGCATACCCATTCTCACCATAGGTAGAGACGCGTACCTAGACACGCGACACATCCTCACAAAACTCAGCGCCTTGCCTCCCGGACGAGAAGACGCCCGTCTTTCTATCGCTACGACCCCTGAGCAAAGGGCCTTGCAGCGGCTCCTTAATGTGTACATCATGGATACTGGATTCTCCAGGAACGTGGTGCAGCTTGTGGTTTTCAATTATGCGGCACTGAACGACCCTGCTTTTGTCAAAGATCGTAACGAGCTGGTTGGCAGCGATGCATTTTTCTCCCAGGAGAGCTTAAAGGCGACGAGGCCGGAGGCGATTCGGAGGGTGAGGGACGGGTTCGAGTTTCTGGAGAAGACGTTGTTGAGTGATGGGAGGGAGTGGCTTCTTGGGACAAAGGGGCCGAGTTTGGGGGATGTGGAGGTTGCGTGGGCGTTTTTGTGGTTGGAGAGGGTGCCTGGTGCTTTGCCGGGGGAGTGGTTCTCCAGGGAGATTTTTCCGAGGGTGTTTTCTTGGATGGAGAGGTTTAGGGGGGTTGTGAAGGAGGCGGAAGAAGAGCTGGGTGAGATTGAGACGTTGAGTGGGGAGGAGGCTGCGGAGGTGATTCTGGGTGCGGAGTTTCATGAGGCTGAGGGGGAGGTTGATGAGGGTGATGCCTTGGTGAAGCAGTTGGGGTTGAGGAAGGGGTGCATGGTGAGGGTTTGGCCGACGGATACGGGGGTGAATCATAAGGAGGTGGGGAGGTTGGTGAGCGTTGATGGGGGGGAGGTTGTTGTTGGGGTTGAGGCGGAGGGGGGAGGGGAGGTGAGGGTGCATGTGCAGAGGCATGGGTTTGCGGTTGCGCCGGTTGAGGAGTAGAGGATATGAGCTTGGAGGAGTGAAATGGATCATCTCATAATATGTACTGTAAATCACATCTTTACTCGTATTTCTAAGCTTAAGGTACCCATATCAGTGGATATGGCATGTGAAGTCTTGACTAGGCATCATATGTAACTCTTCTCAAAGTTGATTATTAAGAGTTTGATCTCTCTTTCTCTCCTTTTAGGATGTCATGCTGTAGTCCTTGAAGTCCTAAGAGATGGATTAATGCGGGGAAATATCACGTCTTACACCACACAACTTGTCCATGACTCACACTGCACCATAAGGATTTGCACAAACGTCTGATATATTTCCATGCCAGGGGCTTTTTCTTTTCTTGGGTTGCTCGCTGGAATGCTTCCCTCCTTGTCTCTGTATTCCTCATACTGTAATCGCAATTTTGATTACAATTGTACACTAAAGCTTACCATTCAAACACCTAAACAGCATGGCACCGCTCAACGAGGACGAGGAGCAGGAGCTGGCTCAGCAAATACTCGATCAGCTGGTACAGACACCATATGCTTGTTCAACCCTGACAAAGCTGAGCGGCGGCACAGCAAACTTCCTCTACAGAGGCGTCCTTCTGAAGCCGCTTGAAGACGCCCAGACTGTCGTGATCAAGCGTTCGACTGACTTTGCTGCCATCAACCGGGACTTCTTACTCGATGTCTCGCGCTGCGTCTTTGAGGAACGCATGCTCCGAGCTCTGGATGGCTTCTGCCAAAGCATCACGACTTCTGGCGTCCCCACGGTGGTTACGGCGCCGCGGTGCTACCTGTTTGATCCAGATACGCACACACAAGTTCATCAAGATTTTCCCAATACTGTAGATCTTATTAGTGTCTTACAGTCTAACAAAGTCAACCGAGTTCTGCCTGGATCTAGTAGCCGATCCGTCGGCTATGCCTTGGGCTCTTGGCTGCGCTTCTTCCATGACTGGACTTCAGAGCCGGCTCAAGCTGAACTTCGGAGAAGAGTAGGGCCTAACGAGGGTATGCGCCGGTTGAAGTGTCTCATTACGTACGATAGCTTCATCGAGATTCTCGAACGCCACCCTGAGACGATAGAGGGCCACAGAGAGGCGTTAGAAGCCGTCAGAAATTCTATAAAGTCCGAATTCGAGAGAGTACCCATTGAAGGAGACGATCTTCGTGGAATTATTCATGGCGATTTCTGGGCTGGCAAGTAAGTCAAAGTGCCCGCACAACTCTATAGAACCAATGTCATTAGGCTCTAACAGCAGAAACAGTGTTCTACTACCAGATAGTCCCTGGCAGGGGACAAAGTCACTGCAAGGACCAAACAAGCTCGTCATAATCGATTGGGAAAATGTCCAGTTTGGCCACCGTGCCGTGGACATCGGCGGCATGTTGGCCGACCTTTATGAACGCAAACACTTCAATGATGTCGCTGCGAGTATTCCCATCATGCAGGCCTTCATCGAGGACTATGGCTCGCTGAGCGAAGAGCTGGCATTTAGCAGCGCCATTCACGCTGGCGTGCACCTCATTTGCTGGTATTATCGACGAGATCGGAATGCTCCCTTGCCCTATCCTTTGCCAAAGGTCTTGGACGCTTTGACCTTGGGCAGAGACTTTATCTTAAAAGGCTGGGCCAAGGATAAGGGGTGGTTCAAGAACACTGTACTGGCGCCCTTATTTACGGATTCGAAGTAGTCAAGACGAGAATACGTTTGCAAATTTACTCTATATGACCGTCATGAAGGCGCTTTTGTATGCGGATATTGCTAAGGAGGTTGACGATAATAGAAGACGGACACAAGTGGATGGTTACCTTAGATGGTCAACCGAGCTACGCATCATCATCTTCAGTTACCTGTCTCATTTTGTCCGTTTCTATATACTCATCCTTATGGATATCTGATAAACTTAAAGAGATTGCTCGATATAGCTGACTCGCCAGTTAGAAGAGGGAAGGCGTGCTATTGACTTTATCGATGATCATTTCAAGATGTTTGAAGCATTTTATCTTGAGAAGCCATTGATGTGTATTCCTTATTGATTTGTCATGCTAATCTGTCTATGGTGATAGATAGTCAACCCCTTTGTCGATGAATCCTCGTCCGGCATACCTGAGTTCTCATAACAGCTGTATCCGAAAACACGACTTACGCGAAAATAGGTAGCTCCTGAATATCCACTACCTTGAATATGTCACTATACTCCCCTTCCATTGCCCACAGTTGTCTGATAGAGGTTTAATGACCTCTTTACATATCTCACCCCAAAGCTCGTTCGTATCCCACTCAGTCCAGCGTTTAGTAGACGCTCCATAGACGCAGTATCTCACGGCTTGTTCGTACAGCGGCAGCGGCGTGTCGTAGTCGTCGTCTAGCCACTGAGCAGCAAGGGACAATCTTGTGAAATAATCCGACGGAACATGATGTGTCATATCGGCAAAGCGATGCTCTAATGTGGTCTGATGCCATATCTCAAGGAGCAAGATCCCGAGTTCTAGGAGAGTAGACTTGGGTTCGGCGGTATTCGCTCCGTTCGCATCCGTGTCCTCGATCTTTGCGCAAACAAACGGTCGATTAAAGTCGGCAAGCGATCGTCTTTGTTCACTCTGAGGGTGTAGTAGGAAGAAAATCGAGTCTTTGGACCACGCTTGGCCAAACCACCGTGTCTGAGCATATTGAAGTAAGCTTGAGGCGAGCTTCGAGGCGAGCAGCATGGCTGATTGTAGGGGAAGCCTCGTCCCGTATGCCCCGGAAGTTTCCGAGAGAACATCCCTGAGAGAAACGGTGTGGTGATTGCTCTTCAGCATTACCGTTCTCTGCTTTGATGTCATGAGACCCATTCTGTTGCTCGCATGTAGAATGAAGGCAACGTGTTGTGCCTCATCGTGAGCCGTTACAATAGCGGAGCAGAGGTTGTCTATTGGGACAAACTTTTGTTGTAACGGGCCGGAGCCCTTGGTTTTCGCGCATGCTTGTTCCAGAATCTTCACCCGTGAAGCCTTTGAATCTACCTCTCCAGGGTTTAAGTCGCCATGGTCTTCCTGCATACATTTGACGGAAAGCTCGTGGCATCTGATTTGAATGGGCGCAAGGAGTTTTGCGGCAAAAATGAGATGAAAGGCCAAAATTGTCTTTTCTTCATCACTCATTTGTTTGGTAGAGCGAAGAAGTTCCGATGCCGCGTCGACTCGATCTTCAAGCAAGACGTGTACGCTGTGCTCGTTATGGCATGATCCCGTGCAGCAACGGCAAAGAGCCGTGTAGAGGTTCTTTGAAGCACTTTGGATCCGGCGGAAAGCCTTGGCAAGCCTCATGTTGCTGGACGATATTAGGGAGCTGACGGGCCCATGTCGATTCATGAGTACTGTTTGGGAGAAGGTATGGAGTGTGCTGGTGGCTGTGTCCAGCTCGCTGATGCTTTGCTTTATCGCATCGCTCTTTAGGGCTACCTTGAGCCGAGGGATGATATCTGCCTTGTGTTTCTTTGCCGTTTGGTTTGCTTCTATGATGCCGACAAGATCGGACGGGTCATCCTACGGAAACAATTGAGGAGACTGTCAATCATTGTTCTCTAGAACGTCTTTGCCACGATGATAAGTGCCATGCGTACCTTATGGGAGGGTATCAGACCGTCTAAATGCTTGGCTACTTCTTCCAGAATACCTTGAATGTCTAGAACTCTTCCAGTCAAAGCTCTGTAATTATCGTCCCCGAGAAAAGCCTCCACCTGGCTCTGGATGTTGCCATCCTGGAAATACGCAAGGGAGTCCCCGCTGAGAAGGACCATCTCGTCGTAGCTGTGGCCGCTCCGGGTGATGATGAGACGGAGCGTTTCCAGGAGCGTTTGCTGGTGCAACAGCAGAGACCTCGCCAGCTTCTCGACGTACTTTCGCTTGCGGAATGCGATCTTGCCCTTGCCGTATCCATCACGGCATAGCTCTGCGCCTGAGATGAGGATGGGGATTGCGTGAAGGACGATTCCGAAAGCTTCGAGCCTTGACATTCTAGTGTTGCCGTGTCTGCGAATTCTCGTGACTGAGCTCTGGATTAATGGGTGATGAACTGGGATTCTAATATCAAGACATGACGGTACCAGAGATTGAGGCTCTGCTGTTGCGGGGATGTTCTGTTTTGGCTGTTACACGAGTACATGGATACGCTCCGCATTTTGCCCTCTTGGAGTGGTAACACCAGACCCTTGCTGCCTGATAAGGCGCGGTATCGGTGCCAAACGCGCCAATTATACCTGGAGAGACGACGGATTCTTTCCAAGTATTGTTTCGTTAGTTATCTGAGCTGTGGTCCTAGAAGTCTATAGTGGCCGCAAGCAGAGCACAAGTGAAGGGCGTTATGATGAGTTGATCTGACAGTCGTCTACGAGGTTATAATGGTTCTTCAAATTATAATATATAGATAAAGAAGTCATGTGCACTTCTACCACCATGTAACTCATCTCGACGAACTACGAGTATGTCTTGGAGCAGCTTTGAAGGAGACCACTGAAAACCACATCCCATACGTCCGCACCTGGTATGACCCAAACATCAACTCCAGACTACTGCTTCGAAGAGCTCGCTGCCACAGTGATTTCGTGCGTCAATCGGCTTGACTGAAACTCACGGGTGAAGAACATGCCGGCCTTGTACCACCTGCAGGAGTCCGCGCGAACGTTCTCCGACAGAGTGACAAGTATAACGCCCCGAACAGCTGCGTACTTCCATCCACCTCCCGTCCCATCTTCAAGGGCGTACTGGGGTCTGTACGGAGTCTGATAACCGATATCGAGGAATAGGACGTGCCTGGCCTGGATACCCTTCCCCAACAGATACCTCTTGACGGTGTCTTCGGGATCGCCTCCAGTGACGGTCTTGCCGGGAAACTGGTATTCAGTTTGGTTGCCTTTGGAAAATGGCAGGCAGATGCCGGCCAGTATGGGAATCTTGAGTTCCCCTTTCTCCGTCAGCTGCCAGCCGGAACAGTCCACACGGATTCCGCCAAACTGGCCCATGAAATGGGCTGTCGTGGGGAGCATGTCCGTCAGGGGCCCAAGGATCCCCGAGTGAGAACAGTCGAAAAGCCGTCCACCTTCTGCCCGGATCAGTTCGTTCCAGAGAGGAACCGCCAGGCCGCCGACCAGCGGGTGGCTCTCGTCGTCGTACCCATCGTTGCCCATCATGAGGGCCGCCAGGACAGCCATTTCGCGGCGACCCGTGTACTTGCGCTGCAACGTCGCCAGGAGTACGCCGCCGCGTGAGCCGCCGACGCAGGTAGTGACTGAAGTTTCTTGGAATGCCCATCGCAGCCACCGCAGCATGATTCTCCGTGATCTGTTCTCGCTCTCCGGGATATTGCTCTGAACGTAGTTGCGGGCCGGATCGAGGGTGTTGCTTTGGAGGGCGTCGTGCAGGTGTTCGCGGACTGTAAAGTCTTCGAACTTGTCGCCTACCAGGTGCGTGGTGAGGACCTGACCGTTCACTTGGCAGTGCGAGCCGTCTCGTGCGATCCAGACGGACGCAGGGGCGAGGACCATCTCTTGAAGAGTCCAGAGCGAGGAAAACCATGGATCGGATCGTAGCCTTTGCGCGTATTGGTCCATAAGCTGCTCACGGCCATTGCGTTTTGATGCTGCTTGGAAGTCTTGAGAGACGACAATCTGCCAGTACCAGCGCATCACCTTGCCCAGCTCGTCGGCTGCGGCTGCAAGTTGACTCCCGCTATCAAGAGACCAGAGATATACTAGGACGCCTTTTGCCTCTTTGAAAATGGCGCCTTGTTTCGCGATCTCTTCCGCCTTCTCTGCGACTTCCTCTGGGCTTCTGGGGTCCGGATCCTGACGGATGCACAAGACGTCCACCCAAAAGTATCGCACGTTGGGCATGCGGCATAGTATGTCCATCATCTGCATGATGTCGAACTTGCACTCCGTCTGCCTCGGGTCCATGGCGGGCACACCCCACGGAGTCCCGGGGATCCTGCGCCAAACGCCCCTTTCCCTCCAACGTCCCCATGTATAGGAGATGGCCACATAGCCTTCTTCAAACATGTGATCCTCCGCCAACACCGTGGTCCTTGTGTGACTATCCCACAGCCACTTTGGCCTGCCTTTCAGCTCTTGATTGATGTAATACGCGGATGCAGGGTGCGTTATCTTTTCCGGTAGGGCCAAGTAGTCGATGGGACGGGACTTGCATTCCCATCCGCGAAGACCTCTGCGGCGGCGTTGCTCTGCCTCTTGGGCTAGTTCTTCTGCTCGGTCTATGTCTGGTGGCTGCTCTGGCGGCTGCTCTGGCGGCTGGTCTGACCGAGGCGTTTGACGAGGAGTCGCGGCCAGCTCTAAGCGTGCTAGGTCTCGTTGAAGCTGATGAGACTGAGAAATCCGGACATCCGAGCGAGATGAAATTGCAGGCGTCGTCGTGGCTTGCTGAGCACGTTGAGACGCTTGCGGCCGAGCGACGGAAGAAGCGGTAGGTAGTTCACGCAGAATATCCTGAGCGTCAATAGGAGGTGTACCAGAGGCGTCCCCGGGCGTCGTTCTTCTCTCTGCGCTTGGAGACCTCGCACGTGGAGGGACCTTGTCCTTGGCATTTCGACCAAAGAACGCGCTTAGGCCGCCAGTTCGCTTCATGATGTGGTAAAGCTCTTGGTTGTCGGGGTCCGTCTGTTAGATAGATGACAATATTGAGGGAGGTAGTGACTCTGGGGAAACGATTCTTTGGAAGTATCACAGTGTTCCGGCTCAATTCCCGAGACACAGGGCTGCGTGAGCAGAGGAATTTGGAGAGCCGTCAACTGTACTGCCCAGTTGCATGGACGAGCTGGGAGTTATAAAGACAATTGCCGCCTACAACCCCCAACACGGAGAGGCGACGGTTATAGTACATGCACCCCTCAAGTTGCTCGATTAGTGTGCCTTGATAATTCCTAAAGGAATAAATACGGTAGACCTGTCAGAAAATAACGGCCAATAACTTTTAACCTTAAACAAGGCGTCTGAAGGATTGGAATTTGTTGGCATGCCACTTTGCCGACGTGTGCTAAGCACCTGCGTTGCAACCACACAGCCGTAGCCAACACTTGGATTTACTGGATATCCAAAGCCCACGACTGTGAAGTTGTTTCGTCGAACCCTTGTCACGCGGGCGCCATATGCATGATTCGAATCCTGAAGGATGCCCTGCCCCTCTCCGACTTGGCGGCTGTCAAGTATCGTTCCATGAGAGCCCAAACTCGACGTTCAGTGGTCGAATATGCGAGGCGTAGCTAGGCAGAAGCGGTTCACCCATGTGGGCGACACATACCGTAGGTAAGGCATATATCGTACGTGCAGGTAGGTTTCGGCAAGGCAACAGCCCGACGGGAGTTAGCAACCCCGATGGGTGGGTGAAGAAGAGAGGTTTCGATTCTCATAGATGCTTAATGGACTGATATAGCTCTACTAGGCGGGTTTACTGTGTGAGCGCATACAAGCAAGGCGGCTCTCGCAGAGTAGACGGGATTTGACCGGCCTATAGTTGATTCCCTTCTTTAATAATCACCGTCAAGGTAGTCATCGTCCACCTACCTGGGCAATCAGAAGTAAGAGGCTCAAGTCTGCCTTTGGTGCATCAAGCAAGTAAGTAAGACCAAGACACACATCAGCCGCCCATTCAGAGATTCAAACGATAACAATTCACAGTTAAGTATCGCCGAGTGAACCACAATGACCACCGTCACGGCAGGCGCTCTTACAGCCGTGATAGGATACATTGGCTCAGAGGTGGCCGAAGAGAACCTGCTAGAACGGCTGCTCTGGCCCCAGAGGTTCAACAATGATACAACCATCTCTATTGTGTTGCAGCAGTGCTTGCTCATGACAGCCGGCGGGCCACTTCACAAGGCGGCCCTCAAGACGCTCGAGACACTACGCCAACAAGGCCTGTTCGCCGGGGCTTGTCGTGGTCACATGCTTGGGAGCGTCTTCTTCCCCGAGTACAAGATCATGCACTTCCAACGATGCAAAGAGGCGAGGCGGCTCATCCCCGAAAAGTCGCGCAACAGCTTCTGGATCCGGGTCTTGCATAGCGTCAGCGCCGAGCGGCACGTCAGCTTCAAGATACCCCGGCAGGACGCCGAGTCGAACCAAGTCAGCGACGCCTATCGGTCACTGCAGCCGGTCTATCACCTGAAGCTTGCCGTCGTGGGCAACAACAAGAAACCCGGCCCGAACGAGGTCTGCGTGAGCGAAGATGGCACAAGTCTGACAGTAGTCATGAGTTGCGTGCTGAGCGAGTTGACTTCATTATTGGCCTCCTTGGTTGCCGGGCTGAAACTGAAAGACTTGGTCTTCACTCTGTACCTGCTCGTGCCATTGCTGCTCAAGTTACTCCTCATAGCCTTCTCCGTCCGCCGAGTAAACGTGATGACGGAGACGGAGCTGCAGAAGGTAGCCGAGAAGGAGGACACGGATCTGTCCGAGGCGGAAGCCTTTGAAGTGGCAGATCCAATCCACAAGTTCATGGTCATCGAGGGACCACAGCCCGTGGTTGTCCAGTTCTTCAGGCACTACGGCCATCCCGTACGGGATCGTAATTCGCTGTGGATCGGGGATCGCGTGAGGGAAGTCGCGTGCATCGCGCTCATCTGCTGCTTGTTCCTCTTCTTCCCGGTTGGGCTTGTCATCGCCCAATGGTCAGACGAAGACGCCCAGTACCTCTGGCTAAGCTATCAGCTATATGCCGTGATTGCTATGCACATCGTCCGGGTCTGCGGATGGCAAGACGTCGGCAGGATCGAGAAGCGCATTGCGAGGTTGATGAGCGAGGGGAAGGCTGTGTGGCTGAAGACTGGGAATGGCTGTACTGTATCTGCAACCCTGGTTCTGCATGGTGTCAGCAAGACCGCGGAGGGCAAGGAAAAGGTGCAGGAAATCATCGACCAATGCAACCAGCGGCTGGTGAAGAGAGCGCAGACGGTAGAGATTCGGGTCGAGGTCGAGACGGGAGACCAGAAGGACGCACCCTCTACAAGGATTCTGCCAGCACCAGCACCGGCCTACTCACGAAAGAAATAGGCAGGGGCAAGTGCATTCGCATTCACGATGTAGCGATACAGTTTGTACGTGGGCAATGGAGATGGTTATACATGTAACGGTTCCAGACAAAGATATGTACAAGTGAAGCATCACTGAATGGAATACATGATACTGAAGCACCTGCGCATAGCTGGTCAACATTCATTGTCTTCCTACCTAAACTTGGGTTGTAACCCATGTAACAGGTTAATTCTCGGCATCCTCTTGGCTGTACATGTAGTGTTGCATGCAATATGGCTATTGAGTGTTTGCTCTCCCCGCATGCGGCTCTCCAGAAGCCCTCATACATCCTTTGTTACCGAGCCTTATGCCCATCCTTTAACCTAGGTTCCTCTGTTCTCACAAACTCAGACCCCCAAAAAGTATCTCCCTATTTGATACCTGTGATAGCGGCTTGAGCCCTGCAAATCAGCTCCTCGTCAACAGATGCTACTCTTCACCATATCTCGCGATGGAGTCCCTTGCCGACGCAGGTCTCGCAGCGATGCAGCGGTTCAAGCTTCTCCAACAGTTTGAGATCCAAGAACCAGCTTCGAACGAGTCAAAAATTTGGCCAAAAAGCCTTTTCCTTGCCCAGTTCGATCGGTTCGAGCTCTGGGCAGTGAACCTTGGCCTTTTTGTAATGGGTCACGGTTCTTTGGATTACAGGATACGTGATTCGGAAAGCATGAGGGAGGCAATCCTCAAGATGGTGAAGAACCTAACCAGGTCTCTTGACGAAGGTATGAATCCGTCAACTTGTCTATGTGATACCCTTCTAACGTGTGATTTCCAGTCCTTGATTATCTCAACGGAGAAGTCGAGCAAGAAGAGGAAGAGTCTGACATTGATTCCGAGATAGAGTCAGACATGGAGTCGGACATGGATTTGCTCCTTGACAGCGTCAAAGATCCCATCGATCGCCTGTATAAGATGGCTGTTTGGATCCGCAATCCAGCGACTAGGATGCCATCTTCAAAAGCCCGAAATTTCCAGCAAATCGATCAAGAGACCAAAGTTGACCTGTTCAAAGCGTTTGAAGCTTTTGACTACGATTACATCAGCTCCATTTTCCTGCAGTATGAGAAGAACAAAGCTTTGCAGGAAAATCCAGCAGCCAAGTATGAAGAGGAAGTCGGCGACATCGACGACCAAGACCAGGTGTGGGAACCAGTCAGAACGACCTTGAAGTTGAATAAGCTGAGGATAGCAACTGGCACTGAGTCGTACCTTGTTCGCCGCATAGCTCAAGCAAATGGACGCAGGCGGCAGCAATTTGCTTACTGGAGAAGCCACAAGGACAAGTTCCGCGCACACTCATTTGTTGTCGTCGACGCTCCAACGCATAAGCTGCCAAACGCCGGCCACCAGATGCAAGGCGGAGACACGACTGTTTCGGCCAAGGCACCATTAACGGTCACTACGGCTACTCAGTTGCGGCCTTTGAGTGGCGATGCGAAAGAAGTCTTTGAGAAGGCCAACGTCTTGGATCATGCCGTCTCCGAGTATGCTCCGTCAGCGTGGGAGCCTAGCAAAGACATTGTCAGCTTTCCATTGCCGCCTCAAGTAGCCTCGACGGAGCAATTCTTCGAATGCCCCTATTGCTTCACCATATGTCCTGTTTCCATTCTCTCGGAAAAGGCCTGGAGGTAAGAGTCCAGATCAGATACTGGTGACGACTACCTTTGTTGAACATGGCCTGACAACTCTTTTCTTAGAGCTCATCTGATACGCGATCTAAGGCCTTATGTTTGCACCTTTCAACGCTGTTCCAGTTCCGACCAGCTGTACGATAGTCGTGACGACTGGATCCAACACGAGGTGTCGGCCCATCAAACCATATATCGATGTCCAAGGCACCAAGAGCAAACGTTCAACACATCAGAGGCATATGAACTACATATACACAACCATTGCCAGGGCGAGACGCTTTCGCTCTCACTGGCGAAGTCGACCACGACCAACATCCAACGAAGCTGTCCTGTGTGCTCAATAGTCTTACAGACTACGCACAAATTGCAAAGCCATATAGCCCTTCATCTAGAGCGATTTGCTATGTTCACGTTGCCTCGCTCTGCAGACGACACCGATGGGGCAGAGCTCAAAGACCAGTCTACCGGAGCTCATCTGGATTCTGATAGATCTCGAGATGGGTGCTCAGATACAGGATCAGTCGTTTCCTTCGCAGCTGAAAATTCCGACATCGTTACGAAACAATCACTAGGAAATCTCGATGTCACTACAGTGCAAATGTTAGAGAGGATGAGAAGTGTGAGACGCAATTCTTTGGTCGAACAGGACCAGCACCCCCGGGTGCCTCAAGGAAGCAATGAGGAGGAGAAAAAGCTGACGACTGCTACTCCATTACGAAATCTGGAAACGATGGATACAAACCATGGGAGCACTGCTTCTAATACCGTGTCTTCAGAGGCCGCGGCTGCGGATGACGATGTCATGCACGAAGGGGGTGTCAGCTGGAAGCCGAACAGAGATGAATACTCTCAGCCGAATGTGTCGTTAGTAGAGAGGGATCTGGCCACGACTACGGATGATTCAGGCGAACGAGAAATACAGGCAGACCGGCAATTACAGGAGGACCCCGAAATGGAAGATGAAAGAGACCAGGTGGAGAGGGAGATGGAAGTCTATAGACATAACTTTCATCCTCTCTGGGTTGCTGCTCAACTGGAAAGTCAGTTAGAAGCGAAGGACACAAGAACCCAAGACATGGGAGGCACGTTGAATGCGCGTCGGCTGGAGATGGACTTGAGGACATATCGAGACGAGGTTGGAGAGCTTGAGAACCAGTTTCTCACCGAAGGCCGAAAAGCAGAGAGAAGCAGAAAAGCACAGGTGTTGACGACGAAAATAAGATCATTCCATTGGAAAACTATAGAAGAGAGGCTGGAAGAAATACGATTGGAGCGAAGAGCGCGACTTGAAGCGACCCGAGACCTTTCAACGACACTAGATGAAGCGACTGGAAAAGGAGAAGAAGCACGCCAGGCCCAAGAAGCCCAAGAAGATCAAGGAAAAGACACTGAGATGGCTGATCCTGACGACGACCTCGCTGGGGAGCCCAACCGGATCCGCATGGTCAGAGGCGAGAGGAAACGTAAGCGGACCACCGTCGGGTCAAGTAGACCGAATACTTGGCGATGTGTAAGTTTTTGTTGTCTTTATACCTATGCCGGTAACTAACAGACCTCAGTGTAAGTGCTCAGGTGGCTGGTATAGCTACCAGATAAACGATAATTGCCCCATGTGCCTATCATGGCGTTGCCCCAATTGCGAATATTGCATGTCATAGGCATTAAAGAGCATCGCATTCTCGATATCACTCGTCGCCGACGCATACGTGTCTCTGTGAGGACGAGATTCGCATGGATCTTCAAACTATTAGGTTTCAGCACTGGGCTCTAGCATACTGATCAAGAGATGATTACATATAGCTTGATTTGTGTGTATAGGCTTCCATACTCCTAATTCAGTCGTTGCTCCAGTTACGGCAGACTGTTGTTTGTGAGGTCCAATTCGATCATTTTACTGAGAAGATGGCGCCGTGTACATGCCCTGCATACTCTGACCAAACTGGTGCGCATTTGGCTGCTGCTGCTGCTGCTGCTGCTGCCCTGGCAAAGGGTAAGTCCCGGAAGCCTGTTGCGGTGGCATTGAACGGGGGACTTGTAAGGGACTCTGTCCTGCTGTAGATCCTTGCAACGAAGCGCTACCTGGGCCGTCGCCTTGGTTATGCCAAGTTTGACTGACAGGATTATGGGGTGTCTGCATCTGGTTGGAACCAGGATAGACAGGCTGCGGAGCAACGATATTCTGATGTTGGTATTGCTGCTGCTGCATGCCCATCTGTTGAAACTGTTGCTGTTGTTGCATATCTTGCTGTGTCTGGGGCTGAAAACCCTGACCATACTGAGGTTGCTGGAGAATATATTGCTGCGGTAGTGGAGGGGAATGCGGCATGAATACTTGCTGCTGTGGTAGCTGCTGTCCTTGTGTTGCTTTGAGAAAAGCGGCCTTCTTGTCTTGTGTCTTGCGGCTCATCCCAGTACTGTCGACGACGCAGTTGTTCTCGTCGACCCAGACAGCTCGTAGTCTGCCCTCCTTGGCCCGTTGAGCAGCTCCAGTGCCATAGAGCGTGTTCATGTAATTGGTAAACTCGAGATACGCATTCTTGACGATTTGGAAGTGTGTCTCGTTCAGATTGATCACAGCATCTGGCTTCAAGATGGCTTCATGGCTGTTGCCCTGAGCTTCATATTCCGCAAGGGCCAACGCCGTTTGGCAGGCATTGCGAATTTGCCGGCCGTTCCAGCGAGCGTGTGGGTGTTCGTAGTAATGATTGGTTGCGAACCCGCGGATGCTCGACCCGTCAATGTTGATGACTCTGTTCTTCTTTGCGAAGCGGTCTTCGATCATGGCCAGGTTGTTGTCGAAGACTTCGAGAGTGTTTCCGGCGTCTAGCTCGGGGTAGTATAAGCTGACGTGGATTCTTGATGTGAAGGCTTCGTCAAAGTCTCCGACACGGTTGGTTGTGAGGAAGAGGATGCCTGCGTAGTACTCCATGACTCGCAAGAAGACTATATAACTCATTCAGTCAGTATGCAAAGACGGGGATGCTCCAACTGATGACGACGCACCTGCTACCAGTCCGTTCCGTTGAAAGTCCTCCTTAGTTCTTTCGGCCAGGAACACGTCGGCCTCGTCGAGCAGAAGGATGCAATCCCATCGATTTGCCAGTGCAAAGTTTGTTTCCATAGCCTTTTCGACTTCTGCGGCCGTGGTTCCAAGATCTCCTGGGAGCGCGAACAGCACACTGAGTGTTAGCATCCAATTGAGCAGAGTGTAATAGCCAGTGTTTGCGTACCGCAGGTGATCTGAAACAGCGGTTTCTTGAAAAGCTCTGCAATTCCTTCTATACGGAGAACATCAATGTCAGTAGGAACCGTGCTGAATAAATGTATGCCCAATGTCACGAACCGGCGGTAGACGTCTTGCCCTACAGATACTGTATCAGCAATGAAGCACAAGTTAAAGAGAGGATCCTTCTGTACTCACCACTCCAGGTGCGCCGTGAAGCAGCATAATCAGTCCCTTTCCTGTAAGCATCATGGTCAGCAAATCATGCATGAGCCGAGTTGGTTGAGAAGCTACCTTTGCCTTTGACAATGTCAAACTGTTGCTGGTGTCCGCTTGTCGACTTTTTGTCTCGGAAATGCTGGGCAACAAGGGACACAATCATGGATCTGTGCTCCTTCTTGATGACCAGGCGATCAAAGGCCGTCTTCTGCTTCGTATTGCCATTAGTGTTCCGCGTCTGCTCATCAGCCAGCACGTTTTCGACATCAGGTGCGTGTATAGCCGTCATGTGAGTGAGATCCAGTTTGGCTGCAGGTCCCAGATCAGCAAGGGAGCGCAAGGTTGTTGAGAGGATTCCTTTACTCACCCCATTTTCGGTTACGCAGGACGAAGCCAAACACACGATACGACATGATGACCAGTTCGTCATCCGAAACGCCAGCAGCGTTAGTATTGCCGGCCCGCAGTTCACTCAATGGCCGTGGCAATATGGCAACCGAGGGCTGTTCGTTCAAAGAAGTGACGCTGGGTAACTGACTGTTGATGTACTCCGTCTTCTGCTGCTCATCCACATTCAAGTCGTTGTATATGAAGTCATTGATACAGCAGAGCCCACGGCAAGTGCTCATGTCGTCGCCATCGTCTGAATCCTGGGGGGAAGAGTTTCCGATGAGCGTCTGCAAGGGCGGCTTCCACTCCTTTTGCGTCTCATCCTCGACGGAGAAGGCCGTTTCAAAGTCGACGACGACTTGGCCTTCGACGTCGTCTCTTGTTTCCAAGGTCGGCCCGGCGTAGTACATGTGCTTCACAGCGGCGACTTCTAGGAACATGGCTCCTCGGCGGATCAACTTTTGTCGGTATCGCTGGTCTGGTGGAAAAGCCTCGACTTCAGCCCACATTGAGTCGTCAAAGTCTGACTGCTTGACAGGGTGAAAACGAAGAGGATAGACTTCCAGCAAAGTCACCTCTTTCTCGCCGTCAAACCTCTTAAAGTCAAAGACTCTTGTGACTGGACCGATATTCTTGCCGTCAAAGTCGATATAGATGCAGGTAATGCTGAAGGGCGACGACCTGCGGGCAGGGTTGCTGTACCACCTCTCCCGTGCCGACGCGACTCGATGATTTGCGCTGGTGACGCTGATGACTCTATAAGCCTGCTTGCCATCGCTGCCAATGACCTCCATTCCCGGACGGAACAGAAGCCAAAGGTCCGAGAATAGGATTTTGCGGCATTGAGGCCCATGAAGATATTCCAGCCTCTTGGAGAGGTCAAAGTCGACAAAGTCCAAAAGGCATCGCAGGTGGACCAGCGCTGTTGCAGACTTTGTGATGTCGGTACTCCCCTTTCCTTGGTCTTCTTCTTCCTCTCCGTCACTCTCTTCGGCGTCTGCTTCTTCCCTGTCGCCGTCATGGTTGACGCCATCCGTGACGTTGTCTTGAACGGCTTGCGCTGGCTGCATGACGGCAGAGTCTTGCCCAGAAAGGCGTTCAACTGCCGGGGCTTGTCCGTTCGGTGTCGAATCCGGATCACGCTCTGATGCTTGAGTGTCAGACTTTGCTTCAGTGGGCGGTCCCTCGGGGTCAGCCAGAGCATTCTTCTCTGCCTCGGACGCGGCTTTCAGCTTCTTCTCGAGAGCAGTGTACCAGTCGTGTAACGCTCCCCTGCAGTAGTAGATGGCCTTGAAGGGCCTAATGAAGACGACAGAACTGATATTCATGTGGGCCAAGAAACCGTCCGCCAGTGATCCAAGGATTTCCGCGAGGATGTAGCGAAGGATTGATGAATGAATCCGAATCCTCTCTGGAAGTGGAGCTAGCCCAGCCTCGTTCATCTCTTGCGCCTTGCGATCCCGGATATTCTCTACCTTACGGCGCCGCTGGCCAGAGTGGCCATACCACCGATACTGCCTAAGCTCATCGTCGACAGTAGGCTCGCCTATGAGAACATCAAGGACGTGTGCCTTCTCCTCGTCCAGGGAGTGCAGAGTCTTGAACGCGGGCCATCTTACCCGGTTTTGCTTGGGTATAGCATAAGCTGACGGCGAGGTCGCGACGGGATCAAGCCCTTCCCCAGTCTCCTGTTCATGTTCTTGCTCGGGCGGTACGACTTCAGTGTGCCTTTCTTTTTCTCTCCTCCTTCTTTCAGCTTCTTCAGCCAGGTAAAGACGATCCATATCCCACTCAAAGTTCTTTCGAAGCCGCTCACGGCGGTGACCGTAGTCGATTTCGCGGTCAAACTCCTCATGGGCGTCAGGTTTAGCATTGGTTGTGGTGTTGCCGCAAGTATGCTTGGAATCAAAGGGATCCGGTCGTTCATACTCGTCATGGTAGGTAAGCATCCAATGGCGGGAGTTTGTCCCGCCCTGGGAGTAGGCGTTGGCGGACCACAGGTTCCACCACTCCGTTTTCTCGCTGAGCTCCCATTCTTTTCGATGCTGGTAGAGGCACTCCTCCATGCGTTTGTAATTCTCTCGGTATGCTCTTCTCTTTGCCAATTCTGCTTCCTGCTCAGCATCAACCGGTGCGGCGCCTTTTTGTCTCTGTTCAAGTTGCCGAATCATCTTCTTGAGATTCTCAATCTCGCCGGCAAATCTGTCAGCACCCTGGGTATCTGAGTCGATATTGCCGCCATTGCCGCCGGCAGTTTCTCCGTCTCGACTCGAGCCCAACGGAGTTGAAGCCATATCGGCCGATGCAGTGTCGACACTTTTGGGCTCGTCGGTGCCCCACTGGGGTTTGACAGAAGCCATTTGCGTTTCCCTTTGAAGCCCAAGTTGAGTGACAAAAGAACGAAGGAAAGAAAAAAAAGAAAGAAAGAAAAGGGCAAAGTATAACCCTCTTGTGCCCTTCTTCCTAGTTTAAGCCCTTGTAACCGCTGTACAAACGACTGGGAGGGGGTCCAACAAAATAGTTTTAGAGACGCAAACTACGACTTCTATACTTCTCGGACAAGAGAGGCACATGTTGGGCCGCACGTGGTCAATTGCACGGAATCTAGAATCTAGAAATAGACAACCCCAATCCTGCCCAAGGGTCCGTCTTTGCATGCAGCTGATGCCTAACGATATCCGCGGCGATTCCGCGCAAATCGCTTGCTGCTTGTGCGCGGTTTGTTTGCGCTCTACACCCTCTTTGAGTCTCCAAAGTGGAATCCTGTAAGCCAAGAGCCTCATCGTTACCGGGTTCAGCTGAAAAGGAATTGTCAGATGAGGGGTAATGTGATAATAGAATGTTTTGCAAGGACTCGGTATGGGATAGCTCCCATGTCACGGCTTTGAACTTGCGCCGATTCCCGCGGCATCCTTGGAGCATTCCTGCATGTAGCAGTAGCCAGGCCAATAACAATATAGGTGGAATCAACTAGTATATGCAGATGCAGGATGCGGTTGCATGATTCTGTCTGACCATGCGCTAGACTGACAATGTAATAAATCAGCGCAAGTCTTGCCCTATCCACTCTCAGGATGGGAAGTTGGATATTGCCGGTAGTGTTTCGAGTTGAAGTTAAGAACTATCTTCTTCAAGTCAACTCTCTTATGGCCTTTAAGTCCGAATCATGAGCACCTCAAATCATATTGGCACCAGCCTCGGTCATCGCACCCCAAGCGTGACCTTTATTGACAATCGACTTCCAGAGCACCATCAACTGTTTGCGGATCCTTCCTTGCGCTATGATCCAGTTTCCGAAACCTATGTACCTACTAGGGTACTGGAGGATGACGCCGTTGCAATAGCATCGAGACCAGTGTTTACAGATATCAATGCCATGAAATTCTGGGAGAGCATTCTGCCCAGAGCCATGTCAGAGGTAAACTCAACACCAGAGCCTAGAGGACGATCCGAAACAACATATAGCATCCGGAACAAGACAAATTGGCATTCTGTCTTCAACGTCCTTGAAGAGGCGAGATTCAAATATGAGAACAAAGACGGTCCAATAAACAAACTGCGTGACATGCGGCGAAAGGCCGCGAACAAAGCCGGGCCGGTGGGGAACGTGGTTCAGATTGTTTCCAAGGTTGTCCCGGAGGGCACTTGTGCTACACCTGTGCTGGGCGCTTTGCAGATACTCCTAAGTGTAAGATGAGTTGAGCTTATCGGAGATCGAGCTTCAGTCAACTAATAAGACTCTGAATAGGCAGTAAAGATTGCGGCCAACCTACGTGAAAAGGTCCTCGGCAGCTTTGACGACAATATGGCCATCTTTTCGGACGTCGAGCTGTTCCTAGGGACATTTCCAAATGATGAGAACATCGTCAAAGCATCGGTGGATTTGACAGTCGCTGCGCTCAAAGGGATCGAGTTGGCTATCGGATTCTTCACAAGCAATTCATGTAAGACTTCACGATAGAAATGATGAATAGTGGTAAGAGCTAACCAAGGCAATTCAACTTATAGTAAAAAGAGGAACCAAGGCTCTTCTCACAAGTGATGATTACGAAAAAGGCCTGCTTGAAAGCCTTGACATGATCAAGACGAAAAGCAAAAGTCTCATGGAAGAAGCTTTAAAGTCACATATATACGAAGTCCATATATGTAAGTTTCCCTTACTACTCCTTCATCAACATTTTCGCCGGTTGTATAGGGAAAAGAGACTAATTCACGCTTCTGCAAGACTCTCGAGAAACTCAGAAGCTATGTCGAAACATCCAGACTCTCAGTGAAGCAATGGACAGGAAATTGCAGAATCTGGGAGAGGGTTTCAACTCCATGAACCTGCTATTGACCGAACACGTCAAAGAGAAAGAGAGTGAGTCGTTGAAGTCATTGAGCCGCGGGTTCAGGGGGGCCTAGGAGGATGTCATACACAATACAGGTACTGATGGCTTCTTTACAGAACTCCTGGAAGCTGCTCGCCAACAGCTCGAAGTCGCCTACCGCGAAAATCACTTCCTCAGGGCTGAGAACAGCACATTGCGGGCCCATTCCCCGCTCAGAAGCGTGTCACCATACCAACCACCGCAACCACAGATTTGGTACATCAGCCAACAGAATCTGCGACAGTTATTGAACCAGTTCGACGTTGATCTTATTGATCTCGCCTTTGTTGCGGACAGAAAGGGCCAGTTGCCTCCCAAACAACGACTACAAGCTGAGCAGATTGTCAACACACAGCTGTTCCGTAGCTGGGTCGTTTCGCCCACTTCTTCAAAGCTCCTGATCCATTGGGACAATCGTCTTCCCAAGACCATTGCCAGTGTCTCGCCTCTGTCTGTTTTCTGTCTGACCATGACGCAAGCATTGAGAGCCAAGCATCAATTCCTGTCTCTTGTGTGGTTTTGTGGACGACATGCCGAAGCAACAGATTCCGGAGATTGCGTTGGTGCACGCCCCATGGTTGCAAGTCTGATTGATCAACTGCTCAAGCAACACTCATTTGACGCTCAGTTTCTCTCATCCGCAAACATGAACATTGCCAGCTTACAAGAAGGCAACCTCGAGGCGTTGATGCATCTTCTATGCTACCTCATCAGACTATTGCCCCCGACCTTGTCGGTCTTCATCATCATTGACAACGCCGTTCTTTACGAACGGGACGGATTCGAGGAGGAATTGCTGCAAGTCTTTCCTACGCTGATTCATCTTTCCCAAGACACGACTATACCGGCGGCTATAAAGTTGCTGTTTACAAGCACACCGGGTACCAACACTGTGAGAAGTGCCTTTGAGGTTGAGGATCTACTATTGAACGTTGATAACTTACCGCAAATGGCGTGGGCACCAAGCGAGGAGCGCGTGATGAGGGAACTTGAGGGAGGGCTTACGTGATGTCGAATACGATACATGCATTTAGGCGTTTGGCCATTCATATGAGAGATAGGATAGCAAGAATTATTAGGGTGACTACTGCCAATGACCTGACTATTACTCTGATAGATGGGCGTATGCAATTGCTGTGTCTTATGCGGCCTATGATTTGAGCGGGAACTGGAGTGGAATCACGATCAATACAATGAATAGAATCAGTTAGAGACGCAGTGCAAGCGGAGAGTAATATTCGAAGGCAGCAGTTACATGAAACCAGCATTCCAGCAAATCTATATCTTCACCACAGCGATGTTAAAAGCAGGAAAAAGCGATTGCTTCACCGCTAGGACCCCTACTTTTCTCCTGGTTTACTATCAACTTCTTACCCGGTAAGTAGACTATCTTTCTTATATGCAACCACTTCGTTCAGATGAACTTGGACTGCTAGGGAGCCGCTCTCAAGTTGAAAGCAGCTGACACTGAATGTCAACCGAAAACTTTGTCTCTCGCAGTTCACGTCAGAATGAATTTTTCCTCATAGAGAAAGGAGACAAATCGTGAAACCATCGCTAAACACAGTGGAACGCTATTTTCACAATTTTCACATAGCAAAAATTTTCGCCACTAACACACATATATAAACGCCGTCCTCCCAAAAGTCGTCTCCTTCCAAGGGGAAAAAAAAAAAAAAAAACAGCCCCAGGTCAGTCAGTCTACTCGACTGCAAAGACACGCCGGAAGAATCGCATTCAGCAATCCCTGGTTCTGTGGTTGAATCCTCTATAAACTCACATTCGACCGTTTCACCCTCGAAGCCCCCGTGGTGGAGTGGTTACCACTTAACTCTTATAGATCCAACCCGTTGGTCTTGGAGATATGTTAAGGTCGCCAGTTCGATCCTGGCCGGGGGCACCAATCTTTTTTTGCGCTTCTGCCATTCATCCTACGTAGAACAATCACATTTTTGCAATGCATGGAAGCAAGAAAGAGATTGAGTGAAAGCTTGCATTGGGGTGCTCGCCGTTTGCCTTAACAATGGACGGGCAGGCTGTTGTTGGTGTGTTGGAGATGACTTTGGTCATCATCCATTACATACATAGATAGGACGGACGGATGCACATGTGAAACCGATAATGATCACCTCCCAGATGCACCAAGGCTGCCTGGAAACGAGAGAGTTAGATTCCAGGTCAATTCGATGGCTACCTTGTATGCAGCAAACCGCTCTGTCACTCAGGTATGCTTCCTTGCACTGGCAGTCATCAATTCTCCGCAAAAGCCGGAGGATTCAGTAGCCGCGGGGTCAGATCGAGTCCGTTGAACAGTCTGAACGTTTTTCACTAAGATACCCAGAAAGACGAATATCTTAAAAGGTAAATTCAACGTTGGAACCAATGAAAAGAACTTTGAAAGAGTCTCGTGATGATAACTGGATACCGCAGCTCGGGCTTCTGCGAGATCAATGGTCGTATTGGGCTCGGTGCAAGCCATGCCACCGGATTGATCGTATACGGTAGCTCCGCATCAATAAACTCCGGGCTTTGGGAATGATGTGTCTGGGGTCCGGAGTCGGAAACCCCAGTGCTAGGACACGATGGCTAGTGCCAGCATCGTTCGATGGAAGCGCAATCACTAGCTGGCGGTGTGACCCTTCATGAACAAGCCCCAGATGCCACCTGATTGCCCGGGGTAATGTGATATAACCCATCCAGAATCCGTATTCAGACAGCCAGCTGTGTCCGGGGTGTTCTCAGCATCCATCATAGCTTGGTAGCAGATTGAAGGCTTGAAGCACACATTACCTTGCAGGATGAAGTGGCTAAAAACACCGCCCTTTTACGTATGGGCCAGTCTGGCAGCATCCAGTGTGCCTATTCTCTTTGGGTTCGTCGCGGTGTATCCAGCCGTTTGTCCAGATTAGCTAACGCTCTTTGATATCATAGCCTGGATACAGGCAGCATTGGGCCTGTGACGACGATGCCAGCGTTTCGCAAGACGTTTGGAGACTTCTCGCCCACCGTCCACGGAGTAATTGTGTCGTCGGTGCTCATATCCGGCGCCTTTACGGCGCTCGTTGCTGGGATTCTCGCTCACCGGTTCGGCCAAGTACGCATCTTCTCAATAGGATCTCTTGTCTTTGGCGTCGGGGCGGCAATCCAGTCGTCCTCTTCCGCTCTCCCCGCTTTCATCGTCGGACGACTTATTCAGGGCATAGGCGAGGGTCTCTTCGTGAGCAATGTGTGGGTGCAGGTCTCAGAAATGTCGCCAACCAGAGTCCGGGGCACGATGACTGCGTTGCCGCAGTTCAGCATCGTGGTTGGTGTTGTTGCCGGCTTCTTCATCTGCTACGGCACTTCTCGTCTCGGCCCGTCGGCGTCACTCAGCTGGCGCCTCCCGTTGGCCATCTCAGCCGTTCTCGGCTTCATGCTATCAGGCGCGTACTGGCTCGTGCCGGCCTCTCCTCGCTGGTTGTTGGCCAAAGGTCGAGTGGACGAAGCGCGTGACGTCCTCATTCGCCTTGGATTCGACGACGTCGAGCGTGATCAGCTGTTGGAGGAATCCACGGTTCAGGGCCAGGCTCAGCATTCTGGCGACGAGACCCTTTGGGAAGGCTTCAAGCAGACGTTTGTAGGGTTCAAGGAGGCCTTTTCAGCACCATTCCGTGCCCGCACCATCTTTGGCTGCTTCATCATGGGCATGCAGCAGCTGGCTGGAATTGACGGCGTCCTCTACTACGCGCCCATTCTGTTCCAAAAGGCAGGCTTGAGTGGTGAGCAGGCGTCCTTCTTGGCTTCTGGCGTCTCTGCACTGGCAATCCTGGGCGTCACCATCCCGGCCACCTTTCTGGCAGACAAATGGGGGAGAAGGACATCGAGCTTGCTGGGCGGCGTCCTGATTACAGCGCTGATGCTGTTGATGGGATCTTTGTATGCGGCTGACAAGGTGCATGCCGATAGAGGGGCTGGCAAGTGGGTGGTCATCGTGTCCATTTACCTGTTTGCCATTGTCTTCAACGGGACTTGGGCCATTGGTTTCCGCGCCTTTTTGATGGAGAGCCTGCCGAGGAAGACGAGGAGCAGCGCGTCGAGCCTTGCTCAGAGCGCCAATTGGGTATGTATCGTGATATCCTTGATCAGTTCCCTTCGCCGAGGCTCACTGCTGCAGTTCTCAAACTACCTCGTGGCCCTCATCACGCCGGTGCTCATCTCAAAGTCGACCTTCGGAGCCTACTATCTCTTCGCCTTTTCCTCCCTCCTGACCACGGTGATTGTTGCGTTGCGCATGTTCGAGACGAGAGGCCACAGCTTGGAAGAGATTGAGCAGCGCTACATCCAGAGCAGAGGAATTTCGACAGGCATGTCCTTGCCAATGATGAGGATCAGGCGAGTCCGAGCGGCCCAGTAGGTGGCTTTGTGGTGTTGCAGATAGCTGAAAGAAAGGATCAATTGTTGCCATTGAGCGACCCGCTCCCCACATGATGAATCCACAATGTGTCCGCCAGATATATGAGCTTGACATTTGAAGAATGACAAAACATTGTCCGAAATTGAAGTAGCAAAGAGTCGAGTTGATGTATCCAAAGATCGAGGTATGGGAGCACGATAGCAGGACAAGAAAGGTCATGTGACGCATCACGTGCAATGTAGCTTCTACTTTGGCCTTTGCTGTTCCCACCGGACAAGCGTTGGTACCAAGAAACCTGCAACACCAGGCTCCACTCCAATTGCAGGCTGGCCTCGAGATTCCAAAATCATCTGGAGCTTCTTTTTTCCAGCGTCTTACCATTATCAACTCGCACACTCTCACGCTTCCCCCGAGGCACCAGAGCAGCGACGACGAGGCTGAGGAACCACAGCTCTTGTCACCCCAGAACCCAAATTTTTTGAGTAAACAAGAGGAGCTGCTCTCGTAGCATCTCGTCGCCAAGATGTCGTCCAACAAGCTCGGCAAGATGGTCAGTGATCTCTCCTCTACCCGCCATCTCCATCTCGTGGAAGCGTTGACGTTGACATGGTTAGACTAACGAGACGTGATACCTTCTAGGCCGGTTACGTACGCACACACACGCCCCCGATCTTCCATGGCGTTCCTGGCCTCAGAGACAGACACTGACGAAACCCTCGCAGATCAACTACCGGATGCGCGTGACGCTGCAGGACTCGCGCCAGCTCGTCGGCCAGATGCTCGCCTACGACCGCCACATGAACCTCGTCCTGGCCGACACCGAGGAGTTCCGCCGCGTCAAGCGCAAGAACAAGTCGGCCGCTCCCGGCGGCGCAGCTGGCCAGACGGTCGTGCAGGAGGAGAAGAGAACCCTGGGTCTCGTGATTGCTCGCGGAGCTCACATCATTTCCCTGACCGTCGAGTCGCCTCCTCCCGCCGACCCTAGCGCTCGCCTGGGCAAGACCACCACCGGCGGCATCGCCTCGACCCTGCAGGCTGGCCCTGGCGTTGCTCGACCGGCCGGTCGTGGCGCCGCGGCTCCCATTTCTCTGGCTGGCCCGGCTGCTGGTGTTGGTGGAGGCGTGCCCCCTCCAGGATTTCCTTCGTTCCCCGGCGCTCCTGGTGCTCCTGGCATGCCTGGACCTCCTGGCTTTGGCGGACGAGGTGCTCGTAAGTCATTTCCCCCCCTCCCCGGAGCCATGGGCGAGAAGCATTGGTACTAATTCTCGTTCGCAGCTCCTCCTGGCTTCCCCGGCCAGTTCCCTCCTCCCGCAGGTTTCCCGGGTGCTCCAGGTTTCCCCGGCGCTCCTGGCTTCCCTCCTGGCGGCCCTCCTCCCCCGGGCTTCAACCCCCCTCCCCGACGATGAGGGGCTGTATAGAAGCTCTACTTTCTGCGATACCCACGCGCGCAAATCTAGTCCAGATATGACGTCCCGAGTAGCAAAAAGGAGATGAATATTTGTGGTCTTGTTTTAGAGAATGGGAGTATTGGCATACTTCTCTAGGAACCGTTAACTGATCAAGGGTGGCGTTTGGTGATGCTGAAAATGACACTTGGCTTGTAATTTAGCATCAACCTGGTACATTAAGCTATGAATCGGATTTGTTTTCTGACATGAGAGGCCTTTTCTCGACTGATCAAACGTGAGCTCTGGGTCTTGACTTGCCGATGCAGACCCGGCCAGATGCTTGTTCATCGTGACGAGACATGATATCAACAACAACTTTGGTAGAAACTGTATCATTGCAGCTCACATACTAGGTATTCATCCAGGTCTCTTTCTTGCATTCCGGGATACATAGATCCACGACTAATATACATCTAATTTGCACAGAGTCTTCCATATCACTCACAACTCCTTCTCTCCCAGCGCAGGCCCTCCCTTGGGAAGCCCATTGACAACAATCCGGCTCACCAAATCGCTCTGGTGCTGCTCAATCATCTCCCGCAGCACGCTCCTCTCCATGACCACCTTGCCCGTCTCCAGCAGGTCCTTGACATCCACGTCCTCCAGATCAAGAGCCCGTCCCTCCCACGGCACCTGCTCCATGGCCTCGTACAGCCTGTCCCTCCGGTCTCCCGTGACGAACAGCGTGCGGCCGTATTCTTTCCCAAGACCCAGCGTGCTCAAGACGCCGGACATGTACTTTTTCAGATACGCCTCTCGCAGGCCGTCCTTGAGGTACTTGTCCGCCACGAGCTCAAAGTCGTGCGGCATCGCCAGCTCCATGCCGTCCTCGCATATGATGAGCTCGCCGCGTCTGTACCGATAGCTCAGCGCGGTGCGCCACGCCTTGTCGTACACCTTGCGGTTCAGCCGGGTCCCAAAGTCGCGCGGGTGAGGCCCAAACGTCTTGCCGCCGCCGCGCAGGAGGGGGCTCTGCTTGCTGCCCAGACGGGCCCTGCCGGTGCCCTTTTGCGGGCGCAGCTTCCGGTGGGAGCCGTGGACGTCGTAGCGCGTCTTGGAGGAGGCGGTGCCCTGGCGGGTGTTGTCGCCCTCGTAGACGACGGCGAGGTGGAGGAGGTCGCGGCGGAGGGGGAGGTAGAGGTGCTGGACGGACCACTGCTCGAGAGACCGGGGCTCGAGGGAGGGGAAGCTGTGGATGGTGACGGGGACGGTTGAGACTGGTGGAAGAGAGAGTTAGATTGCAGGTTGGCTTTGGAGGAACAAGTTGGGAGGGTTTTTGCTGACTTGGGTTCCATGACTGGATGAGGGATTGGGCGGTTGCGGGTGGTTTCGCGGCTTCTTTGAGTGGTGCTTCGGTGGCCATTGATCGTGTGAACTGCCTGCCAAACGCAGTCGTCGCCGGCTATGTGAAGAATCAGCATCCCATCGCAGCCTATTTTCACCAAGGGAGAAACAGAAGAGTGTCTGATCTCTCGAGCTCGCAACACACCTTTGACGCAGATATCCTCAGCGCAGCCATGGCCTCGCCGAGGCACCCCATTCCCTTTGACGCCATTTTGCCCCTCAGTCTTCCAACTCGCAGCAATTCCTCTGTCTGTTTACTCTCGATCACTCTCCCTATCACTCGAATCGTACGATTGAGAGCGACAAAGAGGCAGAGATGTACCGTCGTTGGTAGTGCAAAAGATGGAAATGCCAAAAGCAAAGCGGCGTTTTCCGCCTCCGGCCGCCGAAAAAATTTAGCGGGGCTTAGTTTTGCAACTCCAAAGAGCATTTTGCATCCACCAACTAGACATTTCGATATCACGAGAACAACCATTCTCTCTCCTTCACAAAAGAACCCGCGCGCATTGCAAAAAGCAGCAACAATGTCGCGGTGTCAGGCTGTTGCCAGGCCATTGGCCCGGCAATTGCGCCAGCAATGCTCCATCCGCCCCTTCACCTCGGGCGCCGCCCGCGCCGCCGAAGTCCAGCAACAGCAGACGGCTTCGACTTCTTCCTCCTCCTCAGCACAGCCGCTGCCGAGCCCCCTCGACCTCGACCCCAACAGCGTCCTCCCCGAGTTCGAAGCGCCCCTGATCAAGGCGGGCAAGATGCCCGTCGGCTCGCGCAGGCGGCGCGTCGCCCTGCGGACCACGGCGGCCATCCCCTTCGAGCAGCTGCCCTACCAGGCCTTCCAGGAGGCGCGGGCCATCCTCGCGGCTGACCGGCAGGAGAAGGTGGCCAAGATCCGGGAGCAGCTGGGCAAGATTGCGGCGCTCGAAGCCAAGGATGCCGCGCAGGTCAAGGGCGGGGAGAAGATGAAGGAGACGAAGCTGGCGAGCCTGCGGCGGTCGGTGGAGGAGCTCAAGATTTTGGCGGATATCAACGATCCGCTGGTCAAGAAGCGTTTCGAGGACGGTCTGGGTACGGCTTCGTCTTGACTTTTCCTCACTCAATTGCAGTTATGCTGACGGATAAACAAATTCAGGAGACATGAACAAGCCCATCTACCGGCACTACGCAGAGCGCAAGTGGCGCTCCTACGACTACCGCCTCATCACCCAGCGCATCAAGCAATTCAGCATCGTCCCCGACGTCCTCCCCAAGCTCGACCCCGTCGCCGACGTCCAGCTCTTCTTCCGCCAGCAAAAGATCGCCCCCGGGCAAATCGTCAACTCCCTCGTCAGCGAGAACCCTCCCCGGCTGCGCGTCCAAGTCTTCGACGCCGGCGAGCGCCTCGTCTCCCTCGTCGTCCTCGACGCCGACGTCCCCGACGCCGAAAAGGACGCCTTCTCCAAGCGGTGCCACTTCCTCGCCGCAAACGTCCCGCTCGCCCCGACAGACACCTCCCTCCCGCTCAGCCGCATCAAGGCCGACGACCAGCTCGCCGTCCCCTGGCTCCCGCCCGCGTCCCAAAAGGGCGCCCCCTACCACCGCCTCGGCATCTACCTCCTGCAGCAGAAGCCCGGCGTGAAGCTCGACGTCGCCGCCCTCAAGCAGCTCTACGCCGCCCGCGACGGCTTCTCCCTCAAGTCCTTCCGCGACAAGTTCGACCTCGTCCCCGTGGGCTTCAACATGTTCCGCTCCGTCTGGGACGAAAACACCGCCGCCGTCATGGCCCGCCACGGCATCCCCGGCGCAGACGTCGAGTTCCGCCCAGCGCGCGTCCACAGCCTCAAGCCGCCCGTCAAGCCAAAGGGCTGGGAGGCCAAGAGGCAGGGCCCTGCGTACAGGCACCTGTGGAAGTACACCAAGCGCATCAAGGGCTTGTCGAATGCTCGCGGGTGGACCAAGAGGAGGTAAAGGACGGACGAGAGGGGTGGAAGGGGACGAGGTGGATTGTCATGATAATGTACGATATATTCTTGTCATGTGTACAAAAGAAAACCAAATGGGTGTGTTCCACTTGTTATTCGCGATGTAAAACTGCCGGGTAGACTTACTGGGTGCGGTGAGGTATGCGAGCAACGACAATGGACAGAGGGGCTCGCAACAAACGACATCACGTTTTTTGACACTTAAAGTGAGATCCATCAATTTGTAGCCGTTGTGATGAAAGAGAAGCCCAAAGTTCAACAGACAGTTGAGCATTTCTGTGTTGTTCAAAGTATGTACGATACAATACATGGACTTACAAAACTACCTAAGGGGGGGTATGTTCAGGATTAAGGTAGCTGAGGTATGTGTTCCTCCTTACAGAGCCTGCAATTGCTCCGATTGTCTTTGTGCAGCGTCAACAAGGAATAATGATATTATCCACCCGTATGGATTTTCATTTTCGACCCCGCAACTCCGTTGAGCAAAGACTGACTTGAGGTCCGATAGCGAGTCATGTATGTCAAAGGCCGGCCAGCCCAGAGCTCATCATGAAAGCTCCTTGACCGTGCCTTGCTCCAAGTCCCATTGTTATGACGTGACCATCGCCATGTCCATGTCTCTCGTCAAAATGTCCGAGAAGATGCTGTAGTTTGGAGTTGCCCAGCATAAGTTGACAATGCGTGCACTGTGGCGCGCAAGATACTCCATGTCCCATTACTCTCCTCTTTGTAGAGATTCTCTTGGGCCTCGAATCTCCTGTCACGGCCTTTGACTACCACGTAAGGTGTCTCGTTGGAAGCTCGCTACTAGACAGCGTCGCCCGATAACAGCTCCTCGGGCATGTAGTCAAGGTTGATGCCCTCATGCTTGGACACGGGCGACTCCAGATTGGAGGTCTGTGATTCTGACGGCGAGGGCAGGGTGCACGACTCGGCAGCTGCAGGTTCTATGAGCCTGGTTAGTATACACGCCTGTACTTTACAATAAGTTGCCAGCGAGAAACTCACCAGGGAGCGCCGTGGAGGGGCGCCGCTCAGGAGCAGAGGCGGAAGCAGACGCGGCGGCAGAGCCAGAGGCGGCAGCAGCAGCGGGGGGGTCCATGCACCGCTCAACATAACGGAGAGCTTCCTTTTCAATCCAGAAATTGATGTTGGGGTCGTTGCACGCCGCATGCGCCATGAGCTGGTTCTTGATGCGAGTCACCTCGTCGAGCAGCGTCAGGTACTCGAGGCGCAGGTTGGTGTGACGGATCTCCATGCCCGACTTGGTCTCCTCCAGCTCCATGACCCATTCCTTCTTCTTCTGGCGGCACTTGGACGCGGCGATGCGGTTGCGCTCCAGATTCTTAGTGCGCTGCGCCGTGTCCTCCCTCTTTGCCGCGGGTCCTCGGCGTGCCAGCTTCCGCTTGGGCAGCGGCAGCGTCTGCTGCTGTTGCTGGGGCTCCTGCTTGATCTTGGTGGACTGAGTGGAAGCCGCCGTCTTCTGCCTCTTGGGCCGGGGCTGGGCCTCGGCGGGCGCTGCATCGGCATTCTGGGCTGCGGCCTTTCTCGTCCTTGTCATCATGGTGCTGGAGTTTGTGGTGGATGCGTCTGTGCTTGGTTTGGCGCTGTCTGCGTTTGCGGCTGCTGGAGTGTCTGTGGTCTTGGTAGTGCTTGTGGCTGTTGTTGATGCTGCATCCGGCTTGGTCTTGGTGGGCTGGCTGCTCGGTCTCTTGGTGTTGTGGCTGCTGCTCGCGATGGCGGCCCTGGTGCTCACCTCATGAGGGGCAACGGTGCTGTCGATGCTGCCGATGCTGCTCCTGTGGTCGCCGAAATACTCAATGGAGCTCCCCGGCGACAGCAGCGGCACGGATTGGGGCGTTGTGAAGTGCGAGTCTGGCGGGGTGGTTCCGTACGGCGACAGCGTCAGACCGGGATCGACGGCAATTGGGTCGAGGCCCGCATCGACGGAGAAGTCAAAGGGGAAGCCCGTGATGTTATCGTGGATGCCCAGGCCGTATTCGCCAAACAGATCGTCGCCCATGGCCGCTTCCTTCTTGTCGATGGCGAGCGGGAAGAACACCGGCGACTGGACGACGGGGAAAGGCATCAGGTCGTCTAAGTGAGTCTTGCCGTCGGACAGCCCAATGAGGGGATCGTGGAAATGGGAGCTCTCCAAGCCGCTGCGGGGCCGTTGCACGGCACCCGAGGATCAAGGACCAGGGGAGGGATCAGGGGGGGGCTGATCCGGGTCTGGGGAGGGGAAGCGCTGAAGCTGGTGGCTTCTCGGGTGAAGCGGGTGGAGCTGGGCAGACAGGGTCGATCGCCCGACTTGCCAGGCACAAGGAACAGAGAGAGGAGAAGAAGCGAGGAGAAGGAGAGGAAGAAGAGCGTCGATCCGGGCGAAGGGTGAAGGAGGTGATCAATCCAGGAGCTGTTGGACCTGAGCTGGAAAAAAAAAAAAGCGCTGATCGGATTGGTAAAGAGGAGGAGGAAGACAGCCGATTTGATGATCCGTTCGTTCTTGTTGGAAGCCGACAGGGAGGGAGGAGGAGCAGGAGGGGTAGGAGGTGGAAGAGGTGCAAGGACGGCAGAGAAGCGAGGGGCAGGCGGTTGGTGATAAGAGGCGGGAGCCGACTGCTTGATTCACGGCGCCCGCAGCTCACCAGAAGCTTGGGCACCTACTACTCGATCGTGGAAGTCGATTGAATACCTGACAAGGCGCGGTACCTACTGCCTACATGCACCTGCACATGCAGGTGGTGGTAGGTCGAGGTACTGGACGATATAGGACTGATTGCTACTAGCTACCTATGCACAGCAGCTGTAGCAAGCAATAATGAGGTGATGCCGGGCGAGGAAAACAGAGCTGAGGATTGCACGACCCAATCAAGCTCTCAGGTTCGGGACAGGGTATAGCACCAGCTGTCGAGGCTGTAGTAGAGCGGCTCGAAAGCGGGAGAAAGCATTGGACTAGAGAGGAGATGGGAGAGAAAGGAGACAGAGAAGAAGAACAAAAAGAAGAAGAAGGGAAGAAGAAGAAATAGAAATAGAAATAGAAACAGAAACAGAAATAGAAAAAAAAAAAAAAAAAAANAAAAAAAAAAAAAAAAAAAAAAAAAAAAAAAAAAAAAAAAAAAAAAAAAAAAAAAAAAAAAAAAAAAAAAAAAAAAAAAAAAAAAAAAAAAAAAAAAAAAAAAAAACGCACATCCGGCGATGCAGCATAACGCACAATGCAGACGGGCAAAAGCAGCGGACCAATCCAGGTCGGCAGCGAGAAGGACGCTATATAAGCAAGGGAACAGTGGAGGCTGGAGCCCCTTCGGCAAGGCAAGGGACGTCCATCGATTCTCATGATGCTGCTGCCACCAGATAGTTAGTATCCAAGTAGAAGGCCCTAAAAGGGCAAAGGCAGATGCCCGCAACCGATTGTGCCGGTGCGCCTCCAAAGCATGTTTCCTGCCTATAGCAACTAGATATTCCGCGAGGTGCCATATGGCCAAGTTAGCCGGAGTAAATCTTACGGCTCTGTCGTCGAGCAATTAGCCTTTGGCACGGAACGGAGGTGCGGGCAAACGCTTGCGTGACTGAGGGAGCCGGACGCCACAAAGAGCGAGCAGGTTTTGGCACTGTTGCTTCCCTGTGTTTGGCATTCCCGGGCTTCCAGTTGTTGGGATCGAGGCCTAGGAGAAGAATAGTCATGCCTCGCGTTGGGGCCTCGTTGCGTGTATCGTTGCTGGTGGCTTTGAGCTGAAGCTATCAACATCACATGCCCTTCTTTGCTTGTTGATGATCAGTACATACCTTACCTACTATACTTGATCCACCATGTATAAGGCATCTGTATCCACAAGCCAGAGCGTCGGGTAACAAGAGCCACAGTCAGCTTCTGTGACAAACACTCAATTGGAAGCCAAGCTAATACGCATGATGAAGCTTCCCGTTTCATGTTCCTGTTGCCTCGGCCCCCCTTTGTGCCCCCAGCAGGTTCCCTCTTTGTTCTTTGCGCAACACTCATCCCGATTCCAGGTTTGACTGCATGTTTGTTGTGTGCTCCCGTGGTTTGTGTCCTCCTACATCGTGTAGGTATGGAATACTACCAGACAAACAAAGAGAACACATGCCGGAAATGCTCTGCCGCGGCCTTGTACGGAACCTTGGGAACATGAACCATGAGGGTGTGGGCACGTCGGCCAGCGGGTTCCCCTTTAGGGCGATCGCGATGCCGGCCTGCGATCCACGGCCAGGTCCTCGATGTCCGGTGAGTACCTGCAGCAGGGGTACCTCGCAGGTCGCCGCAGGAGCATCTAGAGTATTCTAAGGGTATCTGCCGACAGCGAACCGATAGGTAGCTGCGCTGGTATAGTCAACTTGGAGGTTGTTTGCTATTGGTGGCGCAAAGCTCGAATCGATCTGGTCAAGTCAAGGTGCACGCTGGCACGAGGCGGCCCTGGCCACGCACGCAAAAGGCGACCTCTTCAGTACGCGACGTCTACTGCGTCTGTACCTGCCACCGACGAACCGTTCCGACAGCTCCAGCTCCAGTGGAGTCTCACCGGTGAGCCTACAGCGCAGACGGGCTCCCTCCGCAGCCCCCAAGAAACCCCCCCTACGGGGCACGCAGTCCACTAACAGCCCGCTGCCAACGGGGCTGCAGGTGCCGTTTGCAGTGCGCGACAACCCAACCTCTGCTGGACCTTGGACCAAAGGGGCTGTGCTGTGCCTCTCCCTCAAGCCTCAAGCCACACAGCATTTCCGCCACCCAACCGACCCGGATCTCGAACTCAAGCTGCTCGTCCTTCTCGGACCGTCTCTCGACTCCTTCAGCAGCTGCACCAATTCCCACAGATCGAATTCCAGTCGCCGTCCCGCAGACGCCCATCCCACTTCCCGTTAGATTGCGGCCCAACTGGCTGCTCGTATGGACACGCAGAGCTACTGAGTGCTAGCAAAGCATGGACACGAAACCCGAAGCCAAAGAGCCCGGCTAGAGACAAGACGAGAGACAAAAGACAGACTGTCTGGGTCCAAGAGCTGCAGCTTCGACACGACAAAGAGCTCCGTGCCAGGCGGATATAACCCCAGCCAGAGCGAACAAATGGAACTCCCTCGTCGCTCATCCGCATGAGATTCAGTTCCCCGCCCGTCCGTCGGGCAACAATCTGGCATCAAATCAGAGGCGTCGCCAGCGTCGCACCCTAGGCTGCTTTGTGCTTGCATCCCACGGCTTCTGCAGCAGCGCTGCTGCATCCGCGCAACAACGCTTTGACACGCACGCTCCATGCCTGTGCCTTGGTTTGATGCATCCCGTCGGTCCTCATTGGCCGCTGCTGGCCGTGTCCACGTACCACAAAGGCTTGGTCCGGCTCGCCGCACAAGGCATGGCTCCCCTGGCCATCCGGGCGGATGCCTGGGGGGAGCTGCTCAGTGCTGTGGCAGCAGGCAAACTCTAACCATGACCAGTCGATTAGCATGTCTGCCATCTGGCGCCGTCCTCTTGGCTGGATAGAGAAGGCCTAAGGAAGAGGCTTTGGTTCAGCAACTTGGCCAGTGTTCTTCGGCCTAGCTGCTCTTCTTCCCTCTCGTCTCGTCTCGTCTTCGCCTCTCTGGGCCGCTAGACAGCTCCGGCAAAGTTAAACTTGGCGGGCGTTCCTGGAGCTGGAGCTGAGCTGAAAGCGAAAACCGAGACATGCCACAAGCTCCTCCGGCCGATGGACCAGTAGCCCCAGTGCCGTTGTCTTAGTGCACACCCGCAGCGTTGCAGCACGCCGCCAGCTAGCATCGTCGTGTCTCGGCCACGCAGCTGCGAAGGGTATGGGCGCCCTCTCGGTCTCTCGGTAGGCCAGCCCAAGCCAAGCCAGCCTCGCCAACCACCACGGGGGAGGCGAATTCCCCCCGGAGAACGAGGTTTTGGCCGTTCGTCCCCAGGACCATGGAACCAGTCGAGCAGACCCGAGGTGCAGATCATGGCGAGGGCGTAACGACGTCTGGTTAGCTGACCAGGCCGGCGGGAGCTGGTGATTCGCACGCAGCAGTAACGCGACGGACGGTCAGTCCATCATACCACTTTTGGCTCCCTTCCCTCCCATGGATAAATTCGACTTTCCCATCAGCTAATTCCGGACTATTGCAGCTCTAGCTTGCACGGTAACAGGTCGCGATGACAGCTCGATCGATAGAAGCGAGCTGGCAAGGCATGCAGGCGTCTCTAACCCCTCCACCAGCTTTGGACCATGTCGGTTGTACTTTCACGTGCAGAATCCAATGGCGAACAGCTTCAATCCAACGTTCTAGACACTCAGCCATCTGCAGAGCATCAGTCATTTATAGCCAGAGACGCCTTGGCAATTCGCCAAACTCGCCATTTCTATGAGAAGACCAGAACAGATTGAACTTAATAGTACACCCGACCATGAAGCCGACGAAAGGAACGCAGGACAAATAGCATTCTATAGGCATGCTTCCACGTAAGCCAAGGCTTCTCTGCTCTCCATAGCAGAGACACAAGCCGCAGCAACAGCCACGCCGACTTCGCTCCGTCCCTGTTGTTGCACCTCGTTCTACACCGTCCCATCCCGTCTCTTGCATGCCACATTCCCGGTGTTGCGCTGGACAGCATTCCGGTTCTTTTGCGAGAACAAGCCTGTTGTGGCTCTCGCCGGGAAGCTTCTCGCCAGCTGTTCCGGAGGACGGCAAAGCAGATGGCGAGACAACAAAGAGTTTAAGGAAAAAACAGGTATTGCATGTAAGAGAAATCCAATGCCGTCCCGCCGGCTCAGTGCCTGGCGCACAGTCGGCGCAAGTGCTACCTAAACGTTATCAAAGGAGGGCACCAATCATGTGGCCGCGACGAGACGCAGGTCTGCGGGAGTTTAGTGCCGTCGGGCAACGAGATGGAGTGCGAACATGAAGCTTCGGGCAAGATGCCCGGGTAAGCATGAGCTTGCATGGCCTTGACAGCAGCTTGGGGGGCGTGGCAGATTGGCTACCTTGGATGGTTCGGACAGCCAGTGGTTTGCAGACAGGTGTCGAGGGTGATGTTTCTACGTGGGTGCGTGCCATGCAATCATCTACATCTCTTGTTGAATGGAAGAAGTTGATTGATTGGCATCATGTAAGTGAAAGAGGACGAGGCCCTGGATGGCCCGGATATCAGCATCGTCTTCTCGCATCAGCGCCTGTCAACAGCCATGCCCGGCCTGTCTCATCCCTGCCCGGGCCATGATCTGCAGCACCATGTTGGAGAACCGCGCCGTCGGTGACGGATCCTTGGCCGTGGGATAAGCCAGGCGAGGGAGGCCGGCGGATGCCATTGGCCGCGATGGCCGTTGGCGTGTACTGTATATGTGTCGGTTCGCTTTGATTGACCTGCTGAAGAGCTTACAGCAAAGCTTTGGAGCAGTAGACTTGAATTGGGGGCCTTGAAGGGTGAGATTGATGGTGGACGATCACTGCTTTGATTCTAAAGTGATGGACCGTGCCACAATGTACAGATCCGCACAGAGAAGACAGACAGACAGAGAGAGTCTGAGACAGTGCGGAAGATGAATCAGCAGAAGAAAGCCGCAGCACGTGACGGAGCATGTCGTGTCACCTGATCTCGCGATGCCGCCCCACGCCGACCGCGACTCACACAAACCTCGTGTAACGCGCACTGAGGGGCCATCAGCACCGATTCATTTTCTCTTTCAAATCACGATAATCATCGTATCTTTTGCATTCTTGATCTCGGTCGATACAGTCAAGACGACACACTCGCGTTGGAATACAGCACATACAAAGAAGAAGAGGAAGAAGAAAAGCAAATAGAAGAAGCCAAAGAACAGCATCATGTCTGAGCAAATGTCCGCCCCCCGCATCACGGCGTCGTACCTCGACAGCTTCGTCGGGCGCGTCGTCACGATTGTCGGCACGGTGACGCAGCTGCGCGGGGATCAGGCGACGATTGACGCCGATGGGATTGTCACCATCTTGTTGAACCGGGTGTGTTTCCCCCCTTTCTCTCTCTCTCAGAGTCCCCTCGTGACAAGGTATCCTTGGAGTTTGTTACTGACTTGTTTTTGGGGGGTTGAATACAGGAGGCTCACCTTGTGAATGGGAATGCGGCGCAGATTATCGGCAAGGTCAATCCTGACTTGTCCATCAAGGCGTTGAGTACCCGCGATGTCGGTCCTGGCGTCGGTACGTCTACCCATCTTATCCCTCCTCGAACCCTTCTTCCTCTCCTTCAAAGGATGATGGCTTCTCCCTTCGACAAGATGAAACTCCTAGGAGATATATATATATGCTAAACCCAACACAGACATGACCCTCTGCTCCGCCGTCGCAGAACTTACTCACCGCCACAAGGAAATCTTCGTCTCCGACAACTGACGGGTTCCGCCGGCCCATGGCGCGCGCAACAGCAGCAGCAACATCAAGTACGGCAACGAGCCTCAGCACCAACCGCACATTGCCATGGTCTGGCCCGCAGCTGAACCCGTTCGAACATCGCCCCCCATTTTTGAATCGTCTCCGTCACCATCGTCGCCTTCGCCTTCTGCGTCCTCTTCAGAGTCTTTGCCATTGCTAGCATCTTCGTTTCAACAAAACCAGCAATATCACCGCCGCCAATCCACCAATCGCCCTCCTCAGCATCACAACATCCCACCAACCAGTCCGAGTCCCAGTCCGAGCCAAACAACCCAAGACTGGCACCACCTCCGCCAACAGCACTGGCTCGACCGCATCCCCTACGACCTTCCCCCGCAGCACCCGCTCCTCGAGCAGCTATCCTCCCAGTCCGCATCATCCTCGATCCCGTCCACAGCCCCCATGCCCCGCGGCTTCGTCAACATGCCGGGATCGTACTACTCCCGCTCAAACTCGCCTTCTGCCGAAGAACAAGCCACGTTCCGCCTCGCGCACGACTTGTCCTCCCCTCCTCCGTCTCAGCAACCTACCGATTCTTCTTCCAACCACAAGAACAGAATCCTCTCCCCACCACCATCCTCCTCCTCACCCATACAAGACCCCTTTCCCACGATGCCCTCAGCCCAACCTCGTCCCTTCATGCCCCATCACTCATCTTCATATGAACGATCCCCCCCTCCATTCACAAACATATCCCCCTCCACACAACCAGCAACCCCCCTCCCCTCCCCACCACCCTCCCAACACGAACAACAACAACAACAACGTCACCTGCATCACCGTCCTACATCTCCCATCTCCCTCGCAGACTCTCAGCCTACCCTCCGTCAAGGCATCGCTTCAAGACAAGATTCCGAGACTTCATCGCCAATGAGTCCCATCCCACGACCTCAAGTCATGAGCCACACCTATATCCATAGCCGCAGCCCTGGCCATGGCCTTGCTCGCAGTGGAAGTGGAAGCGCAAGCGGAAGAAGCACCGAAAACGAAAATGGCAACAGGCGATACCCACGTAGCACCCCCGCCGAAGATACCGAGGCGCAGGCGCTCAGCGCCGTCGTGGAGGGCATAGGCAGGATGCAAGTCAACATGAACCTGGACCAGGCGGGCAGATGGAGGATTGCTCGTCGGGCTGACGCGCCCTGGTAGCATCAGGGGACGACGGCGACGGCGGCGCGGCGAAGCGGGAGCCCGCGGAGAGAGATTAGGAGCGTGCACGACTGGCTCAGAGACCTTGACAAGTTCAAGCCATCGGTCAAGGTTGTACAAAGGCGATAGTGAACAAAACACACATAAGATAGTCTAGTCCCCCTTGAAACGAATATCATGATTTTCATTGCCTATCCTAAAACTACTGCTACCAGAAGAAACACCTTGTTCCTTTTCATGTTTCTTGTTTTACCTGCTACAACATGATGGCTTTTTTTTTTCCCATGAAAACCCATTACTGACCAAAAGCCTACTCAATCCACCAAACGATCCTATCCTATTACCATTGATCCTCCATCGCAAAAGACTCGGAAAAGCTACCATCGGTGGAAACCGTAGAAATACCCGGCGTGTGGCTCGACGTCTCCTCGTCCTCCATCATCAGCAGCTCCTGCGTAGCAACCCACATGGCCATGGTAGCAGAGCTCAGGTCCATCGTGCCTCGTCCTTCCCCTGCCGCGGGACTCACCACTCCGTCCAAGCCAGGCAAAGCAGGTAGGCCGGGCGGAACGGGATAGGGGGCTCCCTGCTCGCTTGACAATGGCGTTGCCGTCGATGTGGATGTCAACTCTCTGCCATCATCCACCTCCTCGACAGCAACCTCGCCTTCAGTCTCCGTGCTTCCACCAGCAGCAGGACCAGCTTCGTTGCTCGTGATGCTAAAAGACTCAGCTCCGTCTCCCGGGCCCATGGGGAAACGCACTCTGTGGACGCGATACGACCCTTGCGCATCCTTGTCCTCCTCAGTCGAAACCACCTCACCGACATCGCCACTGATACGCGATCCTTCGCCCACGGCAAGTGAGCTGTGGATGCTTCTGATGCGCCTCGTGAACTCTTGAAAGATTCGCGCCTTGCTCTCGGCGGCTTCGGCCTTTTCCCTCCACCGCTGGGCCTCCCTGACGGCGACGTCCAGCTGCTGGCGCAGAGCGGCCGCGTCTGTGTCCGACTCTTCCAACAGCATGGCCCTCAGCTTGAGCTGCGCGACCTCTGTCGACTTGGCGTCCACCAGTCGTTCCAGCTCCTGCACTGTTCGCTCAATCTCCAAAATGGGTTTGATCAGGACCGATGTCTCTTCCGTCATCACGAGACTGTCTTGGCCTGTGGCGGAAAGGTCCGAGCCTGGCTCTGCTTCGTCGATTTCCGTCTGTGTGCCCTTTTCATGCGTATCCACGTGGAAAAGGCCGTCTCTGCTCCCACGCGGCCCTTGTGCGTCATCCTATTTACCGGCCGGAGACCATGGGATGGCAGATGGTCTGCGTTTGCCAACTGCCATGTCCTGCAGCTCCGCGTCCTCGGCAGCCTCGTAACGGTGGACGTGCTTCTGCGAGTCGCCATGGCTTCGCGATGGCGCTGGCTTATCGTCATCTCCCCCTTCGGCGAGGTTGACATCATTCGCCCAAAGCTTTCGAGCCACCCCTGGAGAGTCATGCCCTTCAAACATGGCAGCCAGGGCCTTGACAGATCTCCTTTTTGTCGGAGTCTTGCCGTCCAGAGACTGCTTGCTATTGTCGGCCTCCTGGCTATTGTCTGATTCAATCGAGATCAAATCTGGCAGCCGAGCTTCAGTGTCACTCTTCTCGGGCCCCGGGGGATTGACAGCTTCCGACGATGAAGTAATCTCAAACGCCCTTCTCTTCTCCTGCACCCTGTCCGATAAGGGTGATCTGATGGTACGGTGAGCCTGGGTCGCCTTCATGCCTGACCTCCCTGAAGTAGGTGTTTGTTTGGTATCCTCCCCCGCTGCATTATTCTCAGGGGCTGGTGTTCTGGTAGGCGAGGCATCGCCGCGGCTCCCGGGGCGGGAGGAGAGCCGTGGCGGGATGGCCTTCATGCCAGCGGCAGCATCCTCAGCAGGCAGACGGCTGCTTTCGAGGCAGCTGCAGGAGCGCATCGCAGGTACGCTGCTGCTTCGTCGAGCCCCAGGGACCCCACCACTGGCCCCCTAGAGCAGTGGCTTGGAGACCGGCGTGGGATTGCCCTTCGCTGCTCGTAGTTGCTGAGTCTCGAGAGAGGCGGGAGTGGTGCGGAACAAACGACGTCCGCGATCAGGCTCTCCCTGATGGCCTTCCTCTAGGGTGGGACTCAACTGGCTGGCAGATGGCTGTCGACCGCTTCCCTGCCTGGACAACCGTGTCTTGCCTCGCCTGAGCGACATCGAAGAAGCTTCTGGCCCAGGGCTGCCTTCATCGACTGCAATCGCATCTGAGTCGGGGGCAAGGCTGGCCGTCAGCGATACAGCCACGGATGCAAGAGGGGCCTGCGTCGACGCAGTGTCTTGGTCAAGGTGCGCGCCCACAGCGAACATCTGGCGGACGATATCTCGCCAATTGGCAATCAGCATCTCGGCAATCTCGACTGCAACCATGGCCTTGTTAACATCGTGGGGAGCAGCTTTGGCAGCGTTGGGGTCCTTGGAATCCTTGGGCTCTTTGGCATCCTTTGATTTCTGTCGATCACGACAGCGCTGCTTCTTGGGCGATGTCGGGACGAGAAGCGGGCCAGAATCCGGGGTGGTCTCTTTGACGGTATAACCATCGATCAGATCTCCCACCAGCAACGGGCCAAAGACAATGCCAAGGGCGTTGTATCCCATGAGGTCGTGGGTTGGGAGAGGCCTGCCCTCGTCGTCTTCGCGTGGCGACACCTCACCGATTCTGCCAATCATGCTCAGCAGGCCAAAGACGGCAATGATGAGTTCGCGGCGGAACTGTGACTGAACCGAGCCAATGGCCAGCGCGATGAGTCGTGCACGAAGCCTCGTCTGCTTGGTCCTTGGGTACTCCGGCTGGCCCTTGAGCTGCGAATGAATGGCAAGAAAGGCATCAAACAGGGACAGCGATCCCAGAATCCCCCCTGGCAAGCAGGAGAGGAAGCGCTTGAAGGTGGAGGCGACGTCCTGCACCTGATACTGGATGTGCGTCGGAAGGGTAGCGAGGTGAACGGTCCCAGAGACGTCAGAGGCATCCTCGCGGGCACCGCAGTAGTAGTCATGGAGGGCGTTAACGACCTTGACTGCACCCGGGATACGGAAGAGGCCCCGAGTAGCGGCGTTCTGGGCGACGTAGTGAGCGGTCGCCCGCAGACACGTTGGCAGGTTCAAGGCACAGGGGGCGTATTCAGTGGGGAGATGCAGCAGGCTCTTCCCGCTCAGCCGCACCATGTCTGCGAGGTCGAGAGCCTTGGGCGCCTCGGGCTTGTAGCGCATAAAGGCCCCCAGATCAGACACACTCCGCTTGTGAGCTGCTCGGCTCGGGGGAGTGACCTTGCCCGGGGTCGACTGGCCGGACGAAGGTCGGAAGATGCGGAAGAACCAGCCGCGTCTCTCGGGACTTGCTCCATTCTAGTGACGGCATCAGCGAGATTCGAGAGGATCACCAGAACAATCAGATCCGGTGCCATATCACGAGACGCATCACTCACCCGTCCGTTTGCCTTGGACTTGTCCGAGTCGTCAACTACAAGCGGCCTCATTCCGTACTGTCCCGTCGTCAGCTGGCCATGCTTTGCTCAAGCCTCCAACGAGCATCACCACCATACCTTTGCCGCCAGCCTGTTGTAGTAGTTGACGAACAGCTCCCGCTCCTCGACGTCGTCAACATCGCGAGGGAACTTAAACCCGCCGCTGCTCGGCGTCCACGTGCGGCTGCTGGGCGGGTGTGCATTGCTGCCAAGCAGCGTCTGGACCGTGGCGCTGGGAGGACACGCGAGGGAGACGCTGCTGGCCACGCTTCGGGCTTGGGACACCGACTCCTCCATCGTCGAGACGAATGGCGTTTACCAAGGGGGTGTGCCTTGGTAGCGGGTCGAATCGTTAGCTGGTGCTGCTGGGAGGAGGGAGGAGGGAAAAGAAGATGAAGATGGGGGCTGAGGATGCTTCTGTAAATGTTGGCAAAAATGGCACATGAAACGTGAGTCTTGAGATGGATGAAGCAGGTGAAAGGAACGTACCTTGACTCGCTTCTGTGATGGCTCTCTGTACCTGATGCAGTCTCCGTCGTGCTTGAAAACTTGCGTCGAGTCTGCGACTTCCAGAAGAGGACGGCTCAGCTGCCTTGTACATATAGGTGATGAGAAAAGGAGGAGAGAGGGCGAGAAAGGGGGAGGAAGAGCCGGTATAAGTAGGCCCAGACCTGCTGGTGCAAGTGCCATCTCCCCAGCGTTTGATTCCGTGCTTGTCCTGTTCCTGTCATATAGTTCGAGGCAAGTCGAAGCACACGTGAAGTCAAAACGGTGGCGTTGAGGCAATGTGGTTTAGAGGCATCTCTCGCAAGCTTGTGTTGCTGGGGTAGGTTGTGGCCCGGAAGACAAAGCATCGTTTCAAGGCTGGCGTTGAGACTTTGAGGCGGCTCGATGCCGTATTGCGTTTACCCCGAGAGATGATCAGATTGCTGTCACCAGACGCATTTCCATGGATTGCTATCGACCACCGCAAAACCCGTCTTCGAACCTTCTTCTTGCTGTCTTTTGCACCGTTATCAGTAGCCTGTGCCCGCATTGGGTTGCAATTTGGTTGTCATAACGGCAGCAGACCGACAGGAAGCTGAGTCCATATAGGTGACAAGCTCTGGGGCGCAAGACATCTCAACAGGGTTAAGATTTAACAATAGTACCGCCTTGACCCTATTTCTACCCTGGGAAGAAGAATGCCCGAGCCCAAAATAGATCAAGGCTGCTTGTGTTGACAGCCTGATATGCCCCCCAGTACTCGAGCAACAACAGTAGAGGCATAACCAAAGCGACCAAGACAAAACCCAGAGGGACCAAAATACCCACCATATGCAAGCTCTATCAGTTGATTAAGAATGAGAAAAGAAAAAAAATGGCACTAGAGTAAGTATATACCAGAATCCTAGCAGCTCGTCGTTGCCATCCCAAAATTATATGAGTACGCCGCACCAGATGCATCCCTAAGCCCCGTAACCGTTCCTGCGTGTACAGCCGCCCGTCGTTTTTATTCATATCGTGTCATGCTGCATCGCTAGTCGCCGCCCCTCACTTTACGCGGCATCATCCTCTTCTCCGTGGAGCAGCACGTACTTGAGGATGTCGGACAGCGAAATCACCCCCTTGAGCCTGTTCTCGTCATCGACGACAACCAGCCTGTGGACGCGGCTCTTGCGGATTGTGTCAAAGATGGAGTCGAGCCTGTCGTCTTCGCTGCACGTGAAGATGCCGGGGTTGTCTTCAGGGCGCTTGCACAGCGCCTCACCAACGCTGCCGTTGAGCTCGTCATAGGCCCCCCCCTTGATGCACGGGATGATGTCGACGGCTTCAAAGGCGTTGAGAACTCTGTTCTCCGAGTCGACAATGGGCACGCAGCTGATGTTGCGGCTCACCATGAGATTGATAACCTCGAGAACGGTGGTGCCCATGCGTGCAACGGCCAAGTCTGTGTAGGTCCCCAGCTGCAGGTCGCGAACAGTCTTCTTGAGTAGGATTGTGTTGTGTTCGTTGTTGACGGCAATGAACTTGAGAATTCGATACTGAGTGATGACCGAGATGACCGTTTCTCTGCCAGTCTCTTCGTCGACATCGACCAAGGGGATTCTTCGCGCGCGGGTCTTGAGCATGCGTCGAAGCGCTTCGTACAGGGGTCTCGAAGGGTGGACGGAGACGCTTTCGATGGGCGTTGCCCCAATTGCCTTTTCAATGTCTATGCCGCAGTTAGCCTGGGATGGTTACACAAGAGGCAGGGGGGTCCAGAGGGGAGGGGAAGGGTTACCTGGCAGACTAGCCAGACGGAACTGATCCAGCTTGCTCATCTCGTCGGGGAACTGGCAGTGATACTGAATCACATTGATGTAGTCGGTGGCCGTTAGGATGCCCGCAAAGCGCGAGATGTGCGAATCCCACAGGGGGGCAGACACAATGGCTACGGTAGAGTGGCTCGTCAGCATCGTGACACACTCCCAACAAGCAGGGTTCTGGATCCGCGTCTCCCAATCGCGGGGAGCGCGGGGCAACAGATGCCCTTCAACCGTCTGGGTATCGGTGCCCGCTTACAGTTTTGAATGAGGATGTTGAGACTCTTCTTAATGAGTAGATCGGTATCGAGCACGATGAGGCGGAAGGACAGCGGCAGCACATCGTAGCTGGTGCGCTTGCGGAGGAATTCGCGAATCGCTTTCTGCGCAGAGGCGAGGACAGGTCAGCACGTGTTGAACTGGGTAGAAGGGAGAGGTTCGAGGGAGCGAAGGAGAGAGGAGCAGAGGGCTTGGTAACAGAGGCACAGAGGCATAGACGTAGGCCAGAAGAAATGGAGAGAGGGAAAGATTGAGGGCGGTCAGCAGCAGGATCAAAACGCACCAGGCCTTGTCGCTGGTCCTTGTCCAGAGGACTCAGCGGCTGGGGGTCTGGCGGCGCATCGGCCATGACGCCAAAGTGGAAGAGATACGACGCGGGGGCCACGAAGGGAGGCAGCGGCGCAATCGGCGGCGGACGCGGCTTGAGGCCGGGCGCTGGCGTCGTGAAGGGCTCGGACACTGCAGAGCCGGGGGTGGCCTCGGACTCGGACAGGACGTCGGGCGAGGCTCGCGGCGACGGCGATGGCGATGCGGGCGAAGATGCGGGCGATGCAGGGCCGAGGTCAGACGCAGCAGCAGACCTGGGCTCCGGGCCGGGCTCGGTGGGCGGTGACGGCGGTGCAATTGCGGTCGCCGGGTCGGGCGTGACGATGCTGTTGTGGTTGCTGCTGATGGCGATGCGTGGATGTGTAGGTCTACAGGTCTGTGTATGTGTATGTGTCGTGGCGCTGGCGAGGTCGGCGTCGGTGTTGAGGCTGCCGCTGTCGTTCGAGTTGTCGACGCTCGCCCTCGATCTGGATGCGCTGCTGGGGCTGTTGATGCCTAGTCCACGTCCGGCTGCCCGTCCGCTATCGCTATCGCTGTAGGTCCAGCTGTCCACCTCGCTGGCTCTGCCGCTTCCAGGCGCCTCAGCGGTCAATGCGGGGGCGCCGCCCTGTAGCTGAGCGCTAGCAGCCTTTCCAGCAGCGCCTTGGTCCGTTCCGGCGTCCATCTCGCAGGCGCGGTGATGTCAGCGGGCTGTCGACTGCATCCGAGGTTACAGGCGCATTGTATGCAGTTGAGGGTGATACGAAGTCGAGCAGGACTCGATATCGCGAGGCTTTTGGTGTTTTTGCGACCGCAAAAGAACGCAGCGGGAAAAAAAAAGCGATGCGACGAAACAGGCAGTGCTGCGGCCGATCGCGACGGGCTTGTCTGAAATTAAATGGCTGCGCATTGAGGGCATTATCACGGCCTTTTTTAGACGCCTGGTCCTTAGGTGGACAGATACGGGCGGCTGCGTCTATTTTGCACCTCACCCTCAGCGGACGGGGGGCGGATGCGACATTGATTGATGGATGGATGGATGGATTGATTAATTGATTGATTGATTGATTGCCTGATCCATGGATGCTGCCAAAGAGCAGCTTGTGGCGGCGATCTGCTGCGCTACTGTGTGTCTGGCGCACGTTTGGGCCACAGACATGCTGATGAAGGCCGTGTCTTGGCTGTGGCATTCTGTCCATGCCAGTCCATGAGATATCGACAAGAAGAACCGACCATTTGTGTGTATTGATACCTGCTGCACATGCACACACCTGCTCTCGTGGGGTGATCCTTTCCACCCGAAGTTGCTAATTACAACGGCTATCCGTAAATTTGAACCATCAATCGATGACAGCCTCAAAGAAGACATCCAAGAGGCTCGAGCACCACACCTGTGGCAAACTCTCCCGGAAACGGACCACCCTCTTGATTATAGTTCGTGTTATCTATCACTTCTGCGCATTGATACAACTGCTAATGGCATTTGATATCCGACAGCCTCCAGGCAAGCAAGTCATGCCATGTACATACTCATCTAGTTCATGTTTGCACTCTTTGTCTTGCAGCCTGGGAGTCAGCGTCACCTTAGCCGCCATGTTATCTGACGTCACCGTGCCGGATCATATTAAAAGACCCCCAAAGCCCTTTTTCCCTTTCAAAAGGCATCCTTCTGCAGGGTATTTCGTTTCGGTATCACTTCGTGCATATGGAGAAGGGAGCAAGATGAGGGTGACACCGGTTTGGTGCAGCTGCATGGACGTATGTATGTGCTGACTGACAGTCGAGATGCAAAGCAGCTCCAGTCCTCGTCAAATGATGGACACACTCAGACTGCGCATTACCCCGTGGGAACGATAAGATAGAGAGAACGTGGTGGTGCAACATCGTACGTACAAGGAACATCCATGAGGCACATGTCGCATTATCAGTGGCCACTACATAGGAGTACATTATCAATGGGTGGGATGGATGGATGCTTTTTCTGGACGTCCAATTCCCACGGTGGGCTTTGGCTAATCAAGTGCATGTCGCATCCATGTCGGATTACGTCGGTGTGGGTTCTCTAATGCATCCATTGCTCGCTTGAGGTGAGGTTGTGTGTGAGAGCGACTCGGGCGTCTGAGGTTGTACCGTCTTCGCCCACCGCCCATTTCTCCGCGCCTCCAGGGTAGCCGATCAGGGTGAACCAAGGATGGAAACGGCGTTCTATCACATGCGTTGCACATCCTCCATCCGCCTTTCTCTGTTCCAACGTCAAACGCTTCGAATTGATTGATTGATTGACCGGCTGACTGACAACCCAAAGTCTAATGCTCCGTATTTATCCCGCGGAATCATTGGCGACATCAACGAGCATTACTCGAGCCGTTGGTGGTCACAAGATGCAGCGAACATTCGAGCGCCAAGCTGCATTCTGCACATCTCCGCCTTTTGGCCCACGAACTCGAACATGCCTTGACGCCTTAGCCGGGGCCGCTGCAAAATTTTCGAAGCGATTGCGACTGGTCGCAGCTGCTCGACTTTCTCGTCGTTTGGTATTTATTTTAATCGTCGTAGCCGCCGGTATAACGAGAAAACAGCAGAGTCGGGCAGCCAATGGGCTCCTTGACAGCTGGTCTCGCAGCACTGGTTCCGCTGCATTACATACGTGGGTTGCGGATCCGATCCCCCTCACGCACTCACCCTCGCCCTCGCGCACTCCAGCCCTCACGAGCACGAGCACGCACGCAAGCAAGCACACACGCACGCACACACGCTCGAGATGCTGCCTGAACCAGCATAGACGGCCGCTTCCAGGCTCTTGCCGGCCCCGAGCGCTGCGAATGAGACGGCCGCTGGCATCAATAATGCAAGCCCCATGCACTCGTAGCCTCACGGCACCGGCTGGCGTGAACACGTAGGACCCAACACACTTGTTCATGGCAGATGGAAAACGGCAACCGATCCAACGGACGCTTCAAGAGGCGGCATGAATCGAGACGGACTTGGCCTGCTGGCCGCTGTTGTGCATTGCTGGCCATTTACTCGTACGGAGTAGCGTATCGTATCTCGTACATACAACAATGGGTGCATGTTTCATCCGCAAGAGAGGAGGCGCTGCATGAGCCATGGATGGATGCCTGACGGCAGGGATCAAACCGTCCAAAACGAAGAGCCGAAGAACCTGCTACCACCTCGCCTCTCCGATCAACTCGATTCTGGTGAATCTCTCTTGTCTAGGCTTAAACCTTGACCGTGATATGCACTCCTCAAGCCAGTCAGGCGCGTATTGCTACCAACTTACATGCAACTCGTACCGCAGTGGACCAACCACTCGAGGCCCTTCTCCGAGCATTTCTGGCCGCAATACCATCTCATTCTTTCTTATGACAGCCCGCCTATCTGAGCCCTTGACCACGACTAGGTAATGCCTTAGTGCTGCCAGCAGACTCCGTATCACTATCCCCAATGTCGCTCAAGCAGAGGCCGACTTGCATGGGGGTCCGTCGACGGGCTACCTAGCGGCAGCGTGCGCTCTCCATAGCGGCCGCAAGTACCGTCTGGACAGGGCCCCATGTGCTTGTGACGACTTCGGCCACCCCTGCGACCAGCAGGACCCAGCACTAAAGTTGAAGGTTCAACGTCGACCGTTGCTGTCCAGTCAGTCAGTCCCTTCCAGAGCCCAGCCCAGCCCTTGCCGTTCTTTCTCCTCTTGCGGTCGACGCGATCCGATCTTGAAAAAGGGTATCGTCACCGCATCGCCGCGAATCCTCTTGCCTTGCCCTTTCTTTGCCGGCCCCTTCTTACGCACGCCCTTGCTTTTTGCTGTTTGCACGTGTATCCAATTTCTCTCTGCAAGCTCCATCTATATTCGTCCCGAGGTTCTTGTCAACTTCCAGCCATAACACAACACAGCACAGCATAGCACAGAACCAAAAGAAAAACGCTCCATCTATTATTGAATCCAACAGGCCAATCCGTCTTTGTTATCACATCGTTTCTACCGGGGTCCAGTCTCTCTCGGGTCTCCAGCACCGTCCAGGCCCTCAAGGTTCCAAAGTTCCATTGACCCTCCGCGCTTCAGTGGCCACAGCAGCCAGCAGCTGCTTCGCTCTAGCGGCCTCGATCGCGCCAGCAGCCACTGGACCAGAGCCTCGACGTTGCTCCACGACCCGCCCTTTCGTCACGCTCCCGTTGCCGTGGCCCATCGACGAGACCCAGCTGGTACTTGGCGCCACCACCGACACGCAGCGGCAGCCGCGGTCTCAGCGACGTACCTACCCCCAACTGCCTGCGCCAGCGCTGCTGTACAAGGGCCAGGTACCCATTCAGCACCTTAGAGGGGGCGCTAGCCGGACGGGCTTTAGCGGTCGCAGCTCCATCACCACCGCCTAAATAATAAGCACGGCAGCACGCAGCAGAAAGCATCAACAAAGAGCCGCCAGCCTCTGTCCAGCTTCCTCTCTCCTCTGCTTCTGCATCTCCGCCCGCCCCCAAAGCCGACCACACGCCCAGCTGTCGCCGCCATGGGTATCTGCCACTCGACATGCTGCGGAGGTGAGCGAGCCCTGACGTCCGCCGTCGTGTGTTTTTTTCGGGCCTCTTTGGCCCCCTTCTGACGCTGGTTCTGACTCCTGTTTCTAGGGCGAGCCCGTGATGGCCTCTACGAGCCCGCTCTTGCCGACAGCGAGCGAGAGGCGGTGGCCGATCTGCTGCAGTATCTCGAAAACGTGCGTCTGCCCTGAGGATGAGGACGTGCGATGCCGCTGGCTGTCGCTGTCCTGCTTCTTCGTCTCCCTCTGGCCCATGGCTTCAAGCTGACCTTGTCTCTCTACGAATGCAGCGCGGCGAGACCGACTTCTTCTCTGGCGAACCGCTCCGAGCTCTCAGCACGCTTGTCTTCTCGGAAAACATCGACCTGCAACGCAGCGCCAGCTTGACGTTTGCCGAAATCACAGAACGAGGTACGCCTCTGTCGGACAGCTGGTCCCCAGCGGCCGGGATCGGGGCCTGCCACGCAAGAGCGGTGTCGCAGTTGCTAATACCCAGAAACTCGTGATAGATGTCCGCGAGGTCGACCGAGACACTCTGGAACCAATCCTGTTCCTGCTACAGAGCCCTGACATTGAGGTCCAGCGAGCTGCCAGTGCTGCCCTTGGCAACCTTGCAGTCAACAGTAAGCCACCGCTTCTGCCAGCTTGTGCTACCACATCGGCAATGACCAGCTGCTAACTGCTGCGTGCGCCTGACCTGCAGCCGAGAACAAGGTCCTCATCGTCCAGCTCGGTGGCCTGACGCCCCTGATCCGACAGATGCTCTCGCCCAACGTCGAGGTCCAGTGCAACGCCGTGGGATGCATCACCAACCTGGCTACGCATGAGGAGAACAAGGCCAAGATTGCCCGGTCAGGGGCTCTGGGTCCCTTGACCAGACTGGCCAAGTCCAAGGACATGCGAGTCCAGAGAAATGCCACCGGTGCCCTTCTCAACATGACACATTCTGGTGAGTTTGACCCATTCCTTTTTTCCCTTTGTTCTATCGTGTGGAATCCTCATGCGGAGGAACGATGGGACGCAAATGCATTTGCTAATCCGCTACCTTGACAGACGAGAACCGGCAACAGCTTGTCAACGCCGGTGCCATCCCCGTTCTTGTCCAGCTCCTGTCCTCTCCAGATGTCGACGTCCAATACTATTGTACGACCGCCCTGAGTAACATTGCCGTCGATGCCAACAACAGGCGCAAACTGGCCTCCTCAGAACCCAAGCTTGTCCAGTCCCTCGTGAACCTGATGGACTCGTCCTCGCCCAAGGTCCAGTGCCAGGCCGCCCTGGCCCTCCGCAACCTGGCCTCCGACGAGAAATACCAGCTGGACATTGTCCGGGCCGGTGGCCTGCACCCTCTGCTTCGCCTCCTCCAGTCGTCATACCTTCCTCTCATCCTCTCCGCCGTCGCCTGCATTCGCAACATCTCCATCCACCCAATGAACGAGTCTCCCATCATCGAGGCAAACTTCCTCAAGCCCCTCGTGGACCTCCTGGGCTCTACCGACAACGAAGAAATCCAGTGCCACGCCATTTCGACGCTGCGAAACCTGGCCGCCAGTTCGGATCGCAACAAGGCCTTGGTCTTGGAGGCTGGAGCCGTGCAAAAGTGCAAGCAGCTCGTCCTGGATGTCCCCGTGACCGTCCAGTCGGAGATGACGGCCGCCATTGCCGTGCTCGCCCTGAGCGACGACCTCAAGTCCCATCTGTTGAACCTTGGAGTTTGCGACGTCTTGATTCCCCTGACCCACTCGGAGAGCATCGAGGTGCAGGGCAACAGCGCTGCCGCCTTGGGTAATCTGTCCTCCAAAGGTGAGAATTTTCTCCGGTCATCGCCTGAATGTGTACGCTAACTCAATGACTGCCAGTCGGCGACTACTCCATCTTTGTCCAGAACTGGAACGAGCCCAACGGCGGTATTCACGGCTACCTCTGCCGCTTCCTTCAGTCTGGAGACGCCACCTTCCAGCACATTGCCGTGTGGACGCTTCTGCAGCTGTTTGAATCCGAAGACAAGACTCTGATCAGCCAGATCGGAAAGGCTGACGACATCATCGAAAACATTCGACGCATTGCAAACCGCCAGGTTGCCGATCCCGAGGCCGAGGAGGAGGACGAAGGCGAGGTCATCAACTTGGCTCAGCGATGTCTCGAGCTCCTGGGCCAGAGCAGCGTTTCCAAGGCGCACATTGAGGGCTAAGCGCCTGTCACTCCTCCCCTTTCGTTCCTCTTCCATCTGCGAGAGAGATTGGGTTTTCAACTTGCAACTGTGCTTCGAAACCGTCAAACCAGGCTGCGAGGATGTTGAGTAGCGTGGCATGACGAGGGCGACGGTGTTTTAGGCGTCTCAAGCTTTGTTCCGAATCGAGCCGGGAGGGCCGTTGCCTCCCCCATCCGAGCGTCCAAGTTTGTTGGGAAATAGGCATCTACCCTCGCCGACTTTTGTTCGATTCTATGGCCTTGGTTCTTGATTTTCGTTCTGATACTTTTTTTTTACCTCCCCGCTCAGCGAAGATTTTCGGACGATATGCTATTCCAGGAGAGACCCCCTTATTGTTTGCGCGAGCCGAAGCGAGGTGCTTTTCCACGGGACGAGTAGGACAAGCACCACGTTTGAAAGATGCATAGGCCGGCTTTTGTTTCCTTTGCGACTGTTGCTTTTTCTGTTTTCTGCTTGCTTTTCTTTTGTACAGATCATATTACGCAGCCAATGACTGCGTCTCGTTCAGCATGCCTTTTGGAATGAAAGTAGAGACAAACGATGATGAAGGCGGACTCGAGAGATTAGGGTATGAGCAAAAGCAGATGTAATTAGACAAGGACATGTTACATGCTTGACACCCAGTTGCCCGCCTTTGAGGCCGCCTGTCTTATCTAGATGTTTTAGTGCCTGGGGTTTAAACGATGCTATGCAGTGCTTGATGCCATGTGCGTGGATATGTGGTATGGAACATGTGCGATACATGACTGCAACCCCAATCTCACGGGTCTACTTTTTCGAGACCGTCTTTTGCCCATTGACGGTCTTTCCAGGGCAGGATCTTGCCTATAATTTTGCCCTGGATCAAGGCGAGTGGGAGGGGCCCGAACTGCCTCGAGTCTCGCGAAGCGGGGAGGTTATCGCCAACAATCCAGCAATGACCCTCGGGGACCTGCCATGCCTTTGTTAGCCTCTTTCCATTCACATCTGAAGCGCGGAATTCATAGGGAGAACGGTGATGTGAGCCGGACCTGAATCATCTGCTCCTCGCCGGGCTCGCCGGGGGTCCCGAGGGAGACGTAGTCGCCGGGCATGCCGATGACGCGCTTGACGCCGTTTTGGGTGGCGAAGATGGGGATCTTGTAGAGGACGAGGTCGCCGACCTTGACGCCGCGGCCGAGGCGGTAGGTCATGTCGGCGGCGATCCAGTCGCCGTCGACGGTGAAGGTGGGCAGCATGGAGGGCCCCTGGGCGGGGGAGACCTGGAGGGCGTGGGAGAGGGCGAGGTGGGCGAGGCAGGTTATTTTTAGGGTGGAGATTGTGAAGCGGAGGGGGTGGCCCAGGAGGTGGGATATCATTGTTGTTGAAGTTGGTTGGGGTTGGGGTTGTGTATATGGGAGGGATGGGTGTGTGAGATGGGGGGAGGTTGGATTGGATGAGATTGTGTGTTATGGGAGTGAAGATGAGGGATTGAGATGGAATGAGGAGAGATGGTGAGATAGGGGGAGGGTGGAGTGAGAGAAGTTGTTGTGCGTTGAAGCTTGTTGTAGATGGGAGTTGGCTGTGGGTATATGTGACAAGTTGTAGTAGTCTAGATGTTGAGGCTGTAATTAAATGGATGGCTGCTGCGAAATCTCATGGTACTGTACAAGTAAGCTGCATCTCTATAGTGCGCAGCTGTGATTGGTGGACAAGTCCCCAAATTCTGGGCAACGGGATCCATTGCTTGCGACTTGACGCTATAATTCTCGAGCCTCTTACTAGAACCTGTCGACTCTTCTTCTCCCCACCGTCACAGTCAATTGGAATAGCTAGTCCTCGCTACAGAGCCCTCTCTCTTAGCTCTCCGCGTACTTCGCCTTCTGCCTGCTGGCATTGGAGTCCATTCATTCATGAACACCCGGTACACGTCCTGCAATGGCGACTCCTCGGTGCCTCTGCGACGCCACGAGATCCTTCCTCTCCAGACTCGGCTGTCAAGCCTCCAGACAGAGCTTGCCAACGTGGTCCTCCCGCTCGGCTGTCCAGTATCGACCTGCGACACGGCAATTGAGGCTCTACGCCAGCAACCTACGGCCCTACAAAGGCGGCAACAAGGGCGGCAGCAAGACGGCGGCCCCCGAAGACCCGGACGACAAAGACCGAGGCTACGACCGCCGCTTCACGACGCAGCGCGACATTGAGAAGTCGGGTCGCGACCGGCCGCCGTGGGACCACGAAATCACCGACCCGCAGATCATGGTGATTGACAACGGCAGCGCCGAGGGCCCGCTGTCGACGCGGTACGTGCTGACGAAGCTGGAGCCGGGCGAGTCGCTGCGCATGGTGACGCCGTACGTGCCCGCGGACGACGAGGAGGGCACGCCGGCGCGGTTCGCCGTGTGCAAGATTGTCAACAAGAAGGACGAGTACGAGCGGCAGAAGGCGCTCAAGGAGCGCAAGAAGGTGGGCGCGGCGGGCAAGCCCAAGACGAAGGAGATGGAGCTGACGTGGGCGATTGGCGGGCACGACCTGGCGACCAAGATGCGGCAGATGGGCGGGTTCCTGGAGAAGGGGATGAAGGTCGAGCTGCTGGTTGGGAAGAAGAAGGGGGGCCGGGCGGTGGAGGCGGACGAGGCGCGGGAGGTGCTGAAGAAGGTGAAGGAGGAGATTGAGCGGGTGGGGGCGAGGGAGGTCAAGAAGGCGGAGGGGCAGGTCGGGGGGACGATGAGGCTGTATTTGGAGGGGGTGAAGAGGTGAGGCAGCGGCGGTGGTTGTGGTCGTTGTCTACGGGTTAGATTCCTGGGTACTATTGCCGTGTGTATTATAGAAGCATTGTGTGCTGATGATGGGGTATATACGGGTTGTATAGTAGTGTGCTATGACACATAGAGGACCAAGATAACATGAGCATGAACTTTGACAAAGGTGTCCATGTCGTTTCTTTCGTAGCCGGTGAGGTACGGCGTGCGCATACCGTTCTCCCTCCTTAATTCTATAAGCCAAAAAAAAAACGCCAATCAAATGAAAAAGGTATCAAACAAAGCCCAATTGTCCTTCACATCATCCCGTCGGCACCCCCAGTCATGGCCCATTACAGAATCACATCATCGTCCTCGTCGACCACCGGCGCAGCAACAGCAGCAGCAGCAGCAGCAGGCTCAGCACCCGCACCATTCTCCCCATCCATCTCGTCATCCGTCTCCCACTCCCCCATCTTCGTCTCCCCCTCCTCGCCGTCCTCATCATCATCCCCCCCACGAGCCTGCCTCAGCACCTCAAACGCGTTACTCCTGCTCTCCTCCGCAGCCTTGTTGATCTCGTCCCACTTCTTGGCCCTGGCCTGCACGACTTTGGCCTTGCCGATGCTCTTCTCGAGCTTCTTGCTCGTGCGCTCGACAAAGGCCTCGGCCATCTCGAGGCCCTTTTCCTGCCGGCGGCGGCCCCGCGCGGAGAGCTGGCGGCCGCGCTTGGACTTCTTGGTGACGCCTGCGGAGTGGCGGGCGGCGAGGACGGAGGGGCGGGCGGCGGCGGAGGATTTGGATGTTGATGTCGAGGTTGGGAGGGAGACTTCCTTGAGGGACTTGTCGGTGTTGATGGAGGGGGAGGTTGCGCGGCGGGCGGCGCGGGAGCGTTTTGAGGGCGCTGGGGGGGAGATTGTTAGCTGGGTTCGTTGAGGAAGAAGAGGGTTTGAAGGGGGACGGACCTCTGTTTTGTGATTTGGCCATGGTGGGATTCTGGGGGTGAGTTGGTTTTGCTGGGGGATGGGAGAGTGCGATGGCACTTTTCTGGTGGATGGAAATTTATTCGAGGGACGGGTAATCGATAAGAGATAAGCCCCGGAAATGGGCATCGAGCGGGATCGGCAAGTGGGGAACTGACTGGGCCTTGATTGTTTCTATTTTGAGCACAACACCAACATCACGAGCATCTCTGATCGATGGAGAGATGGTAAGTCCCAGGTTGTTATGGTATAAAGGTGTGGTGGGATATATGACTGTTATATACCAGAGCCTCTAGATCTACTAGATAGGTAGTTGGCAAATGACTCTTCCTGCTATATACCATGTACATATAAGGCGATTTATATGCCTGTGTAAGGAGTCGAGTGGATTTAATGTTGTGTCGTTTACGTCAAGCCATGCATGGACGAGCACAGCTCTTTTCCATGGTCATATTATCTATTCCCTTTCAATGCCTATCTCATTCAGATTAATGGTCATACATGGCTCTCACTGCCTGACCACCATTGATATGACAAGTCGGGCTGCATGGAGCTCATGTTCCAGTACGTCTGCAGGTTATCCAGCGGAAACGGGCTGAGAGAATCGCTGCTCGAGTCGGGCCCCGACATGGCCAGCGGCGGCCCCGGGCTCGGCAGAACATGCTGAATCGGCGCCTTGACCTGATGCTTGCTGCTGCTGCTGCTGCTGCCGCTCCCCATCGGCAGCCCCAGGACCTCGCGCGCAATGGCCTGGACCTCGTGCAGGTTGCTCCCCGCCTGCGGCCAGACGGCGGCCATGGCCTTGTGGCAGCCGATGCTCATGCGGATCTGGTCGCGCGCGACGGCGAGCTCCTGGCCGCGCAGCGTGTACCGGCAGGCGGCGAGCAGCGAGAGCGTGCCGGTGGTGAGCATGCAGACGACAAACGGCGTGTGGCTGCAGGGCCGGGCGGGCAGGGCGAGGAGGCCGATCTGGGCCTCGGCGGCGCGGATGCATTTGACGGTGTGGATGAGGCGGAACTCGGCGCCCGAGTCGGAGTGGGACAGTGTGGTTGGGGGGCTTGAGCAGCTGGATATGCATTCCAGGGGGTCGAAGGCGCAGTTGGAGAAGGGCCGGTGGAGGCCGACGGTTGTTCTATAGGTGGTGGTGTCAATAGTATTTCGGATGATCCTGTTTGTGTGAGAAGGTAGACGTACGCATGAAGAGCCATCATGGCTTGGAATATCAGCTCATCGACCTGGCCGTCGGCAGAGAAAATGTCCCGCTTAGACTCGGGCAGCAGCAGCAGCCAGCCCTCGGTGATGGAGTCGACGGACTCGAGCACCTTGGGCGACGGCCCCCCCGAGTCGGACGCGTTGGCCGGCAAGGAGAGAACCCTGGACATGGCTGATGCCATGCCGCGGACGCCGCCTATCAGGTAAGCAAAGGATGAGAAGACTGTGTCTTCGGGGCTGAACTCGCGCGACTCAAACTCTTCCAGTGTCCTGGGAGGAGGGATTTCCTATGGAGCGAGCAGTGTTAACAGTGAGATGGACATTTGACAGTTCATAAGGGGTGTAAGTCTTACCCCTCGCTCATACTCGTCCTCCTCACACGGGAGCTCCGTCGTCGCGTCAACGTGAAACGTAGCAAAGTCGGTATTCCGCCTGATGGCAGCGTAGTACGCGTCGATAATGTACACCTGCCACCATGTCCGCCGCCAGCACTCCTCCAAGACAGGATCCCCTTGACCATGATCGGCGGCAAACTCATGCCGGTGCATGCCAAAGTCGAGCGCGAGCTGGATGGCCGTGTCCATGTGGCGCCGTGACCTCGCTGCGTTGCCGCGCCAGTACATGCAGGCCGACAAGATGGCGTGGCACGGCACCATGAAGAAGTTGACAGCCGTCGGGGACACCTGGGCGACGGCCGAGGCGGCGAGGTCCTCCAGCTCGTGGCACCTCGGCCGCAGGGACGGCTGGTGGCTGCTCAGGTAGATGCTGCCGACGAAGCGCATCACGTAGACCAGCGGCCGCAGCTCGTCCTGCCGGATCGGGTCCTGCAGGTAGCGCTCCAGGAACCGGCGAGGCGGCGCGCAGGGGTGGTAGCGGTGGAAGCAGGTGTAGTAGGCGTCGATGAAGGCGTCGCCGGCGACGTCCACGGACTGCAGGTCCGCCGACGGCAAGATACTAGACCAGGCGTCGTCCGGGGGCGTGTACAGGCTCGGGTCGATGGCCGGCGGCTGCGGCTGCTCCGGGCGATGCGCCGGGACGAGGCCGGAGGTCAGCCGGCTCCCGTCGTTGCTCCTGGCCGGCGAGAGCTGGCTGCCGCTGCCGCTGCCGCTGCTTTTGCTGCTGTAGGCGTTGCTGCTGTGGGCGTTGCAGCTGTCCTTTGCGGCGGCCACGGCAGCGGCTTGATTCCTGCGAGCGGCCAGCGCGGCTCGGTCCAGGCCGCCTCGCCGCGACTTTGCGTAGCTGCACTCCTTGTCCTCCTCGCAGCAGCGGTTGCAGCGCGGCTTCTTTGCGTCGCAGCGGACGTGGCGGGTTCGACAGGGCAGGCAGGCCAGCGACACTCGTGTGCCGGCGGCGGCTGGCTTGGGGGAGCCCGTCTTGCCGGTGCCGAGGCCTGAGTCCGGGTCCATGGGGATCAAGTGTTTGTGCTGAGATGTTCTTGGTGATGTGATGTATGATGTCCGCGTATAATGGGGAGCTATAGTCTACTATACGCTTGTCTTGGCTGCGGGTTTCTGTGCAGGGCGACCTCGGTGGGGGATATCCTATCGTCCACGACTCTAACGCAGGCAACAGACTTGATCCACGAAAGGCCAAGTAGTACCACGGGAACCAAGAGTTGAATCGGATCGCCAGAGAGCTCCCCAAGGTCATCGAGGAGAGGGTCGATTGGGTGCATGTGAGCTGGTGAAATTGCAAGGCTCCGGGGCCTAGAGCGTTGTATACCGGGTTGGACCCCGCGGGTATTCGATGCGGCTATCCGCCACAGATCGGTTACCCGGGCTCAGTCACGGCTCTCGGCGGTCATCCCGGAGATGTAGAAACCTGGGCGGCATTATTTATTTCGCCTCGTAATAGATACTTATGGCTACCTAGTAATTTGCCTGTATTATCTGCAGGCAGCACAGGGGCACTTCTGAGAAATTATTGGCGGAGTTGGTTTTAATCGTTCATGACCGTTTCTTCCTATTTCTGGCGTCCTGGCTCTTGTTCCCCCAGATGATAAGGTAATACGAATTGTGTGATATATGGCTATGCAGCTCAAGGTACCCAAGGTCGAGACACTTGGACAAACTCGAGGAAACTAGATTTCAAGCTCGCATGAAAGCCTCTTTTCCTCTCTCTGCCAGAGCTTAGTGCGTAGAGAGCCTCCAGGTATTTTGACCAGAAACGAACAATATAGGGTGGGCTCGTTTACTCGGGAATTTGGACATGACCGATGGGCGAGGGAGCCCTTTGCTGAGTAGGAAACACAGACCTCGCAGTCTCACTGTAAGCCATTCGCTGGACCTCGTGTCTGCACTTCAACATTTCTCCGTGAGACTTGCAATAATGATACCCGCATTGGTGTTGATTTGTCTTACTTTGTACTTGCTACAGTGTTGACTCAAGTCCTTCATCTTCCGTTCATGACACTCTCATTTGCGGCAATGTCCGGCTTGCCGAACCCATTCCCCTGGCTAATGTTATGCTTATCTACTACTCAACATTTCCATTGGACACAACCTCGGACTGCTCCCTAGTGGCTGTCCCCGAGCTTGTAAGCGGTGGAGGTCGTATTCCAACGAACCACACGAGATTCGGACAGTCGTGACTGTACCGACAGAATTGCGCAAACCCCTTCTCTGCCCTTCCGCGTCCATCTGTCCAAGTGTGTCCGCCCTTGTTCATCCTCTCGGAAACTCATGACTAATGTCTTGCCGGACCAGCTGAGATCAAACCATTGACGTGCCCCGGCGCGAAATGGCCACCCGGGTATTCGTTTTGAGACTTCGGAAGATGTTCAACATGGCAGAAGATCTGCGACGTGCAATGCTGTGATGTCCGCCGTTATCGTGTCTCGGATTTGATGGGATTGCGTCAGTTGATGGGCGATGTGGAGTGGGTTTGGTTGTGACGAGTTCAGCTATAAAAGGGGGCCAGATTGGATGTTGATGGGTTTCTTCTTTCTCTGCACCACAAGTTATATCAACAAGAGCAATCGAGCAACCAATGTTGACACCTCTCAACAGCATCAAACGAAGCATCATCTCGTCTCGTTACTTCAACAGCCTCAGCGCCACCACCGATAACAACCCTCTCGCCATGGCTCGACGGATCGTCATCGTTGGCTCTGGGTTCTCAGGCCTCTACAGCGCCCTGGCCGCCAGACGTCTCATTGAGCAGAACAAGGACCGACCTGGCAGCGCCATCGACGTCGTCATGATTGCTCCTGAGCCCAGGCTGGTCACCAGGCCACGCCTTTACGAGGCCAACGCTGCTGGCATGTCAACCCCGCTGGGCGAACTTTTGAACGCCACGGGAGTTGGCTTCGTGCGAGGCGTCGTGGACGTGATTCGTACCACGGACAAGCAGGTGGAGGTGGTTGATCCCACCGGCGAGAGAACGAACCTCTCGTATGATCGCTTGGTGCTGGCCGCGGGCAGCCGACTTGTGAGGCCTGAGATTCCAGGTCTGCGTCAGCACGCCTTTAGTATTGATACTATCGCCGAGGCGGCCAACCTTGAGGCCCACCTGAAGCGTCTGGCGGCACTGCCCTCGAGCCCGGCGAGGAACACCGTCGTCGTCTGTGGTGGCGGCTTCACGGGCCTCGAGCTGGCCGCGGAACTCCCTCGGCGCTTACGGGCAATACTAGGGATGGGCGAGAAGGCGAGGGTTGTCGTCGTCGAGAAGACGGACGTCATTGGCCCTGATCTGGGCGAAAACCCCCGCCCGGTCATTGCGCAGGCCCTGGCTGATCTCGAGGTTGAGACGATGCTGGGCAACGCGGTGGTCTCCATCGACAAGGACGGCGTGATGACGACCTCCGGGGAGCGAATCGACGCCATGACCGTCGTCTGGACGGCTGGCGTTGAGGCCACACCCTTGACAAAGCAAGTTCCAGGGGACAAGGACGGGCGGGGGAGACTGATTGTCGACTCTGACCTTCGCGTTCCGTCAACCCCTGACGTCTTCGCTACCGGAGACGCGGCGTGTGCTAGGACCGATGACAAGGGCAACCACACGCTCATGTCGTGCCAGCATGCGATCCCGCTGGGCCGATCCGCTGGGCACAACGCCGCCGCCGATGTGCTCGGGATGCAGGGGCAGCCGTACACGCAGCCGTACTACGGGACGTGTCTGGACCTGGGCGGCTGGGGCGCCGTCGTGTGCGACGGATGGGATCGAAAGGTTCTCAAGTCTGGGGGGCCTGCGAAGGAGATCAAGGGGTGGATTAACAGCTGCGTAATCTATCCTCCCAAGGCGAGCGCTGAGGAGGCGTTTGCGGCGGCGGACCCTGCGCTGAACACGGCCTCGGTTCTTTGAAGTGGGCTTGATGAATCAAAGGATCTTGTTGGGATTTGAGGCTCTGATAGTGTCGGACGCTGCGATGTGACGTGGGTTCCGCTTAGAGCATGGTTAGACAGTCAGCGATTTTGTGCTTTCTGCATTGAGATGATAGAAGGAGGAGGAGATGGTGGTATGTATGGGAAACTGAACTCATTCAACTCATTGTAGCCTGCATTGTATATCAAAGCGGAGTAGATAGGGAATAGATGTCAACAGTACTCGGATGAACTGATTTGTCCGTTGTGATGATTGTTCAATACTTGGCATCAGGCTAGTAGTAAACAAGTAACAACCATCCATGTGTGTGACGGGAGTTTGTGAAGCTGTGCGGGTAGTGAGTGCCAGCGCCAGCTCCCTCCTCTTGTGGTGTTGAGCCAGTTTTCAAAGGTCAATCATAACTCTTTCCTTCATATTCCAATGTAAGAGGCTAAAGTGATGATATAGCACAAAATTGTTCGAATAGACTAATCAGAGCTCTATCTATATTCGTCACATCATGGGGTTTATCTCCGTTTGCCACCATAGCCAAGTTTCTCCCAGGAGATATCGGATAATTAATATAGACAGTCGAAAAGACTGCCTCCTCTGTTGACTTCTAGTGTTCAATACCGAGGACCATTCTAAACATAGCAAAATCACTCGGTTTATTTTGGATATTCGCATTGGCAGAACAGCAAAGTAATGCAATTAGAATAGAAGCTTCAATGGAATGGAGCAGTTACTGCGGCTTTATGCGGACTATTTCGGACATTTGCGGTGATATCTTTGTTCCTCGGTATGCTCACATTGCCCGGATCCAACCGCAGCCTTGCAATTCCGATGATTGAGATTGAATCGTTGAGTGACTAACGAAGCGACCAGAATTTTCTGATGATACGCAGTCAAGCTGTTGAGGTAGACTCGAGTGAATTATTTATCGTTGTGCCTCGGCTGTGCTGGCATAGAGCGTCTATATATTGGAGGCGCTCCTCGTCTTCCCGGGAGGATGTTACAGCCCTATGAAGTTGTCTTCATCAGCAACTTACTAGGTGGCACGTGAGATTGTTATATTTGTGCGATATATTCTGATTGACAATCGCGGTCAAGGTAGGAAACTGGTGATGATTCTCCCAACCCCAGAAATGGGGAATTCACTAACAACATCATTTTCATGCAAAGAGTGAGAGAAGAGATATCTCAGCCTATTCCACAAATATGGCCATTGATACAGGTCCTCTTGCAGGCCTTCCGGACGACTACGTGATTAAATCTCAAGCCTTCACCAAGGAGCTCTACCGGGACGTCTATCCCGCCATCGATCCATCACACGCAGCCCTGTCACAGGGCGGCAAAGTCGTGATTGTCACCGGTGCCAGCAAAGGAATCGGAAAGAAGGTACGCACATGGCAGTGGCTTTGCATCATCCGACTTACTAATTGCTTTCCTCTCATGAAGGGTTTTGTTCGATCCTTTGCGGCGGCGGGAGCGAAAGCAATTGCCCTTGTTGCCCGCAGCTCGAAGCAGCTGCAGGAAACAGCCGTAGAACTGTCCAAAGAGTTTCCAACAACCCAGTTCTTGCCTGTCGCGTGCGATATCAAGGATGAGGCGTCTGTTGAGGCGTTGTTTGAGAAGATCCGGGAAGTTTTGGGTACTGCAGATGTTCTAGTGAACAACGCGGGCACCACGGACGAGGGCAAGCCCTTGCGGTCTGCATCGATGGCCAATGTGTGGAACGCCATAGTAAGTTCAAACTTCCAATTCAAGTCTATGCATCGTCACGAGCTAAAACCCCTTCCAGGAGGTCAACCTCAAGGGCTCCCTCCTCATGGTCTACGAATTCCTAAACTTGGTGGGCACCACCAAGCAGGCCACCATCATCAACGTGACGTCCGCCGTGGGCTTCGCCGTGACTCCCGGCCAGGCCAGCTACAGCCTGTCGAAGCTGGCGCTGACGCATCTGTCGGGGTACATTGCCGCCGAGAACCCCAACGTCCGGGCCGTCAGCCTTCATCCGGGGACGATCCTGACGGACATCACGACGGAGTGGCTGGTGAGGTTTTCCAGGGACACGCCCGAGCTGGCGGGCGGCATGGCGGTTTGGCTGACGACGAGGGAGGCGGCGTTTCTGAACGGGAGGTACGTGAGTGCGAACTGGTCGGTGGAGGAGCTGGTGAGGAGGGAGAGGGAGATTGTGGAGGGGAGGAAGCTGGTGGTGAAGCATACGGGAGAGCTTGCTTATTGAAGGTGTCCGGAGATTTGGTAGAATGGGTTATCTTGAATTCAATGCTAGCAAGCGATTTAATGCAGCTCAGGCCCTGATCGCCTTGAGCCTGCTCCCATAGCCATGGAAGGGATTGAGTCTGAACCTCGAGGTGTACAGGAGGATGCTTACGCGTTACTACACGTTGGAAGTAAACACAAAGTCCAATGTTAGTGATTCTTATAACGGTCCAGCTTGAGCTTTTCCAGAGGCCATATCTCCAATTTCGCGTCGTTCGATCTGCCTATCGACGGTACTACGCAAAGCCGGGATAATAGCGCAAGCAGCCAATCATGGCACCCACAGTAAGACACCCATACCTGACAGAGGCCTCGCCAACGTGTGTCCCGTGTCTCTTGTTCATCTCAACATGAATGTTTTCATCTCACAAGCTCGATTATCGCGAAGTGAGATCATCTCTGGTAACGTCACCGAGGGCAGAGGATGAATACATATCTGGGCTGGGCGCGGGATTTGCTGCAGAAGCAGCTCCCCAGCTATGCCCACTCTCGCCTTTTGAGGCCCAACCTGCCATCGTCGACACCGGGCATCAAGATGAAGAACCTCTTTACCGTTGTGATAGCGGGCTCCCAGTATCTGCTGCATCCGCAGAAGCTTGTAAGATTTACTGCCACTGCCCCAATCGCAAAGGCTGTCGACTGACCTCGTCAGGGCACCATTGAGCAGACCATCAATCCAGATGCGCTTATTCCCGTCACTCTCCTCGCCCCGAGCGAAATCAAAAGCGATCTCGAGGGCATCCTCGATCTATTCTCCACCGTGGACGACGTCTTCCAGCCGGAATTCGGCAGCATCCTGGTAGAGAAGCCCGAAAAGGACCAGCAAGCCATTGTCGTCAACCGTGATCTGGATTCCCACGGCAGATCGGTGTTCACTTTGCGGTCAACTGGCGCGGAAGATGAAGCTCAGGCTGCTGCTTTTGAAGACTTACCCTCGGGACCATATTTCTTGCATGGGCCGAATCTTTATCAGGCGTGGAGGCTGTATGACGATGTGTTGGATGCGTTTACCTTTGGAGTGATTCCCACCAGCATCAACGGCTCTGACGATGGGTAAGTCATGAAATCCCAGCCAAGGATGCAGAAAAGGATATCCAACGTAGGGTGCAGGTATGAAGCACTCTCGTCCCTCTCAGACGATGGCTCACACAAATCCATTGCCGTGCCATCGCGACTCTATCATCCCGCGCCGTCCATTCGCAAGCCTCTGTCCGGAGTCCGCATTTCCATCACCGACGCCATAGCGCTCCGCGGCGCCCAGACGACCATGTCGAGCCGAGCTTGGACTGAGATGTACGGCACCGAGGAGTTGGCGACGGCCAAGTTTGCACAGAGACTCATCGACATGGGCGCCATCATTGTGGGAAAGACAAAGTCGTCGCAACTGGACTCTGGCAGGGAATGGGTGGACATAGAGGCTCCGTGGAATCCGAGAAGCGACGGGTATCAAAGCTCTGGTGGAAGTGCCGCTGGAGCTGGAGCCAGTGTGAGCGGCTATGAATGGATGGAACATGCTGTGGCAGCAGACGGTGAGTGCCATCGAAGAATTGTCAGTGGGATTTAGTATGATGAAGCTGATATTTGTCCGTGTTTAGCATTTGAGGGAGCTCGTGAACAAGGGCGTCTGCATGGTGTTTACGCCCTCAGGGCCCCAGCCGGCGCCGCATCTCAGCTACGCTTGGGATGGCAAACTGACTCGGAGTAAGTTATCGAGGGGAACGAACCTTTTGTTACCTGCATAAACTAATCTGTACTGTTTGATGGCTGCAGAACGTTTGCTTCGGTTGGCTTGTTGAGCCGCAACTTGCACGACTTGCTGAGGCTCGCCCAAGTGACGACCAACAAATCGAGCGTCGACGTGGCATTTCCCAAGCGCATCATCTACCTTCTGGATTATGCTCCTGCTTCTGAAGACGACCAGTCTCTGGACGACATGTTCGTCGGCGTGCTGGAGAAGTTCCTCGGGATCAAGGCCGAGAGGCTGAGCTTATCGGAGACGTGGGATGCTAACCCGCCCGACGACACCAAGCAGAGTCTTCAAGAATATATGAAGGAGGTGTGTTAGACTTTGGTCAAGTATAGCTTTTGGCAGCTGACTGTGACGTGCTGATTGATGATGCAGGTGCCCTTTCGCTCATTTTGCTACGATTTCTATCACGAGTATGCAGATTTCCGGAGTCACTACAAAGACAGGTTTAGTCGGCAGCCGTATATCGAGGCAACGTCCCGGTTTCGATGGTAAGCACAATCCCAGATATCATCTGCAGAGCCTCGAAACCCAAACAGGCATGACTGCTGTACCCTTGAGCCTAGTTATGCAAGGATTCGGTCAGCGGTGAATTCCTAGGCTTGCAGATACTAACACGATGCTAACGTTGGGCTTGCTGCACGGGGGTTGTTAGGGGCATCGGCGAGAGGGAATCCGTGAAAGACTACGGACATCACCGCGTGCGAATCGAAGTCTTCCGCCAATGGTTCAACGAGACCATCATGCCGGTTACTGGAGACTCGGAGACCATCGTAATCATACCCTTTGGGCCTCCGATTACAGTGCAGTACCGCGATGACCTGCCACCGTGTGTTGATGACCTCCCTCTGACCTTTTGTTGTTTATATTACTTGCAGGATTCAGCGCATGCAGCTAACAATGTCCTAGACCACCCAGCATCATCGAGGGCCTCGGACCCGAAGCAATCGCTCCTCTTTTAGGCCTGCCGCAACTCGTTGTTCCCTGTGAGCTGTTTTGTTCGCCCCCCCCTGTATGTCCGCGTCTCGCTGATTGAACAATACCAGTCGCACAGACTCACTACTATTCACGGGTCACCGACCAAAGCGAGGACCGGCCGTTTAGCGGCTCCATCCTCGGGCCTCACGGAAGCGAGGTGATGCTTCTTCAGCTGGTCAAGGCGGCATTTGACCGGGCGGAATGGCGGTCGTGGGTCGGTCCTGGGCGCTTGGCGTTTCCGCAGGGTTACGAGCCGGAGTTGACGAGGGCGTATTAGACGAAGATGGGAGGGAGAGAGGCGAGACGCGAGAGGCGAGAGACAAAATAACGTGCCATGTGTCTTGGGTGACGTTACAGAGACGCCGGTCGTACAACTGCTCTTATTGGTATGTACTAATATGTAAGTGATTTGATATCATATCTCTCGTGCTACCGGCCGATGGCCAGGAGACGCACGGCTCTGCAGCGATGCTGTGCGATGCGGCATGTGGGTTCCTTTTGGCACGTTTGAGGCGCTCAGCTGGGCTCGGCCGCACGCTTCGGACACGCAACAGGGGCTTCGGATGTCTTGCCTCTGGCTTTTCTTTGCTTCCATGGGGACGAGATGCGGGGACGAGCAGCGATTTCCGTGGACGAGACGGAAGCCGAGGCACCACAAGTGAGCGTGTAATTTGTAAGTGGTTGGAAGGGCGCATAACGGGCAGTGCTCCTCCACAAGGAGCCACGCTGTTGGGTTGGATGGTGGGTTTTGTTATTTTTACATCATCAACTCCGTCGGTGCTATCAGAGCCGGGTTCTCGTTTTTCTAGAGCTTGAGACTAGAGTGAGGACGATCAAACCAGGTTGCGGAGAAGACAGATTCACCCCAAAGACTGAGACATTCCGAAAGTCGGGGCGTGCAAAATGGATCGCTGCCACGGTTGCACAAACCACACAAACCACGCCGGCCACATCGACAACGATTCGCTAAACCCGAGGCGCGGGCGGCTCCTCAAAGCCATCGAATCCCTGTCGACGAGTCAAGCAGCAACGAGCTCAACACGCGAGATGCCTGCTGGGCTGTTGCATTGCATGTGCATTGGTGCAAGGATTTAGGGGGGGGGAAGGAAAGGGAAAAGCGAAAAAGCAAACAAACACCCCTTCGGTCGCTCTCCGTTGTCCGATGACCCTGCTTCTTTTTTATGTTATGATTTTGCGTTTTCGGATAATTTTTGAGAATTTTCGCTGTTGACGTTTGTTGCTAGGTGTTTGGTGTTGGTGTGGGCGAATGGGGACCGATAGGAGGGAGATATGAATGTATGAAAAGAGGTTGGATGGATGTTTTTCTCGATCGCGATGCAGAGGAGAGATGTAGCATGATATAAGTGAGGCACCGACCGGCGTCTTTTATCATTTCCACAGGAACACTCTCTCTTCCATCTGGTTGACGATATCATCCATCGCCCATCCCTCACTTGCATCAACACGCCGCACATACATACACCATCTTGCCTATATATACACATATCTAGACTGATGTACCTACACATCTGATACTGTACATACATACTTCGCCGAGCGTCATCCACAGCAATGGCAGTCGGATCCCCGCGGGAAAGGTTCCCCAACGACCTCCTCCTCGTCCAATTCCTCCGCTCGGCAAAGCGATGCGCCAACCAGCGGCCCTTTATCCACGACCACTTTGGCTTCGACAAGAGCCTGGAGGAGCTCATCGCCGACATCCTGCGCACGCGCGACCTCGTGCGCCAGCAATTGCCCAAATCTGCCTTTACCGAGCGAGGCGTTCTGAAGGAGGAGGCGCCGTATGTTGCTGTGCTGACGAGGAGCGGCTATGAGTTTATCGTTGCGTTCTTTGCGGTTCGAGTCCTGGGAGGAGCGCCTATTCCCTTTGGTGCGTATCTTGTATCTCTCCGGAGCATCGGCGTTATGAAGAATATCATGCTAATCACTTCATGGCACTTTCTAGGCTCTGGTATTCTTCCCGAAGAGGCCCGATACTTTGTCGACAGCTCCAAGGCTTCATGTATCCTCGCCGGACGAGACTGCTACGAGAGAGCCGAGCGGATAGCCGCCCTCACCAGCGGCTCGCCCGACTCCAAGGCGATCGCATCAATACCCATCTCGTGCGATGCTGAGCCGGTAAAGGAGATTGATGTCACCATTGACGAGACGCTTACCATGGATCCTCGCGGACCCGGATTGGTCATTTTCACGTCTGGCACGACGGGTCCTCCAAAGGGTGCCGTCTTGCCTCGGATATGCATCGTTTTCCAGCCTGATGCGCCCGCAAACTGCCAGACTGTATGCTTCCGTCCGCCGCACTGGCTGGGAGGTGCCATCAGCCTCATTGAGCCCATGCTTACGGGCAAGCAACTTCACATCCTGCGAGAGAGAGCTGGCGTGGAGAATATATGGAAAGTGATTCGCGACAACCGCATCACGGGTACGGGATTCACGCCTGGTGTCTTGCGGGAGATGAAGGAGTGGCTGGAAGCTCAGAGCGAGGAGGAGCAGACGGAGTATATCGAGGCGTTCAAGAGCATTGGTGTCATTCACTGCGCCGGAGCCATGGTGTCGCCCTCGGTGCTCCAGTTTTGGAAGAGCAGGACCGGGTTGGTGTTTAACAATGTTTATGGGTCGACCGAAGTGGGAGGGCTTGCGACATTCAAGGTCCTTGACGGCACAGAACGTTCGGTATGTGTTTGAGACTCACTGTGCTATGGATAGTTAGGAAGAGCTGACATGTTGGGCTGTATAGGATGCAATCGGGGTGGCGTTTCCGGGCATCAAGGTCAAGCTGACGGCTGGCGATCACGGCGAGATTTGCGTCAAGAGCCCCTTCATGCTGACGCAGTGAGTGTTTCTCACGCCAAAGTAAAACAAATCAACAAAAGACGGATCTGCTAATGATGCTCTCAAAGCTACATCGGCGACGAGGAAATGACAAGAGCCGCTTTCGACGACGAGGGGTATTTCAAGACGGGGGATTTCGCCCGGCTCAGGGACGGGGAGTACATCTTCTCAGGCCGCGCCAATTCAGACTGTACGGCTCCAGCTTCTTTTCGTCTTCTCCTTCTCATGTTCGCTTGCACTGTCCTCTTGACTCCTATACTAATCATCGCCCTTAGACATCTTGTTCCGCCACTACCGCATACCAAGCGTCCAAGTCGAGGTCGCACTTACAGCCCTCCCCTACGTGACCGAAGCCTGTGTCCTCGGCGTCCCCGACCACGAAGCAAAGCAAATCTGCGCCGCCGTCGTCCGTCTGACCCGCGACCAGGAAGAGCTTCAAGCCCGAAACCGCGCGCACAGGATCGACCTCGCCCGGCTGCGGACCGACATGAACGAAACGCTGCCCAAGTGGATGCTGCCCGTGCTGGTCAAGGTCTTGGAGCCGGGCGAGGAGATGCCGCAGACGGTGTCGCAGAAGCCCATCAAGAAGCAGATTATCAAGGCGTGCTTTGGCGTGGACGAGTCGTGGTCTGCGGAGAATGAGGTGCCGGGGGTTGAGTACTGGGGGAGCATGCCTTCGCCGGACGAGGCGGACACGAAGCCGTGGGATTGGCAGGGCTTGCAGCGGGCGGACTTTAAGGCTGAGGCATGAGTGTGAAGATGGAACGAATCGAGAGGGGGGTTTAGATATGTCGGGTCATGGTCCAGCCATGGATGGAGCTCGAATGGGCATGGTAGATTGCAGCGGAGACGGCTGTCAGATGGTGTACGTTATGTTCCTGATGGCGTGTTGGGGGGGTTTAGAGTCTGCAATGGCTCATTTCAACTGTCAGATAGCCGCTTTGTCTTTGGAATGATGATACGATCACATGAATGATGAATATGTCATACCTGAACGCGGAGCTTGACCGCGGCTTTTCGAGGGAGTGTCTTTGTGTTTTGCTCCTTTTTAATTCGTCGAACGCCATCTGCTTATAGCTTGTTGTTCTTGTCAGTCCTCTGCTTCGTCTTCTGCTCCCAGTCCCACGTCTCGTGTCTCTCGCGGGTGGACAGCCACCGGTTCAAGGAATAACTAGACGAGCCGTTCCCGGACCTGCATCTCATCATCAGCCGCCCTGTACTATGCTAAGCGTTTCGAGTACAAAATTCTACCTTGAAGCTCCTTGGGTTTGCCTATTGGCAGAGTGACCGCCTGCTCCTTGCCTCGGGTCCCTATTTGCCGGGGGCTGTCCAGGCATCGTCGTTACAAAGTGCAAAGGATGGTTTGTGCGGGCTTATCAGAAACAGTAGTCACAACAGGTCTCGAAATGAAATGTCAAAAGTAAATGTCGAAAATGAAATGTCAAGTTTGGAGATTCTCAGGCTTTTACAATTCCTATTCCGCTTTGTTTTATAGGCGGTCGATGTCACTGTTCGACCTGACATGGTCTGGAACGGCCTTGACTGAAGGTGGGTGAGGCCTCTCCCATCTGAGATCACATCCTTGGAGAATCTACGAGCATGCCTTTTGACCGATGCCTGGTGATGTGGTCCTCTGATTAAGAATTCTGGCTTTTTTTTTTCTCGTGCCAATCGAGGTGTAGATAAAGCTGAAGGGAAACTTCAAAGGGCGGCGCAGGCGTGGCTTTGCTGGTTGTCTTTCCTTGCTTGCATGGTGAGAGCCTAGAGGGCGTCGAGACAGGCAACGCCTACAGACGTGGAACCCAGTTGCTCACTGTTTGCATTCAGTCAAGTCGTGGCTTATCCCTGCGGTTGTAGACTATTGAATAGATACTTGGGCGTCGGTGTGGGAAGGTGAAGCGGCGGTGAGATGCTTCCGTTTCGCAGGATCGAATCAGCTGGTGTTTTTCTCTATGGCGAGAGGCTTGAAATCGACGAACCACGCGATGGTCATATATGATGGCGAGGGTGATTGGATGCTTTGGCTGACACTGCCCGCTGCGCCCATCGCCTAGCCTGCACCGCAAGGGACGGAACGAATTCTCTCGCGAAACTACTATGTAGTAATATCGTGGAAAATGGAAGGCGAGGATGAAGAAACCGTTTGAAGCCTATTGAGCCAGGCATCAAAGACAACCAGCTCATCAGCCACATTTGTGTGCCTGGATTTTTCGACCTCGAGCGCGGTGAGGACGGGGCTTTGCCAGGCTGACCGAGAGACTTACACCGGGGCATTCAGGCCAGGCAGGCAGTTGATACGAGACGCCTTTTGTTGCCTGAAATTCTAGAATGGTTGGTGTGAGAGGTTGTGAATTTGATGAACATGACAAACAGACTCCCTGAAGATGGGACGTGGAAGAATAAGGCATCATCCGGTAACATGACCAGGATGTTTTGGGTTACTGAAAATGAGAAATCAGGCACTGAATGAAGCTCGGACTATCCTTCATATCACTATACCCTACTAAGGCAGTACATCGCGAGTGGGCAAGGTATTTAGCCATCTAGTCGCAGTGTATATCACAGCAACGCCACACCTTTCGGAGCCCAGACAAGCCCCATGACTAGCAGCCACTACTGACAAGGATGCTGCCTATATAATGACAGCCAACCAACCTGCGAGACCACTATTATAGTGAAAGCAGCAGTGGACCCTGATCCGGAGAAATGGTCCGCGACAAAAACTCTCTAACACGGACAAATTGCCCCTACGCCGCTGTGCAGTATCTTGACTATCCATGATGCGAACCCTCGATGATCTCGGGCGCGATTTTAGTACTCGTAGCGTTACTGGGTTTCATCCTACTTCTAAAGCCAGCTGCAACCCGTCCAACCAGTCTCGGCACGCTTATGCACGGCTGGCGCCCATACAGCAGCGAGGGAGTCAAAAGAGGCGGTTATTTCGAATTTCTCTCAGAAAAGGTCAGCGGTGAATGACTCTCTGTATGATCTGAGAAGGAAATTTCAGATCTCAAGGTCTGATAGAGTGAGAATCTAGACATTATGTATCGAAAATAGCATAAAATCCCTGACGAGATATCAAGATTGTGAATGTTATCGCTTGGGCGCTGTGGTACTAAATATCATTCCGCTATGCACTGATGTTCCGACAATGAACATGAACAAAAGCCACCCAAACGCAATAAACAGAAATAAAATGTCCAGACTCCTCAGAGTAGGAGGCTGCCGGCTATATCGGCCATGTGTTGCCGGTTGTAGGCCCTTATATCACAATCCATCTGGCGCAGAGCGCCCAGCACTTGGTCGACAACCTGTCCTTGAGCTACTTTGTTTTTCGCCTTCGGTTCTGAGTGAGCCGGAACGTCTGTTTTCGGTTGCAAAATGCTCTCGTGCGGCGGTATAGCGTCCGATGGCAGTTGATATTGCTCTATATCCTGTTTCAAGGGCTCCATATCCCCCGAGATGGGCGCTTGAGGATATGAGATTGCACTGAAAGTTTCCAAGTTGGATGCTTCGAACGCCACTTCCTCGGCTGACCATAGCGGCTGGAAGACGTTGAGGTCTTGATGCGCCGGCACGGTCTGGTATATCGACGACTCGGGCTGACAGTCTGGAACATGTAGCCAGGCGTCCAACGAAGCGGTTTCGCCCTGAGGCGTGACCGGAAACAGGTACCCCTCGGCAGGAGCAGCAAAATCCATCCTCTGAGGCTCTATGCAGGAACCGGGTGAGGTTTGCTGTAGCATCTTGTAATCGGCGGCCTGTAGAGGGAGAAACGTGTTCTGAATCGTGTTCGACTGCTTGTCGGCGTGACTCAGCACAGGGTCGGCCGTGATCGAGGTCGTGGCAACCCAGCCGTGGGTCAACTTTGGGAATCAGAATCGGTAATGCGGGCAGTTCAGAACCTGTGGCTACCTACCTTTCTCGCCTTGAACGCAGGCTCCAGTGCTTCCGAGTGTGCGGCTGGAGTGAGGATGAAGCTGGGCAGTGACATGATTGTGAGTTCCTTTTTGAAGGGCTACTTAATCTCTCACATGCCAGGTGGAAAAGGTGTCCACTTCTCAGCCTTAAATATGCCCTTCGGCGGAATAGAATAAGTACAAAGCCACCATGTTGTCACCTGCAGCTGAGGTTTGTCAGGCCAATGGCTTGAACCGGAGTGACCTCCGAGACAGGGGGGCGGCAAGGCGAGTCCGTGGTTGTGGACTCCGCAAGATCGTGGTCTTGGCTGGCAATAAGGAGCCTCCAGCTTCGTCCAATGGCATTGTCAACCATCCATTTCGTGCTCTAGCTTCTGAGAAATTCTGCATCCCGCCTCTCTTGCCCCGGACTAAGATCGATATGCGGCCCTGACGCTACGACGTGGCCACCATGTCCGCCCCTAGATCTTGGTGAGCGGGCAACGATTCCCGTTACGTTCCTTTTTCCACCAACTTTGCTATATTGTTTTGTTTTTTTTTCGGAACGTGTTCGTTGACATTTGTCAAAAGATGTCCTAGGCAACCACCCTGATCTTCGTCTGTCGCTGTTAATCCTACTAGTAGTAAGGGTTAACCCGAAGAGTAACGTACAGATACAGATGATGTGTTAGGAGTTTTGTGGAAGGCATGTCTATCAATCAAATTTTCATCGATAAGCAGTCATTTACACGCATATGTGGATGTAACAAGTGCGTAGGAGAGAATAATAGCACCATAGCGATGGTCCATCACCACGTAGCCAGATTGCCGCGGGCTCGATCACGAAGACGTAGTTCTGAAACCAGAAATGCGAAGAATATGCACATGTGTGGCATATCTAGAATAATAGGTTTCCTCTACAAGTTGCAATAATGAGCGGTAGTTGAGACCGTGATAGGCTGAAGAGCCTACGACGAGCCGTTACTCGCCACATCTTTCAGATCTGAACTCTTTGTACCTCCCGTTGCATGAATACTCGTAGGAGGACTTGTTAGCATGGGTCCGATACTCCTATTTCTTCTATTCTTCCTTTTCGCCCGTTTATCAGTTGTTGCTGTCAGGTTGCTCCGCCACCCAGATTCGCATCAAGGGCGAATTTGACACGTGAAGCGATCCAATCCAGTTGAGACACATGCAGAAACGACAATCAGCATGTCGATTATACGCTCTTTTCACCTTAGTAATCTTTCTTACTAAAGAAGCTTCTTTCATTCCTGTTGGAGTTGATTGGAGAAGTGCAGGCCCGGCCTGCAGAATCTTGCCTCTGCCCACCAGACTTCTCTGCAGACGCCCATCAACAGGTTTCAAATTCAAAATTCTAATTAAATTATTCTGTTCATCACGCGCACATGACATCACAGCTTGCTCCGTACGCCGTCTGATTGGTTATTTGGAGCCATGTCGGTCACCAACCCCCCTTATCTGGAACGACGCTGAGGCCAAAGGGCTTCTGCACAGTGATTTTTGACTGGAGCAACGCGGAGAGAAGTTGCCACGCAGCGCTGAGCATCGAGAAACATGCCTGAAAGAGAGGCAACTCAAACTGCACTGTCCCTGCGCGCGGAGCTGAAACTGTTGGGAAAGCACCTTTTCTCACAGCTGGCTATGTAGAGTTGACAGAAAGATTCAGACATCCACCATCCCCGGATTCTCTTCCTGGTGTTGTCATCGTATTGCATCAAAGCTGCCATTCTGACGCGCGACACACGTCTGAGGAGAGATGAAGAAGCGGTATTACATACCGCTCCTCCCGACCGTCCCCGGGCAGGCGCCGGGCACCGCGGACGCGTCGTCGAGCTCGCAGCAGCTCAAGCGGCGTCGCAGCGGCGTGTCGGTCGCTTGCAATGCTTGCCGTCGAAAGAAAACCCGGGTAATTACACCTGATGGTCGCCAAAGAGCTCATAATCATATGCGCTCTCCTCGTGATGATGTTAATGATAGTTTGATAGTGTGATGGCTTGCGCCCAACGTGTTCCTCATGCCGGGGGCTTACCGTCCGATGCACGTACCGTGACGACTACAAGCTCACCCCGGAGGCGCAGAAGCTCCTCGTCGAGGTGATGCGGCGCCTCGACAGCCTGCCGGAGAGGGAGGCCATCCGCATGCTGCGGTATCTCAAGAGCGAGACGGACGCGGCCGTGATTCTGTCGACGCTGCGAGGGGGCATCTCCGCGATCCATCAGCCGTCGGAGCTCCGCCATGCTGTGGCGACCATGGACAATTCTTTCCATACCCTCCAGCTCGGGTCGCAGAATCCGATTGCCTACCCGTTTCTGCCGCCGCTTCATCCGCAGGCTCTGCCGAGGGAAGAGTACCAACGGCTCACCACGATGGAAAATGACCATCAATCTTCCTCCCCCTTCCCCTCTCGTCGACGCATGCTCTGGGATCACGATCCCACCGAGTCTCAGGCGCCGCTCTGCGATGCCCGGCTGTACCAGCTTGACATCAGTCACTGGACGAATGCTCCGATATCCAACGAGACGGCGGCTCGCGCCATCTCCATGTATCTGGAGACGGACCACCCCATGCTGGGCTACTTCGACCCCAACCTCTTCGTGTCGGACCTGGTCCATCATAAGCATGACTACTGTTCCCCATTGCTAGTGAGCTCGCTGCTGTATTGGGCCTGTGTGAATAATGCCTTTGCCGTCGAGCTGTCGATCCACACAGCTAACACGAGTAATTTTAGCAAATGTACAGCGCGGTCGAGCCAGATATCGATGCTCTCGCGGCCGACTTCTGCGCCGAGGCCGAGACCATATGGAGGACGGAACGAGAGTCTGACTCGCTCCTCAACCTGGCTGCCGCTCTCTTTCTAAGCTTGGGCTACCTCGGCCAAGGGAGGGACCATGCTGTGCTGTCGTACACATCGCAGGCCACCCAGATGGCCATCAGAATGGGCCTCTTTGGCGTCGACGAGCATAGCCATGCGAAGCCCAGCGTCGACAAGCTGCCGACAGAGGCAGCCAGTGCTTACCTGCACACCGCGTGGGGGTCGTTCAACTGGATCAGGTTTGTAGTCTCTCTTTTTCCTTGCTCCTTGCGTAGACTCGAGAATGGTTCATTGTGTGCTCACGGACACCCTCCTCCTCGCCCTACCCGGGCCTGTAGCCTCATATCGCTCTTCTACCGCCAGCCGGGATTACTGGGCCCTCGGAGTCCCCCGAACCTGCCCATACCCGGCATGGAGAACGTCGAGGCCGCCTCTCCAGCCACAAGCTTTGGGTCTCCGCCCATACCAGGGCCAGAGCCCGAGCCCGAGCCCGAGACCCAGTCGCGGTACATGGGGACCGTGTTTCCCTACTTGTGCGAGTTCTGGAGCATCATGTATGAGGTCAGTCTAGCGTATGACGAGCGGCAATCGTCTCTGACCAGCCACGGGATTTTGTACTTCGCGGAGCTTAAGTTCCGCCAGCTGCTCGCTTGGAGCAACACTCTCCCGTCACACCTCCTGCGAGCCAACCAGAACCCGCACTACGTCCAAGTACTGCAGTAAGTTTGTCTCTGCTCCAATCTACGTCCACCTTGAAGCAACATTAGTTTTTTTTTGTTTTTTTTTTCTCGCTTTGTGTCGGTGCTGACTCCGTGGGCCTCTCTGATATTAGCATATGGTTCCATACTGCCGTTCTCTGCCTCTTCAAGCCGTGCATCCAGGAGTTTGGGGTTGCTCACCTTCGGACCCTCACCAGGAGCATCAGCTCCCCGGATATTGTTTATGCCGCTTCGATTGCTCAGTTGAAGGAGCTTGTCCTCAAGTTCAGGCTCCATTTTGCGTCATCCACGTATTCCGTCCTGTGGCATACAGCCTTGATCTACCTCACCAATGAGCTCCTCAGCACCCCCAAGGATGAAGACTGGTTCTTTTACTTCCTGCTCTGTGTGTACGGCTATGAACGTCTGCGCCGGTCGTGGCGGGTGACTGCCTCCATTTCGAGAGCGCTCTTGTCCATGGCCATGCGAAAGGGGAGCATAACAAGCAGCACGGCTCGACGAATCCTGCAAGATCTCAGAGCGGACCACTTTCTCAAAAAGTTTGGCGAGATTCGGGCCACTTTCATGGCGGACTTGGACATGGCTGGGTCGGATCCAAGCAACGCTACTGTTGAAAGGCAGGCTGAGGACTTTGAGCACAATGCCATGCTGAGAGATTATACCAACATTCTGGATGAGGATGAGGATGAGGCATGACGGCGAGGAAGATTGTATTTAGCCTTTGCCTTCTGGCTGGATTTTGAGGGAGAGACTGTCCTTGGTTTGGGAGGGGTTTCGAGAAGCATCTGCCGCTTCGTACGCTTCACATGACTTGAGTTTTGTCGTTGGGCGATACCCAAAGCTACACGAGGGTAGCCCGAGGGGCCAAGAAGGTCCGTTAATCTTGCGGCGGAGTAGTACTCGGTGATGAGGCCCAACAGCAGCAGTCTCCACTGCCCTCGCTAGTTATTAGTAAGAGCAATGCGGCTTCATCCATGAGTCGTGAAGACATGAACAGCCAGTAGAAATGAATAATGACGGGAGACGGCATTTGCAACCAGGTCCCGAGACCCTTCAGGTTGGGGGACATGGGGGAGGGACACTAACATGTTCTACAACCCAGCAACGCCACCTGACAGCCGCTCGTCGATTCACGATTCGAATTCGGAACCAAAGCCCCATATCAAGAGCATGGTGACTCTCATGAGAAGCTCGTCTGTTCAAGTATGCGGCACTAAGACAAAACACGTCTGATTTGACCTGATGCCAGTTAATCATGTGGGGGTGGGCGGGTGGCGTGAGGTGATCTAGGAGGAGGCTATATCTTGTAGCAATGGAGGGCCCTAACACCGAACATATCCGGCGTAGGCTGGTGGTGGAGAATCTTGGTCAAGGTGATTGACTGATGCAACGGAGTATCAGAACTTCAGAAACGAAGTGGAAGATTAGGTGAGCCTAGTCTACAATAGGGTATGAGGCTGGAGGTTTCAGGTTTTACGACGTTACCTCGTGAAAGTTGTCTTCCACGACCGGGCTTTTACGATTGCCTAGTGATGTTTCTAAAGAAAGGAAGACTCCCGGATCAAAAGGATATAATAGACTATGCTTTCATTTCGCATCGGAAAACCATTAGACAAGCAAGTACACTCATAGCAGAGTGATGCCAGTAAAGGCTCGATAGTCGTCCGAATAGATGACCGTCTTGTTCTTCCCATCAACATCGCACTGGTAGATGCGGCCACCGAGATCCGTCACGTAGATGCGCCCGTTCTTGGTATCCAGCTTCAAGCCAACCCCTTCCTTGAAATGCCTGGTCAACACCTCATGGCCGCCCGAGGAGGCCGTCTTTGCCGCGAGACCAGCCTTGTCCAACTTCAACCTGTTCAAAGAGTTGCCGAAAGGAATCTCGCCGCGATCAGTCCAGTACAGAGTGCACGATTCTCCATCCACCTCAAGGTCCACTGGTTCGGGGAGGCCCTCCGCGAGGCACTGGACATCATCTCTCGATGGCGCCGATTGACCTTTGGGCGTTGCGATATTGGCGCACAAGATGCGTCCCTTGTTGCCCTTTGACGGCCCCTTTTGACTCCAGTAGAATTTACCCAGTTTCGGAGAAACAGCGATGCCAACACACCAGTTCGTGGCATCCCGCATGTCCTCCTCGTTTTCAGAACTGCCGTTCTGGATCAGTCGCTCCAGATCGGAGCCGTCGAAGTTGCAGCGGAACACAGAAAGGCCTTCGCGATCACAAAAGTAGAGCTTCTTGCTGGCACTCTCCACTGCTAGTTGCTTGGGCGTGTTGACCGTTCCAGGGGTGAGAATGGTGCAGACGTCTGACCCGTCGAGGTTGGCGGAGCAAACAGACCCGTCAGGCTTTCCCGGATAGCCCATATTGGTCCAAAACATACGACCGCCCGGCTGATCAATACCGATGCCATCAGGCAAAGGCTGATTTTGAACGAGGACCTTTGGAGGCTTTCCATCTAGGCCGAACTGCAGGATCTGGCCCGAGCTCATCGTTGGCTCAGCAGCAGATAGACCAACGTCCAGGACAAGAAGCTTTGGCTCGCTCAATACGCCGTTTTTGACAATTGCTTGGGTTGAAGAAGGAGGATAGAGGCCGCCTTTTGCACACTTGGCGCCCAGTTTACCGTGGTCCAAGTAGTTCTTCTTCAAGAAGTCCACGGTTTTCTCAGGGGACAAGCCAAGCTCTGCGATGTAATGCTCCTCGATGAAAGCCACCGTGTCCAAACCAACCACTAATGATTCACTCGTTAGTCGAACTGCTGCCCCATCCTACATCGGTCTTCTCTTTTGCGATGCACTTACAGTCCATAGTTGAGCAAGGCGACAAACGACTGTTGGCAAAAATCTCCTTCCACAAGGCGTCGATTTCCTCCGGAACAGACACCCCTTCGGCAAGAATGGTCAAAGTCTCGCGTTTAACAGCAGCCCAGAGGCGATTGATGATGAGGCCAGTGGATTCTTTCCTCGCAACATACGGCATCAGTCCTGCTTTTCGTAGCCGTTCCACCACGAACGGGATGAGTGCCTCTGCCGTGTGGCCGCAGGTCATGACTTCGACCAACATGCATTCTGGTGGCCTAAAGTAGTGTGTGTTCAAGACCTGAGACTTTCTGGCAGGAGAAACTTTGCCTATGAGTTGAGATGACTTGTATGAGGATGAGTTTGTTGCTAAAATGCAGTCAGCAGGCGCAAGAGCGTCCAGCTCGGCAAAGACGTCAATCTTCAATTCTAGCTTCTCCGGAACGGCCTCTATGACCATCCAAGCATCTGCGACAGCGTCTTCCATGTCTTCAAACGCCATCACTTTTCCCGGCGTCTTGCCAGTCTTTTGTGCGTACGAGGCCACATTCTCTTTCACGTAGGCAACGCCGTCCTCACGTTGCTGTTTGCTAGGGTCTCGGATCTTGACGGTGTATCCTGTCGATGCCCATACGCAAGCTATTGAGTTGTTGTTAACCTTGGCCCCTGCCATGGTCCTCTTTGATACATACCTATTCTACGGCCAAGGACACCGGCCCCGAGAACGGCAACAGGCCGACTGCGATAGTTGAGAGGGGGCTGCCACGCTGTGACCATTACGATGTGCAGTATATAGAGCCCCCCGATATGCTACTTGGATCTTCGAAATGGCGATGTTTGAGCCATCGGTCAGAGAAGGGCTGACATTCAACAGACTTTGCTCAGTATTATATACCTTCTCTTAGAATGGCACTCATTACAACCGTATCAACTCACCTCCTACGTCAACACACCTGCAGCTCATCGATTCTCACTCGTGGTGCAAGATAATCAACCTTGATGCCCGCCAAATCGGCTCTTACTTCCGCTCCGTCTCTCGTCATCCCGCCACATCAGACTCCCGAGGTCCATTATCTCGAAAGCTTGCCGCGGCTCTAGGAGCGCTGCCACTCGAAGAAGTCATCTGATTCGGTCAAACTCCTGGCGCTGACATGTCGAGTTCGCGAATACACAGAATTGGGAAATATGAAACCGAGCTGTGTTTGCTGTTAATCCTGTCAGATTTGTTTACTGTGCTTCTCGCGCGGGTGCTGTTCATCTTAACAATAGAATGATTCAGCGGCATCTGATCGCTGAGTCGTGATTGGCTATAAACTAGGTGATGGCTCGCTGACCCGAGTCCAAGGATGAGACGCCTTCGTTAGTCGTTCCCGGAAAATGAGTAATATACGAGAGGACTGAGAACTTATACACCCTATTCCCCGTAGACCTCGGCCTACTAGCTGGCTATACATATCTAGCCACATATTAAGTACCCTTTCAAGACTGAGTGACCCGACGTCTTCGGCAAAACGATTCCGACGTAACCGGACTAAATGCAGAATAAAGACGGCAGAACGATGACTTCTACTCGGGTTCACAAGACGAACCGAGGTCGGAAAGAACACTGAAGTACAACACGACACCAACGTCTTAGAAAGGGGCAGCATGCCGCTCTCCGCGGCAACCGGGCTTCACCAGCGAGCACAACAGCTGCCGGGAGCCATACGTCAAGGGGCCTGTCCAGCGGTGGCGTTGTCTACTTGATCTCGACTCAAGTCATCCTGAAAGGTTATACTTGATAGAGAGGTATTGATACTGAGTACTCTAAAGCGAGATATAACAGGGAAAGGGGAGCAATCAAGCAATCATATATACAGCGAAAAGACTCCAACACCCACGATCTCGCTCACGCAAACTCTCCGATAGCGCCCATCTAAACCGTCTAAAACGTTACTGTTGGCAAATCCGACATGTGCACCTTGGCCCCCCCGTACGGCACAAGCCTGTACGACTGCCTCTCCCCGACACACGTCCTCTCCAGCGGCGGCACATCCGGCGTCACGCCAAGATACAGCGGCCAGGAGATCTCGCAGCCGTCGACAGTCATGTAGTTCGGCGGCGCGCCCTGCTCAAAGATGGGATCAGGCAGAGTCGCCGAGTCGCTTGCGCCATGGTATTGCAGCGTCGAGGGATCAATGGCGACGTTCCACGGCTTCGTGCTGTTGACATAGTAGTCCCGCAGCTCTGCAAAGGGCAGGCCGGAGATTCCAGGGCCGCTGGGGTCGTAGTACGCGTGTGGCAGAGACGAAGTCTGCGAGAAGCCCACGTCCAGCGCGTAGAGCAAGTTGCCGTAAAACACAGCAACGCTGTCGTTGGGCCGCGGCTCGGTTCTCACGCCCGCAACGATAACGTACGTGATTGTCGTCTTGCCGGGGCTCACAGAGATCTTGGTCATGCCCGTCGTCGGATCGGCATCAGGCGTGAGGCGGGACGTGGACGCGCCAGACTGAGACAGGGTAGACATCTTGCTGTTGGACCACTCGGGCATGCGCAGGTACAGCGTAAAGGGCTTGTCTGCAGTCACCGCATATCGAAGCACGTTGCTGAAGGGATAGTTTGTCTCGCACTCAACCTGCACGGCGCCACCGTTCACCACCGTCGTCACCGTCGAGGGACTCAGCAGGGCGTGGGCCAGGCCGCCGTTGTACATCACCCAGCTGTTGGAGACGAACTTGGGATATCCCTGGGGGTGGTTCACCGTGCAGCAGGGATACAGCGGCTCCATGCCGAACGTCGTGGCCACGCCGCTGTTTGCCGTCGTGAAAACCTGCGGCACGCTGCCGTCGGGGGCGATGGTGCTGAGGGCGAACGGCTGGTTGGGTTGGTCCATGTACTGGTGCGCCCACTTGTCGCCCGTGAGCATCACGGGGAACGCGTTGAAGATGGTCCTCTCGGCTCGGTCAGCGTACGAGTTGTTGCCGAGGACCTGGTACATGTAGGCCAGGGAGTAGCTTGTCTCGACGGCCGTGCAGAGCTCGCTGCCGATGTAAGGGGCCAGGTCGCGCTCCCTCTCGTCGGCGAGGACGGACCCAGAGGCCGAGCCGTGGTACTGAAAGGTCCAGTCGACGGCGTTTTGGCTCTTTACGAGCATTTCGTTGTCCCCAGTCATTCTGTAGATGACAGATGATGCTTTGAGGCCTGTCTCATGTGAGATTCTAGTACTGATACTTCCGTCACAAAACTTCACATACCTTGACCAACGTTGACGCCGTGGATGTACGGAAAGTTGGACGCGTTATTCGGATTCACAACCTCCTGAAACACTCCCTCTGTGTACCAGTCCGCCCACTTGTAGTTCGTCTGGGCGTAGAACAGGTTCATGTTGTCCCACAGCAGCGAATCCTGGTCCGACGGATACTTTTCCAGCAGCCACTGGATCGTAATGATGAGATCGTGCACCCTTGCCTGCCCCCAGGTGCAGTCTACGGAACTGACGCAGTTTGCGTGCCCCTGGCTGTTGTTGTGCAGCATCTTGTTCGCCAGCGTCATGAACCGCCGCAGCGCCGTAACGACTCGATCCTCCCACGAGCTGTTCGCCTCGACCAACTGCGTCAAACCAAGGAAAAACGGCGTGCGAGCCCAAAAGTTGCGCGCATCGCCCACCTCGGGCCCGATCCATCCATCAGGCGCCTGGAAATCCAGGACCGTGTCCGCAACGTCGTGGACCTGCGTCTTGAGCCTCTCGTCGTCGAGCTGATACGCCAGCGGCACCAGCCCGTTGAACCAGTACGGCAGCGCCTCGTTGAGCGAGCTGTACTCGGAGCCGCCCTTGCCCGGCGTGTTGAGCCAGCTGGACTGGTTGACGTAGACGTAAAAGTCGTGCTCGTGGCCGGCCTCGCCGTTTGCCATGGCCGTCATCTCGCCGAGCAGCCAGCCGGTGGGCTTGACCGAGCCGAGCGGCAAGGGAGAGAATGTCCATGGCCGGACTGTCCGAAAGCAATAAGCAAATGCAATCAATCTAACAAAGGATGAGATGAAAATGACAAGCAAGTGAGAGGCTCACGCGTCGAGGTGGCAGCACCGGCAAGCGGTATCTGTGCTACTGCTAAAGCAAAAGTCAACTTTTTGTTCAACATGATTGTTCGATATGTGTCGTCCGAGCAAGACCACGACGAGAGGAAAACAGAGACGATGATGAAACAGAAAGAAGAGAAGGGGGGGGTTCGGCTGTGTGTCCTTACAGTCCCATCCGGAATGCATCTCCATCGTCTCTCTATCCCTTGCACGTATTTATGGTCGGTCCTATGCGCTTCTCCCTCGCGTTATACACATCCGCTGCGACTTTCCTTTTCCTCTTGATAGTCTTTCTTGTTTCTTGCTTCTCTCCCTGTTGTTGCAATCTATTCTCCCGCCCCTCCACTCACACAACACAACATCAACACAGCAACCCGGCTCCCTTTTGGATCCTTTCTCGGCCTCTCTTTTCCTCGCCGCGCCTCGGCGTTGCGGGACACTTGCAGGGCAATAAATCTTAATGTCCCTCGCCGTCAGCAGGCCGCGTCCCCGTGACGACTCGCAACTATCGCAGGCCGCCAGAGTTGAGCCGCAAGGCGCTGATTGGCAATGACGCTCGAGAGGTGAGGGATGGTGGTGACATCGTGTCTCCTGTGCGACTTGTTCGCGGGGTTTCTCTGGGGCCCTGAGACGCCGTCCGGGGAGCCTAAAAGCAGGGAGGCTGGGCGCGGAGAGGAGGGGCCAATAGCGGGAGCCGGCGGTTCTATGGAAGGGCATCGACGGGGCTCGAGTCAAGTGCTCAGACGCGGTCCTTGATGATCGGCAGACGGCAGTACAATATCATTCATCACATGGCGAACAATGAGATGCTACCTCAAGCAGATGGGAAGAGCTAGCTTTATAAGGCAGATGGAGCAACTAGCTTTCAGGGTGCAGCAGGGTATGGACTGTATCACCACCATCAAATAAGAGGCTGCATGGACACAGCAGCTGACGAATGGTGGCATCTTTCATCTACCAGCTCCAGGGTTCTAGAAGCGACAACGCTCGCAAACTGTATCTCGTTCTCGCACAGGAACCAAACGTGCCGGCACTTCTCGAGATTTCCAATCAGATCATGCGCCATCAACGCCGAGATGCCCTTACGGGAGCTCCTCTCTCGATACGACGTCGCGGCATTCCCGCATTTTCCACGCGCGAAGCAAAAGTACAGTTACCCTGAAGCTGAGATGAGCCTTTGTACAGATACTTGTCATCTCACAAATACGAGGAAGCTTTCAGGTTGTATACAAGCGCCTTCGAGGAGATGCTTAAGTAGCCATCGCAGAAAGCCAAATCCGCAACCCATCCCAACAACAGAATAGCACCCCATCACCATTCACCCATCACCACAATCTTCCCCCATACGCCAAGAACCGAACGAGCTTGCGCCGAAAGAGACAAAGACGCGGGGAAAGCGGAGCATCCAGACAGACCTGACAAGGCATGGAGCCGAAAGGAATGGCTAGCCGAGGAGGAACTAGCAATAATAAGCATTCAACGTAGCATCACCAACAGCATCAAAGAAGAGGGGTCCGCTTACAGGTTGCCCTATTGCCCGTCATTCGCACAAAAAAAACCTTGAAGCCATTCGAATCTCACAGTCACTCGTGGCCATGGGAAGAATATCAAGTCATCAAAACTATGCAAAAAGCAAAGGACCTCGTGCCTCATTCGCGCAGCTTATGCTTCGGGCTCTGCTCCGTTTCCACTCCAATCCGGAGCTGCCGCCTTCATTCGGCAGACTCGCTTGTAAGTCACAATTCCCCCTCTTTCGGGGACGCACTCGTAGAGGGTCTCAAAACTGTACTTGCACCAACGTGCTTGTTCTTTTGCATATTCTCACCTTGATACCTATGGAGTACATATGAGTAAAATCTAGAGCTCGTAAAAGAAGAGGCGCAGCAGTTGACAGATCTGGAAGGTGATGCATCCCGCCCGCAGCCGAGCACCCGAAGCACCGCGTCCTCTGGAAGACTTCAATGTCAGAGCTGTCAGACAGCGGTGAATCGGGGAGCCTAGGCCATGCTTGTCCCCATGGTCGTCCAAGTTGTTTCTTTTTGGACTCGCACCAGTCATGGACGTGTTATTAATCCTTGTTATAAACGGGCCTATATTTGGATATGGCCGATTACACGGGCAAAAGCGATGCATTTCGTCTCCGCCCCGGTGCATCTAGGGACAAATGTTACTTCGTACAGATGCAAGCTACCTACGATAGAGCATCCGAGTGCGTGCGAATCATCCAGACTCTTCTTACAATGTTCATGTACATACATCAACGACGACAAGCACGGCCTGTTCGGTTGGTGCCACGCAAGTCCCACCGCTGCGCAAATCCGCCTCTCACCCCGTAAACCGCCTCCTTTGGCAATTCTCACAACATCACTATTTAACATTCCCCTTTCGACTAATACCAGGCAAATTCACACAGATCCCATTCCTCTTTCTCTTCCGTTCCACGCAGTCGAACGTGGGCACTTTGGCTTCAACCTTCGTTGAAAGCCACAGCATCAACTCACCGAAAACGGTAGAATTCGTGCTGCGCCATAGTTCCAGAACCAAGAAAGTCAAAAAGGAAGCTCATCATGAAACTCAATACATCTATTTCTCAAGGCAAGATGAAAGTACACTGTACTTATCGCATTTGAAACTCGGCTTTTCTCCTCTTCAGGCTCTTGTTTCGCGTCATTCGAACGCCCAACCTCCGTTTCCACACAAGCCCCCTTTCCCACCGACGACATCGTATCCTATCGCGTCAGTTAGAATCCACCTATCCTTCACCGAAAGATATCGTGCCTATCCATCATGCAGCAATTCGTGTAAGAAGACAGTAGTCATCCGTAAAGGAGTCATCCCAAAACCCTGGCACCGCTCCACCGAGACGGAAAATATCGAATCCACCATCACGAAGGTCAGAACAAGTCCACATATATTCCAAGGACGAAACAAGAAACAAGACCCTGTTCGAAACAAGCATTGAAGCCAGTATTCCGTTGCCCGCTCATGTCTGGTTAATGCCACCAAATCTGACAGCGGACCTAACCTCGTAATGACAGTCTCGATGTCAAGTCTCCGCCACCTCATCAGCCCTTCCCCCTATCGCCATGATTATCCCCTGTTCCTCATCAATCCACCGTCGCAGCCTGACGTGGAAACAGCTTAAAGCAAGCGCACAAAAGCATATGTGTGTGTGTTTCATCTGGACATCGGTCAAACTAAGATCTGCTTGTCTGCCATGTCTAAAGCTGCACAACATCCGGACATTGGTCAATGTAAGCATCCACCAGATGACACACTTCTGCTTCTGGCCAAGACGGAAGCGATCGAGTAGCCAAGCCAAGAGGTTAAACAAAGCCATGTGTTCGATCCGAACATTCCGTGTCTTAAGACTCGAACTGCTAACCCATGTCCACTTGCCTAGCCTCGGAATCACCAGTGGATTTGCACAAAGAGAGGACAAAGGGAACAGAGTCATTATAGTGAATATTGATCGCTTGTAATGAGTGTAGCTCATTGTTCGCTAGATACATGGCGAGTCGCGCCGTATTAATCTATAGTAGCAATAGGTATCGTCGACGGTGTCGCGTATGCCCGCTGAATTACCTTTGGTACTGACTGTCCAGTCAAAACTATTCACGTCTCCCCTCTATGTTCATCCGTAAACCATGCGCCTTTCAACATCTAATGTCCCACAAACAAGCACACATAACAATCCCAAGAACCCAATCGTTTGTCGTAAGGCACCACAGCCACCAAGATCATCTGTACACATTAGAACCCCACACTCCGCTGTCGTGGAGGCCGAGACACAGTGGAATGTGCATTGTATCTCTGAGAATTCTTTTCCCCCGTAATGTACTTAGAAAAGAAAAGATGCGACGAATATAAGACAGGTATATAACGTCGAGAAGGTGTACTCGAATTCGAACCAGGCAGCCTGGCCGCCAAACGCAATCTTTTTGCTCTGGGGAGTCGGGTGGGCAACCTTGGTCTGGGGATCGCGCACAAGAAGCTCTTCTCGGTCCGGCATCTGCGGAGGATCAATCGCGTAGCCAATCGGCGTCCACAGAGAGCTGCAGATGAAGATGAAGGTCAGGGGTGGCCAAAAGGCGTGTGTCACCAGGCAGATGAGAATATCCCTCACGCGATGGCTCTCCTGGAAGAAGCAGCGGTACGAAACGAGGGTGGCGGCGACCAGGGTCAGGTAGACGAAGGCGAAATGGAAGAAGGCCATGTAGTTGAAGAGAATGGCCCACAAGCGACGGAACATGTTCTTCTTGAGCTTGGGATCACGCTCATTCAGGGCCGACGAGAGCGAACCGGTGGGCTTGAAGGCCTGCGTCTGTCCACCTAGCCACTTTGGCAGGATGAAAGATCGAATGATGCAGAGAGCAATGTAAGGCGACATCCAGAGCTGGTACCGAGACCCGCGCTGGCCGGTGTGGTAGCCGGCGGGGATGAAGAGGACAAATTCGCACAGGCGGTTGACGATGGTGTTGGCAAAGCAGGCGCGGATGAGCCAGCGGAGCTGCGTGTCGTTGGCGTAGGCGACCAGCGGCTTGCCCATGATCAGGATGACGGGGATGGCAAACAGCGAGATGGACAGCAGGATGGTGTACAGACTGAGCGAGGCGTAGAGGAAACCGGAGAAGCGCTGGGCAAACGTCATCTGGCGAACCTTTTCACCCCACAGACAAAAATTGAGCTTGAACGACGTGTCCACAGTACCAATAGCCCATCGGGTACGCTGCTTCAAGTGACTGCCGTAGTCTTCGGGAACGGTTCCGAACTGGAGGGGCTCGTGAACGTAGGCCGTCTTCCATCCCTTGCCGAGCATCAGAGTCGAGGTCGCCACATCTTCGGCCAGCGAGCCCAGGGGAAAGTTGCCAATCATTTCGAGAGCCTCCCGTCTGGCGACGTAGCCGGATCCAGTGCACCAGGCGACACCCATGGCGTCCTTGATGGGCTCGATGACGTGGACGAAGAAATCCAGGGACTGGGCCAGAGGGTCGGAGGGCGGGGTGTTGTAGAAGAGCTGGGGCGGGCAAACCAGGGCCATCTTGGGATCCTGAACGGCGTGGGGAAGCAAAGCGCGAAGCCAATCTCGCTCAGGAATCTGCGACCATCGTTAGCCACTGGATCCAACACAATGACCCTTCCGTCACTCTCGGATTCCGTCTTGACAAAACTTACCATGTCGGCGTCCAGGGCAGCCATGTATTCACCAGCGCCGCCAGGCAAATGGTGACTCTGCTCCAAGCCATAGTTCAGATTTCCGGCCTTGAAGTGATGCGGCTGTCCGGGAATCTTGGTCCGAGCCATGTAATACAGGTTGGGATACGTATGCGAGAGCAAGGCGCAATCGCGCTGAAGGCCGGGAGACTTGGCATCGTCCAGGACAATAACTCGGAACTTGTCCCCGGGGTAATCTTGGTCCAAGGCGCCGCGAACGGTATCCATGACAACTTCATCGTCCTCACCACAGCAGGTCACAAAGACGTCGACAGTAGGAACGTCGTTTCCAACCAGCCTCATCTTGGGCCTATGCCTACTCTTCAGGGACCACATTGTCCAGCCGTTGTGCATAAGCGAGGGAATGGCGACTGCCAGCTCGACGGCAATGAAGACCCAGGCCGCGGCAAAGGTGTTGCCCGTGGCATTTTGCGCCAGAATCACGCAGGCGATGCGAAGGCCCAGGTAGACAAGGTATATGCCCGTGTTGGCGAAGGTGAGAAAGGGCGTGAGGCGGTAGAGATGTCTCCGCCAGCCCTTCCAGATTTCGGCGTCGTCGCGTTTGCGCAGAATGGTCACTTTCTCATGAACCTCACTGTCGCTGCTGCTAAGCTCTTTGCTCGGAGAACGTCCGTTCTGCGGCAGGAGAGTGGTTAGGCTTTGGAAACTTGGACTCTGCAGGTTCAAAGAAAACGGGTAAGAAAAGGACGTCAGCAGCGACTTCGCGGCAAGAGTCAAGTCAAGAAGTTATACACAGCATTGCCCCATCACCAATGGATGGCAACAGAGCAGCAAGGGGAGGGAGGACAGGAAGGGGATGCCATACCATGGGAGTCGACGACCTCGAGTCTGTGTATATCAGGTGCTTGGTCGACGACAGGTAATCGTATGGGGTCGTGGCGCCGCTCCTCAGGGTCAGAGAAGGCGAACTGCCCGATCCCACTATCGACGGCGGCCATTGGGGCGCCATGAAGTCGTCAGGATGGACTTGGCTGGAGCGATTGGAGTCAATGTTGGTGGAGAGCAGTCGCGGGTGGGAGTCGTCAGAGCCCGCAGGGTGATGTCGCCGGAAGTCTCCTATCTCGACCATCTCCTCATATTCTTCCTGATGGCTTTGCATCATGGTGGGCGACTGTTTTTATGTGGCTGGGCCACAAGCGAGAGACAAAAGGGACTTATCGGTAGCCAAGGGTTGAGCGAGGGAGAAGCCGGTCAGCCCGGGGTGACCAAGAGATTCTCTCTTTCTCTCGCCAATGATCAATAGCAGTACTGGATGCCGTAGTCCGTATTACTAGTATCGATGGAAGAGGCGTATCCCTAGGCCGTCGTCACAGAGGCGCTGGAATCCACCAGAGAAACGAAGGCAGCAGCAGAGCAAGCTATCCTGGTGCTATCACGAGTATGTCGCTGGAGGGGATTGTTTGGGAGGGCTCTTTTCCGGTAAGAGGAAAAACGATACGTGCTAAACGAATGTGAGCAGCGAAGTTACTCGCCGCAGATGAGAGAGGAGGGATGACGGAATAGCGAAGGTTTGAAGAGCGAGAGAGAGGAGAGATGTGAAAGAAGAAAAGGCTGAGACGGAAGGAGATGAATGCTAGCTGATGAGATGGAGGTGTGGCCGCAGTACTTCAAGTTCGCACCTCGGGCCGCAGGTGCATGTACCGGGTACGGCTGGCGGGGAGCACGGTGTTTGTACCGGGTACGGATCTGCCATGGGTGCGTGGAGCTACCTTGGGTACCTCCAGCGTCTTAGCGTTGGTGAGAGAACATCCATCAGGCACTGCGGGTTCTGCTTCTTTGTCACTCTTTTCCAAGGCAAAGATGCCTGCAACCTGGAACCTGCAGCGTCTTGTCTGTATCACTACGGGTTTACAAGTTCTTTGGTCATTCTGCTGCGTGCTTTTGACGTCCCTGGATGCGGCCGTTTGGCCCGAGAGGCGGCTGGGACGGGCAACAAGTGGGTGGGGATACCTAGGGAGGTAAGGGGAGGAGGGATATTGTAGGGAAGGGAAGTTGACGCCCTGCTTTGTTTACTTTCTGATGCCTTCTTTTGTTTTCTGCTGCGAAGTGTTCGTTCTTCTTCATCGATCAGGGACAGCTGACATCATGTCCTGGTAAGTATAGCACACTGATTGGCGGGATTATCAACATTAGTGGTCGTTGAGACGGCAACATGAGGCAGAAGCCGCCGGGCAGTTTGATCACCTCATGCTGTGTGTGGTCTGGCAGCGGGAGCAACGGGTGGTAGTGGGCTGCCAGTGGGCTGTCAGTGGTCACACAGAGTCAGCAGCTCCCTGGACGAAATTCCAGTTGGAGGTGATTCATGTTCAAGTTGGGCTCAGCTTGTTATTGCATGTACATTTGCGTGCCATCATCACGACCGCCTGCTCTTTCCGGGCACTTTGTGCTGGACCTCGTACGGCGTAGCACTCCGTCTTTTGTAAGAATACCGGCAATCAGGTAAGCTGCTGCTTCGCCTTGCGTTGAAGATGCCTGTGCACACAGACAACAAAGTGCTCGCGTTTTACTTCGTACGGTACCTACTCCGTCCTCGTCCTCGGTCAATCTGGGCCGCTCGAAGTTCAGGTCGAAGGCGGTGCTGCTAGCCTGCGGAGCTGCCAGCTGATGCAGGTACTCGGTACTTGTGTCAGCCGTGCTCTCCAAGCGGACTCTCGGCCGTGAGCGTCCCCGGTTTTCGCATCGTATCTTGTACCGAGTACTGTTGCGCCGGACAGGGTTCCCACCATTTTTCTCGTGTTTTCTGGCGAGCGGCTTGGGCGGGATAAGGCGAGCAGGGGAGAGAGAATCGTCGTCATAGGCTAACTGGGTCGAAAGCGACAGATGCAGTCTAGAGGGAACGCAAGCAACGTTGACACAAGGCCACACACTTTTTTCTCGTCGTCTTGCCTGCCTTTTCGTCTGCTCCTCCAATACGAGGCAGGAGTGGCGTGACGTGGGCCTGGAGTAGCGGTACTTTGCCCATCTCATTCTTTGTTTGGACTGGAGCTGTTGCTGAGTCGTAGGAAGGGAGGGTGCTTCTAATTTTGGATCTCGAGCTCAAAAGGTACCGGATGGACTGTGTGCATTGGTTTGTTCGCACAGAAACTCGAACCTGCCAAAATGGTTAATGCATTGACGCTTGCCCAGACAGCCTTCCAGATGACATGTGTTTGACATGCAGCAGCGCGTGCCAAGCGGAGCAAGACACCAAGTGACGACGGCAGCCGCAGAGCAAAGCTGCGAGAAATTGCCTTGTTCGTTATGCTTGAGAGCGAAAATCGCTAGTCTGCCGCGGGAGGCTTGACCGCGAAACGACGCCGCTGCGCTGATTCGATGCCTCTCGTCCGTCCGTGTCAAGCCACGCGCCTCGGGTTGGGTCTGCTTCATCTCGGACGGAGCTGACGAACCTGCAAAAAGGGGGGTGTCTGTTGCGTCCGTACTGTACAGCTTGTAGATAAGCCATTCCTGCCGGGTGTGATTGGCCCAGAGCATGAAACTGATACCAAAGGTACTGTAAGCCAGAAGCTCCCAATCTCGCCCTGGTTTGCTTAACACAACAGAACTGGAAGCTGCCAAGGTACCCGTTCCCGCTGTCCCCTTTTCCTTGTTGCATCTTATCTCACAGCGCTTGACTGCAGCGTCGATCGTCGCGCGGTTTCCGTGGTGAGACTCGAGTCGGGCTGCTGCCGCTTGACAAGTGACGCTTCGTGCTGGTGCTGCCATGGTTCTTCCTTGTTTCCACAGGCCGAGTAACGAAGCGCCGCAGAAAGAAAAAGAGAGGGGCCAGCCTCGTCTCCACAATCGGGATACGGAACCCGGATTAGACCATGATTGGCTTAGCGCGGATGGACCACTAACGCTTGACACCGGCAGGAAGAGAGACAGCATAAGGTAATCAACATTTGGAGAGAGAGGATTCTGGAAATCCAACTTGAATCTGGATGGAAGCGAGGCGAATACCAATGTGCATGTCTGTCTGTCTGGAGCGCGAGGACACGAGCCATTATCTGAAAGAGATCGTATGGAAGCTCGCATGCTACGGTCATGTGCCCAGCTAGATGGTAGAAGACCAGAGAAGCGCCGACTGGGGAGCGACTCTGCTCGTCGTGCTGGAACCGCTGCAATCGTGTGGATGCATCTCCTCCTGGACGAGGTACCTGTACGACGGCTGCTGCTATCGGTATTGCAATGGCGCACAGACGAGCATACACAAGCCGACAAGCAGACAGGTGGACAGGCAGATCAACAGCTTGAGACAGCCCCGATGGTCGTACGTTCATCTCAACATGCAGGTGGCATGCATGTTCATCTACTTGGCACCGCTTCTCGAGGCCTGGCCTCTTACAGCCTGCAATCACACTTCAACCTCCTCCTAGCATTCGACCTCCGTGTATGATTATGGTTGACCGAGCAAAGTGGCTGGTGTCAGGACAATGATTGCCTGGACCTGTCATTGTGCGTCACTACCCCGGCAACATCGGCTTCTCTCTGTGGCGGGATCAAGAGCGAACCGAGCCTTGTTTTTCTCGTGATGGGCTTGATTTGGTCAGTGAGTGGTTCATCTCATGCACCCGCACGTAACGCCTTATGCGTCTCGCTGCCTTATCTGATGCATGCTGGATCGATGCCACCTGTGACACCAAACCGCCAGGGTCGGTGAACCTGGCAACATGTGCGATGGAGGAAATGCGATGTAACCGCCTCTGCTCAACGGGAATTCGACTGCCAGATCGGCACCTCTTCGCCCAGCCTCGTCTACATGCAGTACTTAGTCCACTTCGTCCGTCTCCTGGCTGCTGAGTGCATCATCCGTCGTCACAGGAGCTCCACCGTCCCAGTTTTTGACTTTTTTTTTTTTTTTTTTTTTTTTTTTTTTTTTTGCTCGTCGTCCATCTTCATCTCCTCGGCCGTAATTCGTCTAGTCCCGAAACATGGGCGATCAAGCTAAATCGAGGCTGTCTGAGGCGGCGCCCACTGGAATCGCATCAGCGCAATGCCTTGGATCAGCGCACGACCAGGACCGCATCTCGGAGCCAGTGGATCGAGCTGCGGCTCACCAGCAGCCCCGATGGCCCCCTGACCCAGCGCTGCAGCACCTCGCGGAACCGCTGAGGCGCAACCGGTCTGTGCGCTAGACCACTAAAGCCCGCCCACCGCGTCCACTAGCGCCGCCTGTGGCCAAAGACGGCAGCGGTGCCAACTTGCCCAAGTACCGGTACGCGGCCCACCTCGGCCAGCGCCAGGCACCCGGTACTTTGCATATGCGCATGTACCGCGTACCTCGTACCTCGTACCTCACCTCTCGCCCATCCCGAGCCGTGCCTGCAGCCTTGCTGGGACGAGGACGAGCTCCTCGTATCGCTGACTTTCGCAGAGTCTCTTCTCACCCCTCCATCCCAATGTCAAGCGACTTGACAAAACCGTCCGGATCGCTCTCGACGCTCGCTCGTTGACCTCCGCAGCTGCTGCGGCAAAGACGCTCGTTTATCCTTTGTTTGCTCTTTTGCTTCTCTCGTTTCGCTTGCCATCGCTCGAGTCCAGACAGCCGCGATGACGATCCGCGTCCTCGTCAACGCTGCGCTGCTGGCCATTCCCATCGCCGTCACTTTGGGAATCCTGTTCGGCCTCCAGTCCCATCGAACAGCAACCGGACAGCCGCCGCTCTTTGCGCCCGAACCGCCCCCGATTCCCACGCCCAAGCCCAAGGTGCCGCATAATGGCATCACAAAGACGAGATACTGCCAGAAGTCGATTGGCATCACGCCCGAGACAAAGGGACAGCAATATACCCGTACGTGCCGCCCACATGTCACCATCTGCAGAAATTTCTGGGTATATGGGTAGCGTTTGTGCTATGGTGAAGCTTCAGGCGGTGCAAAGAGCTCCAAAGCACATCATATTGGTTCAAAGCCTGTCATGGCGACCTGGGATATGATGCTTTGGCGATGGGGCTTTGGCCACCGTTTACGAGGCCAAACCAGATCGCTCCCTCCAATCTGCGAAACCCCAGTATTCGTCACTTCAAGCCTCGACAGCCAGTCGTTGAAAGGGATCGCTCAAGATGCGGCTGGCAGTGTCACTTTGCAGATTCTCCTTCATGCCCGTTCAATCACCGCTTGCATGAATGGCCCAGCTTGATATACTGACAGTTGCCTTTCATAGTGAATCCTAACCAGTGGAACTGGAACACTGGCGATCCGGGAGGCCTTTGCCTGAATGTATGTACATTGTGATCTCGAGATGTCTCGCTGTAGAGTCACTTGCTGATGGTCGATCCAAGGTGACCACGTTTAACAACGGCACATACGCCACAGATACTACGGCTCCCCAGTTCATGATCTCATGGCAGTACCCGCCTGGGCCTGAAGACAACCCCGTCCACGCTTTCCCCAACATCCAGGTCGATACCGATGTATTCCCTGCGACCATCAACACCATATCCAAGGTCGACCTTGATCTCGAATGGTCCTATGGCATCGGCAACGAGACCACGGAGGCTGCGACTCTCGCGGAACTCAAAGCCGACAACCTCAACACCAACGTCGCCATCGACATGTTCATTGACAGCGATAAGAAGGCGGCGCAAGACCCGTCCAAGGCCAAGTACGAACTCATGGTTTGGTTTGCGGCTATTGGCGCTGCCACCCAGCCCATCGGCTTTGCCCAGGGCTCGGTTTCCACCCAGACGCTTGACGGCAACATATTGTAAGTTCTCTTTGGCTGGAATCCGGAATTCTCGCGAATCCACTGCTGACAAGGATGGCCTGCAGCGATCTGTACGCCGGCGTCAACCAGCAGGAGCAAAACGTCTTGACCTGGTACACGGATACGCCGGTGGAGAAGTTTAACGGAGACATTTCTCCTCTGATTAACAGTCTGTTCAAGCTCACCGCTACCGCTGCCGACCTGCCCAAATCTGGCGACTACCTTGGATACCTGGCCCTGGGCTCCGAGGCCTTTTCCGCGGACAAGACCGTCACTCTTTACGTCCCGAAGCTCTCGATAGACATAGAAACAGATACCTCAAGTACCACTTAATAATACAGCGACCTGACTTTTTGTTTTTTATTTCAAATTTGGTCCAGTTTCGAATACCCAGTGCTGCCTCGATAGTTTCCTTATTTGGTCTGTTGAATCGGTCTGATTGGGCGTCATTCTAGTGGAATATTTTACCCGTCGATGGACATACTCGGCTGAAATGATGCTGCCAAACCCCTCTCTGAGTGCAACCTCTGGTGGCAGCGACGATGAAAAAATCTCCTATATCGATGACGGCACGCCTAGCGCTTGGCGAAACACAACATCAATCAATCGATCGAGCGAGAACACGGCATCCCAGCAGATCCGATCTTGGGTTACAGGCATGGTCGAGCGGTGTGCAGGGATTGGAGAGAGAAGCCCTAGGTTCTGTTCGATTGTGGTCACAGCATTGTGTGAAACGGCGTCTAGCAGTATGGAGTTCGGAGGGGGCTTCTACTAGTTGAGCGTGGCTGTTTCAACGTTCACTTGAGACGGCGTCGATGGCACCAACAACGGAGCTCGAGTGACATTTTCTTCACGGTGAAAATTTGTTCTACTCTCCCCTTCTTGTTGTCGCACTTGTGTTTTTAGTGCCAGGTCCTCCCGACAGCTCGGGTCTAACGTTGGAAGAGTGGCACCCCATAAAAGCACCGGCACACGGAGATGATCATGGCAAAACTCTTCGGGTAAAAAGGCTGCGGACGGACGGCTTAATTCATCTGGGCAGCCTTGCGATCGACCAATGAGATGCGTTTCGGACAAGACTTATTTTTAGAAGGTCAATGCTTTTTTTTTTCTTTTCCCTTCTATTTTCCCTCCACATGTATCAGCCTCGTTGGCGGCCGTTGCAGAAATCTTCATGATTGCCTATGCTGAAACGGAGTCGGATCTGACAGTGACCGGGAGTGAGAGTGGGTTTCACGGGAGTTGTGGTTCTCGATGACGATTGTATGTCTCATTGACTGAAGGTTCTAGCAAAGGAGATTGCACGTGCCTGCATGTTTCAACGCATGATAGGAAATACGGCTCTTGGTCTCGATGGACATCGCGATGCTGAAATCCGGATTTACCGTGACTCGCTTCTTCCCGCGATGCAAAATGTTGAGTTGTCGACGAAGGCGGGACGAGGATGCCTAAGTTGTCAAGTCCCAGCGCTAGGCTAGAGAAAGAGATGGAGGAGGGAAAAAGGCTCATGTCTTGCTATATCGCCACCCCGACGTCGACGGAGTCCGGGTTTAGTAGACGGTCAAACGGTATCTCGTGGTGTTTTAGCGCAGACTATGCCGTTGCTAGTATTTCCTTGTTCCTGACAATCCTCATGAAGTTTTATGGACTTTGTGCCTTGGTCGAACCCCTGGCTCGTCACAGGAATTGTGGTGCCGTGGCCCACACCGAGAAGGGCCGTTGATTGCCAATAAGCAAATCCTGTGGATTGATAAGGACGAAAGAGGTAATACTGCATACAAGGACTATCACATACCTACAGTCTGGCATACAAGTGAGGTATGGAGCTTCTCGGCGATGTGTTGTTTCTGGCAGGTGGACTCCGTGTTGTCTATAGACGGCATAAGAAGTGATGACTTCATGTTTGTGGTTGGTGCCCAAGAAGACGAAGTTGTTGAAAGGAAGCTTGTTTTTGTTGACGATGGAAGCGAGCTCGATCGACGATGGTGATGATGGATTTGTCTTCAAGGCGCTTTATGCGCTGGGTTGAATGGGAATGTGTACCCTGTGAGAATGTTGATTGTTTACTTTGATGCTTTGATGCTTGATGTTGTGACGGAGATAGTTGCGATGTTTTTTTTCTTGGAAGTGGATGTGGTTGACATTTGGGATATCGTCATGTTGACAGAGACGCTTTGTTGTTGAAGCGGGGTGGGAGATAACCCCCTTGTGATGCTTCTTTGCCGCGTTATGCTGAGATTGTTGGACCGTGATGGGAACGTGGGCGAGTTCAGTTGCGGTCTGGACGTGGACAACATGATGAGCCAGCTACGAACGTTTCTTTGGGCAAGTCCAATACTGCGATTGATTCCACTTCCGTGGGCTCAAGGATGCGCAGAGTGACGATGAAGGGGTACAGGGTTGGTTGACCAATGATAGACTGAGATGGGACATGTGCTCATACAGAACGACTCAACTGCTGGATAAACACTCAGTCAAGCTATTCATTGACCTCCTGGTTTGCTCCATCTGCCAGAAAGCAAAGCGAACCAATGATTATGAAAGTGCTGCGGCAAGTATGTTTCGCTGTCTTCAACCCGAAGACACAGCGATCGATATGAAGAAACGCAACCAGGGAGAACAAGTCAAGACCGGAGAACACCAGCGCGCGGGACCAAACATGAGGTGGTGTCCATAGGTGAAGCTACAAGCCTGACTAGGGAGCAGTCTTAAGGAAATCATGTCAGAAAAACGCCCACTTGACCTTTCCAAGAACCTTTCTATTGCCTCAATATTGACTGACTTCGAGCTCCTTCTCCACCAGCTCGATAGCCTCGAGATATGCCCCTAATCATCGTCAGCATGTCGACAGCATCGCATGACAGGCCACCTGCTAACTACTCACCCGCAACATTCCATCTCCGATTCGCCTTTCGTAAAAGCTCCAGACACAGCGACACCTGCGAAGTATACCCCGACGCATCCGCGGAGACCGACGTAGCCGTGAGATAGACGAGATTCGCCAGGCACTGGTATATGCTGTCCAAGAACCAGGGCGACAGGCTGGCGAGGTTCTCAACGGACTCCTGATCCTGCACCATTTCGCCGAGGACTTCTACGAATGACATTGCCTTGGCGATGCAGTCCTTCATGATGGCTTGGCAGCGGAGGGCGATTTCCCGGGCGAGCGCCATTTCGGCCACGTCGAGGGCTCTCTCGTTGTATATGGCGAATGAGTCGCAAGAGTGATGATCGCATAGCTTCATCAAGGCGCTGAATAATTTACTCAGCTCCCAGAACAATGAGACTTGTCAGCAAATAGGAAAACTCACCTTAGACAGACGCCGACGGCGCTGTAAAAGTGCATCATGCTGGACCTGTCTTTGCTGATGACGTCTAAGAAGGACCATATGACCTGGCTTAGGACCTCGACGTCGTTTTGCACATGTGTCAGGCTCTGCGTATCGTCGTTGCAGTGCTTGATGACTTCGCCTTGGAGATGGGAGGCTTGCGCTAGGCGGGCAAAGGGGCTTGCGGATAAGTGTTTGGATGAGGAAAGGATGAGACGTTCAGGGTACATGGCTTGCTGCGGACTGTGTGAGCTTCTGTACGCGGACTGATGAGATTGATCGTGGTGGCTTACTCCAGAGTCCCAGGCGTCGTCGTTGACAGGGAGATGAGATGTTGTCTTGGGGTCGGCAGATAGGAGAGGCCGGTTGTCGCCAACGGAGGTGATATATCTATCAAGTGATTAGCATCTCGTTTCATTAGATTGATCAGAAGCGAGGATATACCTCTCGAGTATCACAACCAACCACCAGACCCGCTGTCTCTCCTCCCAGTCTATCCAAGTCCGCGGCTGGTCCAGAATCTGAGGGGCTTCTCGATGATGAATGCCAAGCGCCATGGCCTGCGTCACGCAGCATCCCATGGAAACATATGCAGCGGGAAATATGCCATGTCCCATCTCATACACCGCGATAAGCAGGTTCGCCTGCAGCTTGAGCAGCGTATAAACGCCCACAATTTCCAGAGAAGCCGCAAACTCCTTGGCGCAGACGTAAAGCCCATCTCGCACGGCGTTGGACGAGTTCCCTGGGACGTGCTGGATGAGCTTCATGGCGAGGAGCAGCAGGCCGAAATCCGCCCTCATACGACCACCGAGCTCTGCGTCGGCCAGAGAGGATAGTCGCACGCGGCTGATGATGGGCATCCACTTGTGGACGGTCTGGAAGTACTGCGCCATGATGATGGCGCTCTGCGCCTGGTCACCCAGGTGAAGCAGAACGGCGGCCGGGATCATGTCACTCGGCGGCGGCGGCGGAGCATCGGGGCGGGTCTGGATATCCGTATCTAGGAAGAGCTTCTGGAAGCGGAGGGCCGCCGGGTAGAATGCGCATGATAGGCTGCCGGTTCCTTGAGTGGACGACGCCGAGGTGGACTGAGGCTGCGGGGAGAGAGTGCCGACGTGGTTGGCAACGAGAGACTCGAGCTCTAAGATCCGTGTTTTGAGCTCGTTCTCGGACTGCCGATTGGTGTAGTCGCATGGTCTGCGTAACCTGTGGGTTGTAAGTGAGTTAAGTCGGGCCAATGAGACGGTAGGAATTGGGACGAGAAGGGAAATCGGGGATCGGGGCAGACAAGGCGAGGCGGCCGCTCTAGAAGGCAGTATGGAAGATGTAGGAGCCGAGAGATTGAAAGACCGAGAAAGGCACATATTGACTAGAGTGACTACATTGAAGCGGTAAGGTGTAAGAAAGGGGGGCGTCTATTGTACCTGGTGCACAGAGAGCAGCTGGGCAAGGCCTTGTCGCACCGCCGCTTGTACTTTTGGCACGCTGCGCAAGCACGCGCCGCTTTCTGGCTGGATGGAGAGGACGATGTCTGGCTCATCTGGCTCACATCGGAAGACCCGAATCTAAGAGGCAATTGTCTGTCTGTCAGTACAAAGAGCGTGACGGTGGTTGACGGTGATGATCCATAGCTCCGGAAGTTGGTACAAGCGGCCGCTCAGGCGCCGTAGACGAGATCCGGAGCGGGAGCGCAGACGGATTTGTCTGCTTTCGATTATACACGGAACGTCCCCGGTCCACTCACAGCACTTGGAACATCGGAGGCGGCTCGAGGTGACGGAAGCGGGATTGGCTTCGTTGTTGGTAGGTTTTCTACCCGTCTTTTCGTTGTGTCCGTTCGTATATAGTGAAGATGAGATTACATGAGAAGGAGAAATTGACGACGAGTTTGAGAAAATGCTTTGAGAATAACGGACTCGGGAAGAGGCTGAGCTCGCTCAGAGTCTAAACGCTGGAGCGGCCGCGCCCGAGCGGGAAAAACCCGCTCGCCCCGCGATCCGCCTTATGGGGAGCTCCGGGGTTAACACTGGATCCTCAACCGCCCGGTGTGTAAACAGCCGGCGTCTTTCTCGAGCGGCGTGGAGAGACAGGGCAATGAGAGCGGATGGGAGGCTACAGCTGGAGTGGTGATGCCTCGTCTACGGAGTTAAGGCGGACGGATGGAGAGAGTCTTGAGGCGATATGCGCTCAAGATGGGCGATGTAGGCGAATGGAGAGGTCTATAAAGGATCAAGACGATGCTGTTGAGTGTCGAGAATATCATCATTCACATCTCGAGCCACTTCGACCTAGGTACAAGCTCGTATACGGCCTCTTCTTCAACTCGTCACGAAACCTGTAATACAGCCATGGCTCGCATCTGGTTTGTCACGGGCTCGTCCAAAGGCCTCGGCCTCGCCATTGTCGAAGCCGCCCTCGCAGACGGCGACAACGTCGTCGCAACTGCCCGCGACCCATCCACAGTCAACCACCTTCTCGAAAAGTACGGCCCGGATCGCATCCTGCCGCTGGCCCTCGACGTCTCCAAGAATGACCAGGTCGAGAGCGCCGTCAAGGCCGCCGTGGACAAGTTTGGTCGCATCGATGTCGTCGTCAACAACGCCGGCTACGCCATCCCTCGAGCACTCGAGGACACGTCTGTCGAGCTCTTCCGGGCGCAGCTCGACACCAACCTTCTCGGCACTGTTTTCGTGACCAAGGCCGTGACCCCGATCCTGCGGAAGCAACAGTCCGGCCGCATCCTGCAGGTCTCTTCCGTGGGCGGCAGACTGGCGACTCCTGGATTGTCGGCGTATCAAGCTGCCAAATGGGCCGTCGGAGGCTTCACCGGCGTCGTGGCCAAGGAGTTGGCGCCGTTCGGCATCAAGCTGACCGTGCTGGAGCCCGGCGGCATGAAGACGGACTGGGCTGGCTTTGCAGGAGACGAGCTCGTCATCAGCGAGCCGTATCAGCAGACGGTGGGAGAGTTCCAGCATATCCGGGAGCAGTACAGCCAGTTCCGGTCGGAGCCGAAGAAGGTGGCGGATGTGATTGTCAAGATCTCCAAGGTCGACGACCCGCCGCTGAAGCTGCTGCTGGGCCCGGAGACGGTGGATTTGGCGAAGCAGGCTGCGGCTGAGCTTGCGGCGTCGGATGAGAAGTGGAGGGATGCGACTCTTCTCAAGATCTGAGATGAGTTGATGGATATGAGATGATTGCCTTGACTAGCGAGTTATAGAGAGTATGTAGAAAGAATTCTTGTCGTTGTGGCAGTTCCAGCGACTTACATCCTGTATATGAATGAAATGTCCCTTTGCGTCGCTCGAAAGTTGAACCCGAGACAGTCCTAGTTAAGAAACGGCAAAACGACGAAACGGCAGTTACGGAAAATATAGCCTCAATATCCCATATGTATAATACTCCTCACAAGGAGAGCTCTTCTTCCAAGATAAGAGATTGGTAAGCGGCGTGACGATAGTAGTTGAGGCGACAACAGCTTGAGACGTTGGCGATTCATGATCTGGAACCCACCCTGTAATCATTCCTGTATCTTTACAGGTAGCTCGCAATCCCCAAAGTAGAATCGCATGCTCTTCCGCATCTGATTTGGTCATAGAGTTTGGGGCTAAACCGTGTGGACAAGCCATGCGCCAGTTGGTAGTATTTTTGGGTAGCATTTGCTCTGTTTTAACTTGATTTCCTGGGTCAGTTGCCACGCTGCTCAACTGGTTTGCTGCCTTGATCGGCCAACAGAGACATTGTCTCATATATGAACGAAATCACACAATAATTGTACATTGTCTCTGCGCACGAAGTGTGTTGATGTTCGGTATCAATTCATCTTCTCAAGATCATAAATGACTGCACGAGCACATGTACATTTGGCTGACATCTGACGGATGACTGTAGTACCTCCCTCCCACTTGGACGTTTGCGGTTGGCGGAGGGCAAAAAGTTTTAACACAAGAATAAGAAGCTGGGCTTTCCGCCATGAGTGCCATTGCGGCCATCTCAAATCACGCATCGATCATATCAATTGTTTGCTATCATATTGCCAATGAGAATCTTCAGTGTCCTCGCTCTGGTGCCGGCTCTTGGTGGCCTCTGTCAGGCGGCTTATACAGGCAACATCCTCAAGCCAGCAGTTCGGGCTGACTACGATGTCATCATCGTCGGAGGGGGTCCTGCAGGCCTCAGTGCCGCAAGTGGTTTGGCCCGAGTCCGTCGAAACGTCTTGTTGATCGATTCAGGAGACTATCGAAACGCTGCCACTCGGCACTTGCACGATGTGATTGGGTTTGACGGTAGGTAGTCTCCTTCAACAGGAAGCTCAACTGTATGAAACAAGCTGCTAAACACTGAACAGGAGTCACGCCGGCATACTTCCGCTGGCGAGCCCGCAACCAGATTCGAGAATATGGCACCGTCAGATTAGTAAACGGCACAGTTACCAAGATCCAACCACAGGCGGACAATTCCTACTTTACAGTCTCCGCCGACTATCCAGATGACCGTAATCTCACCTTCACCGCTCGAAAGATTATTCTGGCAACAGGATTACGCGATTTGATTCCCTCCACGCCGGGACTCCGCGAGAACTGGGGTAAGGGCATATACTGGTGTCCCTGGTGCGACGGTCATGAGCACGTAGACCAGCAGCTGGGCATCTTGGGGCCTCTGGAGAAGGGGCCTGGTGCGGTTCGCGAGATTATCACTTTGAACCAGGACATCATTTTGTTTGTCAACGGCACGGACACGCCTGATGAACGCACCGCCACGGAGGAAGACTTTCCCCAGTGGGAGCAGTACCTGGAGCTGCATAGCATAAAGATTGATAACCGAATCATTACCTCTTTGGAGAGGCTCTCCAATGGAACCACTGGAGACGAAGACCCCAGCCTACCGTCCGTCCCCGAGCATGATCTCTTCCAGCTCAACTTTGAGACTGGCGCGCCGGTCACTCGGGCGGCTATCCTGACCAATTTTAAAACGGCGCAGAAGTCAACACTGGGGGAAGAGACTGGCGTTGTTCTATACGGCGGAAAGCTCGCTGTTGATGCGTCGCGAGGCTTGGTCACAAATATCCCGGGCATCTTCGCCGTCGGAGATGCCAATTCGGATAATACTACCAACATCCCGCATGCCATGTATAGCGGGAAGAAGACTGCCGTCTACATTCAAGGTAAGCCACATATCTTGGACTTACCTCTCGAGCATTGCAACCGAGATCAGAAGCTTACTTGCGGCTACTTAGTGGAACTGGAAACTGAAAATGCGGATGCCGAGCTATCAGTTCAGTATACCAAGACGAAGAGAGAGCTGGAACATCACATGCGAGCTTTGTGGTCGCGCATGAACGTACTAGGCGAAGTCCTCTACGCGGGAGAATTTGATCAATGACAACCGAAGAGGAGCAAGCCGGACATAAGGTATCTCTCATGATTGGTGTTGTTCGGGATCAGTGGGCATATATAGAGCAAAAATAATAATATTGAACCGCGTGGTATCCGTGTATTCTCCCCATTTTCTCTGACCGGCTTATGAAGCTGTTATGTCTATAAGTAATCCACGTCATTGATTGTTTGGTCATTCCTAACTCAGAGCACAAGGGCATCTGATTTTGCAGTTCCGGAGAAGCTGGGCGGCTGTGGATCATGAACCTTCCATTGATCGAGCATTCGCCGAGCTTCATCTCGCTGCGTATCCTCCAAAGCAAACTGAGAAACAATCGTCATGGAAAAGCTCGTCCGCACAGCATCGCCGCAAAAGGGATTGATCGTGTTCAGATACATTGAAGCATTGAAGACGCCCATCGCGTATGCCGAAATCGCGGCTTGGTGAGAATCGACCTCCGTCTGGCCGTCGGGGCCGATGCAATACGGAGCTTTGGAGAGTGAGATGACGAGGAGGACTGTGTGAAGAATCATGTGGGTGGCGCTGTATAGGGAGAGCATGCTTGCGGTGAGGGTTTCGTTGTTCGCGATCATCCACGAGCTGGAGAGTGGATTCGCAAGGACTGATGTGGGAGAGGCGACGGCCATGCAGGCATTTTCGGGGGTAAAAGAGGATTGGGTGCTCAGTGTGATCATCTCGCAGTGCTCTTGGCTGAACTGGAGCCACCACTCTTGCAATTGTGCCAATACAGTCATCGTCCTCTCCTCGATATCAGCTTTGCGGGTGGTAGAGAGATCATGGACGCGGTTTACGGAGCGCCTCAGCGTCGCACCCTTTTGGTCCAAGTACGGAAGGCGAAGCACTTTAGTGAAGGAGAGGAGGATATCGATCAGTCGGTCGTAGCAGATCTTGTGCTTTTGCTGGAAGGGAATGGAGAGCCATTCGGGAGAGGAGAAATTGGCAGATCTGTTCTGCATGATAGAATAAAAGGCCTTGAGATGAAGATTGGTTAGCCAACATGAAGATCCAACCTCAAGGATCACATTTACGTAAAGACGTATCATGAGCATTCTCACCTCTCTGACTCTCAGTGAACGCATCACGCTATGAGCGAGGCCACAGACACAATTCTCCGGCCCTCGTCTCTCCAGCATCTCCGTGGCTGCCGCATGGTGAAGAAGCTCTGCATCAGAACTGGCCCCCTGTAGAGCCTCGTAGAAGGAAAACATGATCGGAACGCAAATCTCTGCAATTTCCAATATGCTTAGCCCTTCCGATCCTACAGCCTCCTTGGGCACAGATGCCGCCATCACTTTCTTCGGCTTAGGTCCGAGTACTGTAGTACGATAGCTTTGTAGTCCAGCCAGATACCACCTCACAGCGGCTACTTTTGCCCTGTTGTCGTGATTAGTTACGGCATGGTATAGTAGTGCCGCTGCGTGCATCGCGTATCGAAGAGAGGACGGCAGTGCGTTTGTCGCTGCCAGATGGGGGAGCTCGAGGATCCATGACTTGGGCCTATTGGTGGAGTAGCTTCGGCGAGAGCTCATGATGAGCTGAGCAAAGTTTCCAACGAAACAATATTCGTTGTACGCTGCCGCATCTAGTTGCGGAGGGATGGATGGATTGTAGTCAAAGGTGGTCATGCCGAAACAGTTTTCGTCGTCAAAGTGCGATTTGGGCCGAGTGCTTGGGAACGACAAATCGCCATACTGGCACCTCTCGCCCTGCTCTTCGATCTCAAGAAGCTCGGTGTACGATTGTGCGTCCTCAGTATCCCCTGTAAAGTCAGTCAAGAGGGCTGGGGACGCGGGAGAACCGTTTGTTAAAGACCTGCTGTCCTCAACCGTGCCTTGTTTCTCTAGAGTATCATCTGTAGAAGAAGGCTTTTCCGTCCGCTTTTCCGCTTCGTCCTTTGCAGCGACCGTCTTCTTCGTTCTCTGCTTCCTTGGCCTCATTGAACTGCAAGATACCTTCTCCGTCATGTCCAGGAACACTGCACCGCGAATTGCTCCTGAGCAGGGGAGACCGAAGCGAGAACAGTTCTTACAGCATCCGGGCCTCTCATCGCACTGCACCGACTCAGTCAGATCCGTCTTGTTATTCGAGATTGGGTTTCGAGAAAGGAATGCGTGAACAGGAAATGTGTGAACAGGCACTGCATTGCTCTCACCTTGACACGGCGTGCAATGCACTGCTCACAACCCTTGCTGCGCGGTTGTCTTCGAACAACAGTTGTTGTTGACATGGTGGCTCAATTGTTCCAAGGTCGCCGTTAGACTCCTGTTGCCCGATACGTCTGCGAGGGTTCGACAGCCTTTGTCATTCTCAGTCCTTGGAAATTGTTGTTTCACAGCGAGAAAGAATTCCAGAAATTTGCAGTAGTCGTCATCCGCAAAGGGGGGATTGGCCGAAATGATGGGTGACAAAGGACGCTCGTCAGTTACGTATCTCGATAGTTCTGTGCAAATGTTGAATGACACTGGAGAGCAGTTGGGAACAGTCCAAGACAATCAGGACAAAGGAGTCAAAAGAGAGCACCCTTTGAAAGCACGTGTCAGAGTGAGAACTTGTTCTGCTGAGTATGGTGGGTGATGAAACGTTTAGCAAGAAGCCATAGTGATGACGCCTCTTGGGACCGTCTCTGCCCGGGATGCTTGCCACGAATAACGGGTTGCTCCGCCTCCGTATTTTGCGGGCTCAGGCTAGCAGATGACAGACGCATGGCCGGTTGCTAAACCGTCGCTCAACGTAGCGCTGAGACTAGTTACTGCCCCCCGCAAGAGCCCGTGTGGTATCAGATGGCGAGAAGGTTTATATGCTAATCCTGAAGCCCGAGCAAAGAATGCCTGTAAGGTCTATAACTTGAGCACGAAACATCATGTTTTAGCGGAATATGGAAAGAGGCGTAAACGTTCTACTCTGACCACATTTTTCAAATGCATACCTCGGAGACAACCAGTCGCTGAAAATCATCTTGCTCTGCAAAGGATGACTCAAGAATGCAGAGACTACCTCGTGACAGAAATGGGATGTATAATTGATGGATTACTCCCGCATCTCAAATTCCCTGCCAAGCTCTTCCCAGATCTTCGGGCCGGGTAAGAGAAATTTATGCGTATAGAGATACCAAACTTTCAATCGACCCTCAGGAGTCTCGTAGGCCGGCGTATTCGGAATCCAAAATCACTGTGCCTTCCTAGGCATCATATAGCTCCCAGATTACATTCAGGCAAGAGTGTTTGGCCCCCAACTGAGTATTACTGTGGCGACACTCATGAAGACTAATCGGTGATTGTTTCTCAATGCCTTGCATTCACCAATTAAGCACATGATACGCTGATAGACAACAGTGAGTAAGCCTAACGCTACACAATGGAATGGCTTGGAGTGAGCGCTTCTTCGCTGCCTGTAAGAAAGAAAGTCGTAGTAACTGCAGGCATTTCGTTTCTAGAAGATTGAACATATAGCACGATAGCAGTTTCAGTTCCGCGGTTTTGCGTTCTTTGAATGACATATTGTCTCATCGAAAGAGGAGCGCGCCAACGTAGGTGACGTCTTTCGTTAACACTGAGGACGGCACAAAAGACCCATGCATGCGAGATGGTCATGGTAAGAAAGTGTTCCCGTTAGAAGCAAGGGAAGAGAGGCACCAGAGATTCATCATACTGATGCTTAAACATAGACGGCACTTACCAAGATATCGGTCAGCTCGAGCGCGCTGCGTTATAAATAGCCAATGCCGACGTTAACACACGGAACAGCGTCTGCAGTTCGTCAAACTGAATGTGTAATGAATCAAGATATCCTAGCACTGTCGGGGTTGAATAAAGACCTCGCTGCTGTGCAAAGATATACGGTCGAGTAGCCCTGAGCTGCCTTCAATATCACACCGATGGACCGCTCATATCCCGGGTCATAGGGAGCAAAGTTGTGTGCCTTACCGATGCGATGCCGGATTCTCACCTGGCCAACATGGAGACCTAGAATCCAGACTGCACATCGTCATTTCCGGTTCATCTCCTGCCACAGCAATTGGGCTGCTTTTGTTTCCTCACATCATGGTCCGTTCGAGAAATCGCCACCTCATGTCCTATGTGTTGAGAGTTGAAGGTATCGATGGAAATTGAAGCTAACACCATAATTTCTCGATAATCATACTTCAAGTTATCCACAATACCGTCTAGAGTGCAAGTCTCATCAAGACAAATGAATGCTTTCTCACGGCTAGAGAAACGCTGTCAAGCTCGTGGCGGAGATGTCCGGTTGGGAAAGTTACCGAAAGCGGAAATTATCGCGACACTTGCATTAGACCTTCGCCAGTTACCGTAACCAGGAATCTTCCGTCAACTATGGCATTGCCTGGAGCTCAGCTGCCGACTGAGCGCGGAATTCGATGCTAAGCAGCAGTTTATACTCCGTATCTTCCCCCCTGTTTATGGGCATTTGAGTATCGGGAAGTGGGACAAGTCCGCATATGATCCAGGAGAGGTGTATTCTGTGCCTATCAATGGAATGGTCGACGTCGTTCGCGTGGCATTGACGACCGGTCACCATCGATGATTATCCTCTTTGCGGAGTCTTTCGCGACCTTCAGGAGTCTTGTCGGATGAGGAATTCAATATGTCTAGTGTCTTTCCCGAGGGATTCGGGACCGATCTCGGCAAACCGTTTGGAAGTCTGCGTAGAGACGATGGCACTTGGCAGCATGGACAGAGTCAAGGAGGAAGCGGGAAAATCTGCATATAATGTTGATGATACCCTCTTGAAGAGACAGTGTTGTCCTCCATTACTCGTCATCACCTTCTCCTCTTCATTCACCTGTCAAAGGAGACAAACGTCTCAAAATGCCCATCTCCATCACAATGCGTCCGCCGGAGAGCTTCCGGGACAAGGACACCGAGCTGGCCATGCGTATCAAGCAACCCTTCACTGTTGCGGCAGTGGGTGACCTCATTCAGATGATGCCCTTCTCGAATAGAAACGACCCGGACATCCAAGCTCTCGTTGAGGTCATGCAAAAGGCTGACACCACCTTTGCCAACAACGAAAACACCGTCGTTGATCGCCTCACCTTCCGTGGCCCCTTTTCCCACATGGAGGCAGACAAGGGTGTGGTAGAAGACTGGAAGAACATGGGCATCGACATGGTCACAAAGGCAAATAACCACACATTCGACAACGGCGACCCCGGTCTTGTCCAGAACCTCGAGCAGCTCCGCCGGGTGGGAATTGACCATGTCGGAACGGACTACAACATTGTCGAAGCCAGACTTGCCCGCTTCAAGACCACTCCAAAGGGAATTGTTGGCTTTATCGGTGCCTATGCGGAAACCCAAGACTACTCTCAGCTGGTTGGCGTACCTACGGGAAACCCCGTGGTTGTCACCCCTGAACAGCTCGAGCAGCTGCGAGCAATTCGTGACAGCATCATCGCTCGCCGAGACGAGGTCAGCAGACCGCTTGGCGTGCCCAAAGCCGACCCCGAAGGATCTGTTCTCGTCTTTGGGCGGCAGTTCAGAGTGCAAAATGCCAGCGCTGAGGCGGACGAAGAAGTGGCTGGCATCAAGAAGCGCCTCGAGCACCATTTCGAATCCAAGGGTGAAATCACGTACAAAAACAACTCTCTCCGCCTCAAAGTCTTCCACAGTGTCACGGCAGAGCAGATGAAACAGCTCAAAGTTATCGCGGATGTCGATCCCAAAGACGGTTCCGAGACGCTGGACGCCTTTGACGTTCATTTCAAAGTGGCTGCAAACCCTGGGGAATACAGCTACGAGATGGAGCCCCAGGATCTCCGCGACATCCTCCGTGAGGTTCGTTCCGGCAAGCAGTTTTCCGATTTTCTCAGCGTCACCATCCACTGGCATCAGAACCGCTTCTCGTTCCAGCACTACTCGTTCGACCACTATCCGGCAGATTTCCAGATCACGTTCGCGCGGCAAGTCATCGACCACGGCGCCGACTTCTTCTTCGCCCACGGTGTGCACACGCTCAAGGGCGTGGAGATTTACAAGGGGAAGCCAATCTTCTATGGCGTCTCCAACTTTGTCTTCCAACACTCCCAGTTCCGGTCCTGGCGCGACGATGCCGCCTTTCGCGCTCCTTCTCCTCTGGAAGGTCCTATTATCGGGGACGGCGAGAGCAATGAGGGCCGCTGGGCGTGGCTGGATTTGCCGGAGAACAAGGAAGCTCTCCTGGTCTCGGCGGATTATCTTGATGGAAAGCTATCTCGAGTGCGTATCTACCCGGCCGATTTGGGGCGGACGCCTCGCCCTGGCTCTTTGATTGGAACTCCCACGCGGCCGGCCCCCGAGGTCGCCAATGACATTCTCGGCCGGCTATGCGAATACTCTCAACCTTTTGGGACGAAGATTAAGATTGAAGACGGAGTGGGCGTGATTGACATTGCTACTCAATAGGATGGAATTGGGAAAATCGAGCAGCTTCTTCGTTGGTATAGATAGAAGGATAGCCTAGAGCAATTGATTAGACACTCTTTGTTGCTTTACGCAAGTTGCAAAGACATTGTATCGCCACACTGATGGAAGTTGTGCTTTGAAGGATCATGAAGGATCGTGGGGAATCGTGTACCCGCGTCGGACTCGTCGTAAGCCGAGTACCCGAAGCTGGAAACGTGACCCCCTGTTTAGCCTAAGGCAACCCGAAGAGTAGCCATCAATCCCGACATGGAGAGCCTCATTATGCCACAATTCAAGCACCACGTTCTCAGAGAGCGCGTTCAATCAACCAGCTGCTGGCTTCGACTTTGTTGGTCCTTGGTCAAGGACTTTGACACTCAAGCACAATCATCCGCTGGCTTGACGGCTTAGCAAGGGTCAGGGGCGTTGGAGCCGGGCCGGAGGCAATGATATCCTCGACTCACCATGTCAACAGGTGATACAACAGCACAGCTGGACGCTGTACGACCACTTTCAAAGCCCAAGAAACCGCTGTCTTGCATCTCGTGTAAAGTCCGAAAGCTGAAATGTGACCACGAGAGACCGGCTTGTAGTCGGTGCGCCAAAGCCAACAGCGAGTGCATTTACCCGGAAGCTCGGCGCAAGCCGAAGTTGCTACAAACCAACGTCAAGGAGCTGGAGGCTCGGATAGGTATGTGTGAGACCTTGTGTCGCTCAGATGCACCCGTCTGTCGTATCGTTTGATGACACTCACATGGGGTAATAGCCCAGGTTGAAGGATATCTCAAGGAGGTTGGCCAAAGCCGTCTTGACACTAGCAGAGACATTCTCGTCAGCGGACTGGACAGTCAAGATTGGCTCAATAGCAAAGATCAACATGGCACCGAGAAAATGGTCGAAGATGATGCTGCCTTCCATGATCTCAGCACTTTGCCCGGCAATTCCGCTGTCGAGGACCAGCTGTTCAGCCAGAATGTGGCTGACGACGGAACTGCTCAAGCGGGACCGCAGCTGCTTTCCGGACTTGCAGACCTTGACAGTCAAGCTGGCAGTGCGTTTCATAACAATCAGCTCATAGATCTCGGCATGTCAGAGGCCCTACCACCGCCCGAGATGGTAGAAGATTTGTGAGTTTCCATAACGCTATATCCGGACAAGCTTCTTATCATTGTTAGGCACACCGCCTTCTTCTCTACGCAATATCACTATATGCCGGCGATTCATTCTGGTCGCTATTACAGAGCTTTCTATGGCAATTCGCTGAGCAAGCCACCGATGTGCTTGCAGTATGCTATATGGGCAATGGGCGCCCTGTGGCATCCCAAATACGACCGCATCGCTGATGTATTCTATAAAAGAGCCAGACATTACGCCGAGACTGACGAATTGAAGGTGAGCGTATCGGTAAATGAACGACCGGGGTATAGCTAACACGCAGCGAAGGGTGACGGAGAGCATTTTATCACGATAGCACATGCCCAAACCTGGGTCCTCATTGCTGCCTATGAAGCCAGAGCCATGCTCTACACAAGAGCGTCCATGAGCGGTGCTCGAGGCGCCAGACTCGTGCAAATGATGGCTCTCGATGAGATAGATGCGCCAGATGGCATGCTCTCCCCTCCAAGACTGGCACCCCCGAGCGACTGGACCGAATTGGAAGAGCGTAGGAGAGTCTTTTGGATGGCATTCTTAAACGATGCCCAGGGGAGTATAGCGACTGGCTGGAACAGCATCATCAGAACGAAAGACGTGAGTTCCTCACTCCCAGATACGTTGGACCATGACACATCTAAATAAACGCAGATAATGACTCGACTTCCGGCTAGCGAAGAGGCCTTTGCCTCAGGCCAAGAAGAAAATGCGCCTTTCTTAGACGAGGTGATGAAGGGCGCACCCTACAGTGGCTTCACTGGCTCTCTCGTCATCAACGAGATGCTAAAGTCCATCATGTCACACGTTCATCTCATCAAGTCCTCCGACCGGCCGGAAGATGCCATAAATGGTGCTTTTTGGCAGAGACACCGCCGTCTGGATAACCAACTGTCCACACTCTTCCTATTCATGCCGGAAAGCTTCCGTCTTCCGGAGAACATACGAGACCCTCTCGCGACGTATATCAACTTGAACTTTCATGCATGCGTGATATGCTTGCATCACGTTGCTCTCGAGAAGATTGAAACACACGGACTCGACGATCGGTTGAGAAAGGAGTGCCGCAGTCTTCTCAAGAATGCCGCCGAAGAAATTGCCAGCATTGCGAAGCTGACCTCTCATCGCTCGTCCTTATTTGTACGGGATCCCCTTTCCGTTCCAAAGAAACAAGGCTGACACACCATATAGAGCAACCCCCTATGCGCATTTTCACTCTATTGTGCCACCACTGTCTACGTGTATCTCGCCAAACAAGAACCTTCCTCTGGAATCAATCCCAAAGACATGTCCAACCTGGAACTCATCATCAACGTTATGGAAGCCATAAGCCGCATCCACATGATCACAAGCGCCTTCCTGCAGCAAGCATGCCTCGACATTGACAAAAACGGCCTTTCGGGCATCATCAAGCTGCCCAATCTTTACCAATACCGGGATCTATTTGGGGGCCCTGCTTCCAGTATTCCGCTCATGGCACGGAGTCCAATTTCGAAGCACACGCAGATGAGCTCTCCCTTGCCTGGGCGGCTTCCGTTGGACAAGCCTTTGGGACACTTGCGGCCGATGAATATAAGAATGACGAAGTCAGTCCCGCTACTGACGGGAGTGACGGCGGCCATGAGTCGGCTGGACATCACCGACTGCTTCCGGCCTTCTATGGGTGCCATATCCAGAAATCTGGAGCCCCGTTCTACTGAAAATCGTCACAAAAGAAAGCGACAGCTTTCGACCGCTCAGCTTTCTACACATATAAGTGGCGAGTCGGTCGGGGAAATGGGTCTTCCTAAGCCCCCTGGTATCGCACATTCAACGCATCCCCCGATGAACAGTGAAAGAGAACAGATAGAAGGAGGATCTCATTTCCTCAGCCAAACAAACCCATCGTCTTTTGCACCCTTACCTCTCGGCGAAGCAGGGAGCAGTGAGGTTGGGCCTGGTGCAAGCCACGGAGTTGCCAAGGAAGCTGATATGTCGCGGTATCAAAGTCATACGCCACTTACAGCGTGGCAATCCATTGACAACGAGACTTTGGCCTTTTCCGCGACGACTGCAGATATACCTGATGGAGAGTGGTGATGGATTGGAATTTGTGGGAAGCCGGAGTTTTGGATTATGATAGTTCGTGTATACCATGTACGATATCTCTGGGAGGCTTGCCTCTGTGGATAAGTGAAATCTTTACTCATATCCAAATCGTAAACTGGAACCTTGTTTAACTTCTTATCTACGTTACCCTGCATCGCTATTTCAGTACCTCGCTACGTAATACAGCTTCTGAAGTTGAGGGGCTCCCCAGACATTGCATATACGGCCTCGGGTTTCCATCTTGGCCAACTTCCATTGCCCATTTAGTCTTCAACATCGCATCCGAACAATGATATCGGGCTTCGGACTGCTTACTTCAGCGAAGGGTTAAACGAACAGTGGCAATCTGCAGTGGCTGACTGAACACTGGTCCTCAGTATGGAAGTCACATCTGCCACGGGCAACCGGAATGGGATGAGGCGCATTATGCGGGGAGGAGGGAAATGCCGTTGAGAATGGCCCAATAGCTGCTACAAGAGTAATAACCTGAATGCCAGCTGTAACTCGAACGATTCTCAAGGAGCGAACGGCACAGATTGGCATGAAATTGCTGGCATTCAGTCACCCAACTATAGTGGCCGTGTTTCTTGGCATAAGTAGCTCATTGATAGCTGCAGTATGAGGATGGGCCTTGAGAGCAGTATTTCACTTCGTCCTTGAGCCCCAGCAAGCAGCGTCACGTTTGCCCACATAACCTCTTTCAATTGGCGATACGCCTCGATTCACCATCCAGATGCCTACAGTTCCTGAGCCTCCTCCAGCCTGTCGCCGGATTATGTTCACGCAGCGCGTCGTACATGCGTCGCTTCTTCACCAGCGCCTCGAGCGCGCCGCTGCCTGTGCTCCGCCACTTCCCCTGCGAGGCGCCCGCGGGCCGAAAGGTAAATCGCAGCGGCCGATTCAGAATTCCCGCCACAGAACGAGCTGACGGCACCTTGGCTACCGGGCCCGCAGCCGAGCCGGTGTCTGGGATGACTAGAGGACTCAGGGTTCGGCAGTGCCGGACGGATCAGGTCGCCGGCCACAGATGCCGGTTGGAGAATAACTGATGGCATTTGGTTGCCGGGTGCCTTGTGCTGCCGCTGCTACCGATGTGTAGGAGGGGAGCAAGACAGGATTGCGTGGGCTTCGCTGGAAGACTCCGGAAAAGGGGACAATCTCACCTAGACCATCGACGGCGTGACTGGCTAGTTCACTTGAAAAGGCTTCCTTGACGGCCTGCTTCAACGTCTTTCCAGCGAGTTGTTCAACAACATCATTGACCGTGTACGATCCAGCGCTTCTGATCAGCGTCTTGAAGTTCCTCGCGGCCTTGGAGCCCGCGAAGAACAGACTGCCTCCCAACTCGCCCAGAACGCCGTCAAGCAGTCGGTTGAGCACACCGACCGCGACGAGGTTTCCAAGTCGGCTTGCGACCTGCGGCAAAATCAGCCGGTGGACTGGCTGCCACGTTCGTTGCAACGCCTGCGGCTATGCCCACGCCGACCTCGATGGCTGTGCCATCACCCGCAGATAGAACGACGACGGCGATGCTGACAACGAGGCCGACGACGGCGCTGAGCAAGTCGCCCCAGTCCAACTGCATGCCGAAGAGGCTAAACCGCCCACTGGGATAGATGCGGTTGATGGGGTCTCCCGCACAGTTAGGCATAGGGGTTGATCTCGCCCGTGGAAAGGGGGCTGCCTGGGGCCGGGACGTTGAAGCGCCGCAGCACGGGGTTGTACGCGCGGTAGCCATTACCGATATGGTACCATCTAGTGACAGGGTCGCGATACTGGCCGTTGAAAGCGATGGCAGTGCTAGTGTTCAGTATGGAGCGGTATCCATAGGGGTGTATGACTGCTGCAGAAGGGTCAGGCGTAGTTCAGCCAAGAATCGAGCCGTGGCGATCGGCTGCCCATAGCTGCGCCTTTGTCTCGTTGCTGTTGCTGTCTGCTCGAGGTACATGGCCCCAGTATCCTGGACGGTCTGCCAAGAAGCTCGTCTGGGCGTTGCCAGACAGCAGGATCAGCGACAACTGCCACGTTCGCAAGCTTGACTGTCACAGCTTTGACGGCGGTCTATCCGACTCTTTGCTGCACCGATCCTTCGGTGCGTCCTCGAACAACATACCGTGCAATAGCTTTTACTGGTGGCCCGCCGGCCCAGACTAGGTGTCCGTTGGCTCCAAGAACGTCTGCAAAGCCATCACCATCCTCCAGCAGAGAGATGCCGGATGCTTTACCCACTTGTCAATTGATGACGGCCCCAACATCTGGAGAGAGCACTACACGTGGGGGCAACGGTTCACAGTTTTCGATCTGTATGGTACTTCTTGCTTTTTCCACGCTTCACCGATACCTGGAACACCCTGGAGACTAGCAAAGGCAGGCCATATGACGACTAGAGCTAAGTCCTCCAAGATCGTGGTGGTCTGCACTCCGATGTTATTTGCTTGCAAGGAGATGATGCCTCCGTATCCCATCTCTCGGGTCAGTACTTCGCATAGCCTACCTGCACCTAAATTCGCAATTGGTCTGCTATTTATTTGACTTTATGATATCTGAATGTTGCCTCCGTAACGACAAGCCCCAATTGCAGGGCGGGGAGTCGAAGATTCGTTCATTTACATACTTTCCGCTGACCTACGACTTCAATATCTCCACAAGAGGGTGCCTGGCAGAGGAAGTCGTTCATTTTTCCTGCAGTGGAAGGCGTTCATATCTCAATCTATAACATTCTATTGGCCTTATTGGTAGTGCTTATGGCGGTAACGACATGTTATATGTTATCCACAGGTAAAGCAGGAGTGTATGTAGACATATCTGCGCAACTTCGGTTCTGTAAGCGCAGTCTGTAAGCCAATGGAGGCATGATCGTCTGCTCAATCCCCAGTCTTCCACTGTGCTAACTTCAGGTTGATGACTATAAAAGGTTCTTGTATCACAAAGGCAAACCCGCGAGCTCCCGCTTCAGCCTCCCTCTTCCTTGGCCACCTTTCCATAGATTCCAATAATCAGCGCGAGCTTCGTTCATTTCTTGATAGCTATAGCTTTAAGCAGAATCAGGGACGCTACGGATTGTACTACCACTCTCTCCGGAAGAGTGGTAGATCTTTACCCATGTTGCTCTACGCACATCAATTTTTACACGTACAATACTTTACACCTTGAGATTAAGGTTTGCAGATCGTAGCTCCACCACCGCTCACTCGCTTGCAATAGAGTATCCAGCCCTTCTCATGTTTGCCCCGTCAAATTTCTGAACTCCAGCTCCCCTCATCCCAGCTCCTCCCAAACATTAGGCGCTTCTACAAGACACAAGTGGGAAAAGGAACAAAAAACATACAACAGCCGGTCTTCGCAGGTAGTTCACCCACCCAACTACCAATGTTGGTGGCTTGCCTGTGGGGGGGAGCAGACGGGATCCCGAGTATTTCCACTACCTGGGGTAGGTATGGTCACATGTGCTTGGCGACAGAGGAAGTAATGCTATGCAGGCCAGACTGATACCGATCCTCTCTCCGATTACTTGATATAGATAGTTCCTACCTACTAAGACACGGAGAATGTTCTTCTTAGTTACACACGAGGGACCTGGTCGTCTAGGAGGTAGCAGACGAGACACACATTTTAATGATCGTCCTCAAGCGAGGATTTACTTACATTTAACCTTGATATCCGCTGTAGGTCATGATTGGAGCGTCTATATCCCTTATTACTCAAGAAGCAACCACTTGCTTCTGAGGAGGATATTGAGCCAGTGGATGAAACCTCAAGTCATTCGGCTCCGATCACATCTAGTCCTAAACCGTTGCCGCATTAATCACATCATCCAGGGCAGGAATCTACCAAGTCGCTAAATGGAGTGCAACCACACACAGACCGTGACTCGTCCCGGCCAGCCGCTTTTTAGTTGGAGGAAGGTGGTGGGATGATGTTTGGTCAGTCAAAGAGAATCGTCTCCCCTCGTTTTAGGCATAATTGAGCTCGCCGTTGACAATATCAGGAACCAAATTGACAGTCCGAGGAACTTTCTCTTCAAGTGTCCTGAAAGAAAAAGGAAGCCATCAACGCTCTCATCAAAGTTTGTGAAAGGCGGGCGTCCGCTCATTCTACCCTTGTGCAACCTCATCGCGGGGAAGAGCTCAGATCCATGTTAGTTCTTGATATGATTGCCGATTGATCCGTTGGAGCTGTCCAATGCAGACTCACATGCCGGCTAGTGGGCCTCCGGATGCAGGCGTGGTCTCTAGTTTGCTGCAGCTAAGTGCAGGGGGTTGATGTTCGAGACAGGGCTGTTGGATATCCCTCAAGTTTTTGCATGAAAGTAGAAACGACCTTTCACCCCGAGGCAAGAAGGAGCAAAACGCTTGGAAGATGGAGGTTGCAGGAGGATGAAAACACCGACTTGATTTAACGGAAGGACGTTTCGAATCTGAAAAAAAGAAATCTGGCCGTATATCCTCTTGGCGATCTGTCATAAACTATCAACATGAACTTTTAAGCTCTCTCACAGGATGTATACATTCGTAGCTAGAAGTCCCGTCCATCGTTGAGTAGTCCATCGAATCACGGGAATAAGAGACGTGACCTATCCTAGCGCCAAGTTGTTTCTTCATGTTCATTCCCATACCCCTCATGCAGGCTACCAGAATTGTATGCGCAAGGTCGGCCTTTGAGTGCAACGGGAAGGAGCCAGCTTCTTCAATATGGAACACGGCTCTTATGCTTGGCATCACGCAAGCTGAAAGAGATGGACCAGGCCAAACTTGATTATGGGGTAGCATCGCATCATGTTATCTCCGTGCCATTGTGACTACACACATGTACGGGATCCTTCTTGGTGTTTACTCCCACTGTGCATTAATGGCGTTACTAAGCTTTATAGTGGCGTAAGCTTGTCAAACGTTCCCACGTATGAAGCAATCTCGAGACATGTGGAGCTGAGTGTTGCTCTATGCGTTGAGAAGAGATGGAATCATCAACATTATGTGAAGCGTACATACGGATAAGAAGCCGCTGCGCGAGCAAGTGGCTGCATCGATGCCTTGGAAGACGAATCGGACTTAGCGTTGGCCCTGACGTTCATGAACGAAGCAAATCAGGAAGCTACATACACTTCACCCACGTCTGCAGAGCAACTTTGCTTGATGAAAGATAGGGATATAAATCACCTAGTCCTGCGGGATTCCAGTATTGGGTAAATTTGCTACCGATTGCGTGAAAATGGCGAAAGAGCATGTCTTTATCCTAGTGCTTGCTAGATGATATAGCCGTACATATGAGAGCGTATAGCAGGTAGCTACGCCCGCAGGCTCCGATACATATTATCAGGCACCATCTCGCAACAGGGGCATATAGAGGAAGTAAAATATGTCTTAGGCTAGGTAGGCGTAATGTGTCAGCCATGAACCCTGGTAATTCTTTGTAATATGTTATATCGCAACTGCTGAATTTCCTCACCAAAGCGAGACCAAAGTTTATTCACATATATCCTCGTAGCCACCGCTTACAAGGCTCACCCAGCCTCTAGTCCGGCATCTGTAGTCCTTCGCGTTGCTTCAACTACTGAGTACACCATTAGTCATTTTCTTCTCGGAGATGTTCTCTGCAATAGGCAGGTTGCAGAATAATGCACTCGCAAGTCTCGCGATAGTGTTTCCTTTTCCCCAAAGGTGTCGTTCCTTTGATTCGACCAGCTTCTAATGACGTGTAGATATGGTAGATTATCTTCAAGCTTCAACAAAAAGCCTCTCCCGCGTTCAAGATCAATCCTACATTCCTATTTCGATCACCACCCCGATTGCATCTTCGAGCCCTGGTTTTCGTCAACGAGGGCTATTAAAAGATGAATCGGAGCAGTGTATACTGAGAGGATGTCAAGTATATAAAGACCCTCTTGGAACCTTTTTGAAGTCAGATCTGTGCAGGAGCAACAGCTGTTCACACAAGCCAACATCTCGATTCAAAGCCTTCTCCGTCTATCTTGTTTCTCATCCATTTATCGCAGTTCCCCAGCTTCGTCCGCAGCCATTCAAGATGAAGTCCCTCGCCTTCGCCGCAAATGTCCTGTTGCTGGCCAGTGCCGTCTTGGCATCCCCTCTTTCAGCACGCAAGCAGGCGGCTATAAATGCTATCCGAGCCCGGAGTGCTGCCCGTCGTTCCAACAGATTCCAAGCCGGCTCCTCCAAGAGCGTCAATGGGACTGCCGATGTCGAGTCTACGAACTGGGCTGGCGCCGCTATTACAACCTCAGGCATTACCGAGGTCACCGGCACCTTCACGGTCCCCAAGCCCAGCGTCCCATCTGGTGGCAGTTCTAGTGAGGAATACTGCGGTGCTGCGTGGGTGGGAATTGATGGCTACTCCGATGCGGATCTCATCCAGACTGGCGTCCTGTGGTGCGTTGAGGGTGGCGAGTACGAGTACGAGGCTTGGTACGAGTACCTCCCTGCCGCGTTGGTCGCATACTCTGGGATTTCTGTGTCGGCTGGATCCGTTGTTACCGTTACTGCCACGAAGACTGGCACTAACAGTGGAGTTACGACGTTGACGAGCGGTGGAAAAACTGTGTCCCACACGTTCTCCAGGGAGAACTCGCCCTTGCCCGGAACAAGCGCCGAGTGGATTGTCGAGGACTTCACCTCCGGCAGCTCGCTGGTTCCGTTTGCCGACTTTGGATCTGTTACCTTCACCGGATCCAGCGCCGTCATTAACGGACAAACCGTGACACCGGGTAGCGATTCTGCCGTCATTATTGACCTGGAAGACTCAAGGGGAAATATCCTGACATCAACATCGGTCTCTGGCGGCACCGTGACTGTTGAATACGAATAAAGCTTCGGGCAATCTACCTTTATTCAGTCTCGGCGGGGAAGATATTGCACTGTTGGTTAAGGGGACGGATTCTGAAGAGCACTAGTTCTGGATTTACCTTTCATCAGAAGCAACACAAGGAAGCTGCAATTCGGATTTGGCATCAAGTACCCGAGACGATAGTAAATGGAATACAAGTACAAGTTTTCGACTTGGAATAGTTGACATATTCCGTGTGGCTTGACTCTGAATGAAGTGATCTGTGACGTTTTACTTGAACTTGCTATATCGACTGCAAACTATCAGCATTAGCGTGCAGATTATGCAATCTATTTAGGTTGTGTTCCAGGCGCTAGTTCATGGTCTTTTGCAAATACGCATCATGTAACTATAGGAACAGAGCCGTTGAATGAGGACAGGAAGTTATTGAACTCAAAAGAATAGCTTGTTGAGATGGCGATTTTGCACTAGGATTGTAAACTGTGTGATAGATTCAGTCAGTGCGCGGCTGAAGAGTTCTCTCCACAAGAATGATTTACTCCCTCGAGAAAGCGAAGCAACTGTAAAGCATCAACAGCCGGTGCTCGTTACTAGCCACGCGTATTGCAATCTCTGTGGATAACGAGGTTGCTGCCTGAGAGATCGGTGACTTCCCATCGTACGAGGGAACACAAGAAATCCAAATATCTTCGATTATATATACATACTCAATCTCTAATTAGGATTGCAAGAGATCTTAACTGACCTGTAACCCTTGGCTAACTTGGCCCAGCTTTCTCGCCGCCTACCAAAGCGTAACTCTCGCGCTGGATGACTATGGCTATAGCTGCAGTTAACCCTCCTATTTCACTGCCAGTTCTATTTCATTGACGACAACTTATAGCTATCATGAGATTTGAAGGCAAAGGGTAGTAGTGTGATTCTGTTAAGAGAAGATACTAAAATGCTGATGGGAGATTAATTGATAAGAAGCAACAGATGTGATCACGAGAAAGCTCTTGCATGAGTTGTTCCTCTGGCAGTTCAAGACCACAAGACCACCTTTCTGATAAAGTCCTCAGTCTGTATCCAGCTCGGTAATACTGCCTGATTTGTCGCTCGGAACCTCAATAACCGCATGACTGGACCATTAGGGCTGGAACATGGTACTCCATATGTGCCCCGAATATGATGGCTTACTGGATGAGGCAAATGCGACAATCAGAACTCCGGGCAGATGTACGACACTAACCGAGAGCGTGACGGTGTATGGGCTATTTATCGTTGTTACGAATGCTTCATGTACGCAGCAGGGGAAGCCCATCCACTTCTACTCAACGTCAGGTTTGCTCGGGCCACAAATTTATGGGCGTGCGATATGCACAAGGCAGATCATCGGAGATAGAAGATATGGTCAGCTCCTGCTACCGCAAATACGACGAGTGACACGTTGACCCGGGAACTGTGCGTCGCGGGTAAGCATTTGGTGTCGGGAGCTGCGAAAGCTGGTGTCCAGAGTTGCACATGCTTTGTGGCCAATAAAGTAACAGGGTGTGTCCAGTAGCGTGCATTCCGCCTTGACATGCGAGACCCGACCCTGGAAGCAACAGTCCTCGTTATATGTGAGTGAGACGCCCTGAAATGATGTTGTGATGGTTAAGGAAGGTAGGACAAGTCAGCAACAATAAAGGCTCGCGTTTGAAAGGTTACATCAGCCCTAATGCGCTTAGAGGATCGCCAAGGGAACAATACTACCTCGTACAGACGACCTGTTACTTTCGCTTTGACTGACCGACTGGATTTCTCGGTTTAGAATCCAAAGCGAAGTGCGCTTGGGCACTGGGCATGGGACCTACCTATAATCACAATCAAGAGCCCTTTGAAGAACCAGGATGTAAGAGGCTAAATAGGTAACTAGAAGTGGAATCAACGAATAAATCAGATGTAAGGGAAGGACCCAACAATAAAATGGTCTTTATGGAAACAGAGTAAGGCAAATAGGTCAAGCCAAGTGCTCTACGGTCATACCACAACTACAACAATCATCTATGTACTTTGCAAAGAACTCACCCTTTCGCCACCGACAACTGCCGAGTGGAATCTCTCCCTCCTTGCTCAGGAGCGTACGCAAGGCCCTGCTGTCAGCTGTCATGCTGTAAAAGACGACCGCTGCTTTGCAACCATTCATGCTTATTTGGCATTGAGTACTCCGTATTAACTCTGCCGATCTACCTTATCAGGAAGCTGATTGTTCAACGGGGAAGCGGTACTTTCTTACGCCAAGCTACCATGTGTGAGTGAATGGCACGTTCTATTTAAGGTGTCGCGGAAAATGAAGAACATTGCTGGAATGTATAAAGACGTGGTGCTGACTCTCTGTTCCCAACGTTCCATCATAGGAACAATAACAATCCATCCCTCGAGTAAACAAACAGACAAGTTTTCAACCATTCACAATGCTCTTTGCACGAGACTTTATCCCCACCATCCTGGCCCTGTCCTTGTCCGCAACCCACGCCGAGGCCACTATCGCAGTCGGGACTGCCGCAGGCTTCAACGGTATGTTCCATATTCTATCCCAAAATTGTCGTTGGTTTGGAATTTCTAACGATTCCTTGTCTACCTACTAGTGATGTGGGTTAATGGTGCCGACCCCTGCCGCTGGGACAGAATCAACGACCAAGGCGAAAACCCGTGTGGCGTCCACCCTCGCAAACCCGCTCGACAATGGGCAAAAATACGTGCTGCAGGGCTGCGGCGGCCCCATCTGGTTGGATAATGAGGACGGATCCTTTAACAGCAACTGCCACGATGCGTCGGCCGACCTTGCCTGCAACGTGCACCGAAGCCTCCTCTGCTCCTAGACATCTTGTGCCCCGTCGGTATTTCAGGCTAAGCAGACAATGAATCAAGGCAGCAAGCGGGGATAGGAGACAAGAGTTGGATGTGAACACAGTCCTTGAGCTGTGAACTATTCTGTACTTCTCTGTTTTACGAATTTCTGGACAGGTCTTGAACGGGGAATACGGGAGATATGCTGAAAGTAGACGAGTACTCAAAAAAAAATAAATGGAAGAACTTCCTCTTGTTCCCATAGCTTCGGGAATACCGTCGGATGTGTGGCTTCCGGCTTAAGTTGACAAGGGGCTCTTCCGGACCGTCGGGCCGGATCCAGGGGCGCAGCTGACAGTAGGTACGTTACTTCATCAGCCGTCCAATCTTCATTCACCCTTGCGTCCACCATGACCGCCAATAATATAAAGGTTCGGTAAGCCGCTGGCTGGCCTTCGGTGAAGCAAGACTTGGCAGAATATTTTACGGAGTCGAGGGCCGCAGCCGGCACGCTGCGTGGAAAGTTAGCAACGTGATACAGGAAGAAAGCAGTAGAAGCCCCTCGACCAGCGGCCCTTCGTGGCCTTGTGGTATAACTCTAATGTGAAAACCTTACTCCAGAGGGGCCTGGACGGGTTTCGTGGATTGGCAAATGGAGTGGGGGGTCTTCAATTCGCGTGAATCCGGCTGTGTAGGTTTTGTCTCGTGTATGAGCACGAGTCGATATGAAGCAGATTCGCATAGGAGTACAATCAGCGGAGGTCGAAATCCGGCCAAGGATTCAGAAACTCAATTATAATGCTCCATAACAGATTCCCAGGGTACATGATCTGAAAGTTGTTGAAACTTCAGGAAATGGCTTTGTGGGACCCCGAATATTGCACTACCTATGGTGTTTCTGGTACGTTTTCTCAATTTGACGCTTCTGTCTCCTCTCCGTATATGCCAAAGATAGCTTTTCATCTCCTTGAACATCATATGCTCCAATCTGCATCAAGTCTCCTTTCCTTTGGAAAACTTGCTCACATGTTGCTCCACTCTCGGATACACATCTTTATATGCGGAAGCCCCCATCCAAGCGTCCAGATGTCCTTTGCCATGGAAGAGCTCTCTCTCGTACCATTGCTTCCCATGAGCATTGCATAGCGCAGTGTACGAGGTATCCGTGTTCTCTGCGGTAAATACCATATTTTCTGAGCCAGACAGGAATAATATAGGGATGCCTTTGAGGCGGTTCATGTTCTCTGCTGTTACCAGGGTTGCGTTTGGATTGTTCGTCGTGACCTCTCCAAGACGCCCGCAGTTTGTGAGCCACTTGAGAGATTGCATTGAGGTACCGCCGATGAATTGATCGAGCTGACTATGTGTAGCCTCATTCAGATTCTTATGAGTCCACAGCCTGGATACAGCATCAGTGAAAAATCCTTGTTGGGAGACAGGGGAAGTTCCGGGCACCAGAACCTGGGGTTTCGACTACTTACCGCCCAAACACCAGCTCGCTTCTATGGCAGACAACCGATCGGCAAATCTCGCGACGGTTGCCCACGGGATAGAAACGTAACATTTGGTTGAGAAGCTGCTGCACATATGTGTCGTTGGGACTACTACAACAGTCCCAATACGAGCCGACGAGATTGCTATAGAGATCAACCGGAAACGCAGACAAAAGGCTATTAATCTTGCCGAATTTGGGATGCATGAAGACCATTGAGCAGGTGATGCCGCGAATCCAATGGCCAGGGATAGTTCCATCCAGTAGGCCGCAAGCAAGAGCAAGAGAGCCAGCACAATGTGCAACGACATAGACCTTGTCTCCTCCCTGGGTATATGAATGGCTGACTTTGCGAATATGGGCCAAGGCCGCGTGAATGTCTCGCCTCGCATCATATGCTGTGTGTCCGTCCCTGGCCAAGGGAGTCCGGCCCACCCTATGCGTAACGCAGTAGACTCTGTAGCCGGCTTCGCGGAAGTAGGCAACGGCATTCTTCCTAATGGTTGGGAGTGCAAATATCGAATGGTCAACTGCGGCTCCCGGTACAAACAGAATCACCGGCGCCGCAGAGACCTTCTCCTCTCCGTTTTCTCGTAAAGGGTTCCACATGAGCATCGTTGTCTTGATGCCGTCTGTTGCTTCCAGTGATATGACCTGGGACGCTGCGGCCGCGCCAGCCGCATAATTTACCACACCACTTGGCCATTGAAGAGCGCCCAATCTTGAGAAGAACGGTGTAGCAAGCTGTTTGACGAAAAAGGAAAGGAACCTCGTGGCCGACGTCAAACCTCCCCAGAGTGTTGGGGCAGTTGTTCCAAATGTCTTGAGCTCCCTATAGAAGTCCGCTGGCTGAATGTGCAGTGTACCACGTCCAACTACTTGGGCCTGGCGATCCGTGATGGTCACATACAGCGTGGTTGTTTGCCTCCAGACCTCGGGAATGTTGAGATAGGCAGCTGAGTTGACCACTTTGTAGCCATTGAAATGCAGCGTTTTACCGCTGGGAGACACCATGTCGAAATCATAGGTCAGGTTTGCGGTATCGGGCTGTCGGGGATCCTGATTGAATAGCCGGAAAGTACCCCGATGAACAATAAATGTCCCCCCAAGGGCACTGCTGCAAAACGTACCCGTCAGATTGGCCGAGTGGCAGTTGTTGTGAGTTACTACGGGAGAGGGTTAGCATTGATGAGAATTATGACGGCACCTTTAGGGGATATCCTCACGTTCAGTTGTGTCCCAAGATTTGACACTTAGGAAGAATCTTGCAGATTCACATTGGCTGCGCGCAATCTTTGCGGCAACATCAAAGTCACCAACATCCTGTCCAACGTGGATGAATCCTGACATGACTTCAGAGAACCCGACTCCGGAGCAGCCGTTTGCATGAGCTTGACTGATTCTGCTCGCCAGCTTCTCGACATCTTGCTCTCTAGGCAAAGAGAATGCCGGGGAGCCATATAGATCCAGTGGCCCTGGCGTCTCGTTAGTCCAGACTCCGGGGATACGAGTCGCGTACAACGTACCGTTCTTCGTGTCAAAGTCTATGGAAATTCCATGCTTTCGGCCGGCCATCTCGACTGACCTCTCAGCCAGGGCCGTGATTGTCGCAAATGGATTCACACCGACAGCCGCGGGGACAACGGCTCCGTCACAAACAACCAAGCCTGGGTAAACTCGGTCTTCCTGTCCGACAAATATCTCCCCATTGCTGTTCGTGACGCCAGCTTTGCCCGTTCCATCGGCGCTCATTCGAGCTCCGCCGCTAACGAGCCGTTAGAGAGAATCCGTGAGAGTTATGCTAGGATCATCTTTGAGGGGTGGCCATACATGGGATGAACCGTAATCTCCTGTGACCCCAGCAAGGTCCAGGCTGGGTTGGCAATGAAGTCGCCGCCTACGGAAGCGGTCATCGCCTCGAGGAAAGCGTGAATACGGGATACCGACTGAGAGCGACCGACACCAGAGTAGCTCAGCACGGGCTTGTCCTCTCTGAGTGTCAGGGAACCCTGACTACCTGTCCAACGTGATATGTGAGCGTTACTCCTCTTCACTGTTATTCATCGATGGGCCATCGCCTTCACTTACTGTCATGAGACATGACCAGGTATACCCCTGTTCTCGATACGCTGCCTTTGGTAATATACGGCCCAAACAATTTGCTTCCCACCCTTGCTGCTGATTTGACGCAAGCTTGGACGAACTGATAAGATGGCTTCCTCTGATCTGGCAGGTACTCCAGGATTGGAATCATCAGTGGACTCAGTGCCTGAGGTATTGCGCAGTCCTCAATCACGAACCCCTCCAAAGGATGCTCTTGATCGCGCAAGTCGATTACGGACGTGATACAAGGTCCAACTGGCCGCTCTGGTGTAGGACGGGAGTGCGCGAGGCAGTTGGCTTCATAGTCGGTATTATATCTGTTCCATCCTCTCGTGTCAGTAAAAGTCCTTTGAAAATGCAGCATAAGAAGGTAGGACGACTGATCGATACATACGCGAAGCCTAGCATATCCCCATTCCCACTCATTTCGGTTCCGAGGTCGTCACTCATATCGAGGCCCAGCTGTTTACTGCGAAGTAGGATCTCCGTCGTTCCAATACTGCCGGCACCGAAGAAGACCAGCTTCTTGGCGTGAACCCACATAAGGTCGTCGTATGCACCCGAGAATTGCCCCCGGTTGTCTGCAGTCCACGCAAAGTGTATGATGTACCCTTCGCGTCCAGGAGCCTTTGTCACGTACCGCACCTCGCACTCACAGAAGATCTCTGCCCCCCAGTTCCATGCATCACTGAGGTAGTTCACCAGGGTTGTGGACTTGCTTCCGTCGTTGATTCCAGTGGCGTCCATACCTGTCAGGGATGATGCTCGCATGAAGACGCCAGAGCTATTTGGCCCATCGTGGAATCGGGTGGTTTGGCTGACCCGATAGAATTTGTCTCCGACGCCCATGAGTTCTGCTTCCCTCTTGAGCAGATCGGCCTTGAGAAGCTTCGGATGAGACGCCGGATACTGAGCTGGCTCCAGAACGTCTCTAGCTCGGTTGTAATCTGTTTCTTGTCAGCGAGAAATCCCCAAAGCGCGGTTGTTTGGGAGGTCAGTCGTTATATGAACTTGGGCATTCTCCCACATGGAATCGAGACCATGGAATCATGAGGCTTACATTTAGTCCATGCTTCCACTCCCCTAAGCTCCTTGGGCCAGATGTCCATTTCCAGAACCGCAGGAGTTGCCTCCAGGAACACGTTTGCATTCAGCAGGCTCGTACCACCCAGCCCATTTCCCATGAACACATTTTGTCCATCTCCGACGACGAAATGATAGAGCCCTGTAGGGTTACCACCATCTACCAGTGTGCCTGGGACGCTTCTCCTGTCTCCTGGTGCGAACTCGCCACTAACACGGACCTCTTTGGCCGCATCGTGGAACGTCTCTGGGTATTCGCCAGGCCATTTTTCTTTTCCCCTTTCCAGGACGCAGACACTCTGTTTGCCTCTCGCCATACGACTTGCTGCAACTCCTCCTCCGTAACCGGTGCCGATTACAACAACATCGTAAGAGTTTTGCATAAGCTCAACAGGTAGTGAGATTCGAGGAAAAGAGCGGGGCGTTTGTCCTTCCTGTTCATTGTTATATGCCGGCCGGTGACTCTCCGGTGATGAGCGCTTCCTCTCTGTCGACGGTCCATTTGTCTGCTGCAAATTGGTTTGTTCATGGGATGAGGCGGCGCTTTGATGATCCAAGGGGCCATCGAGACCATCACCTTCCACAGCCGGAGCCGCCTTGTCGCCGTCAACTGTAACGGTGCGTTTCTTGAGACCTGGCATCACGTATTACTGGATACCAATGGTCTGGGAATAGGTAGAGTGCGTATCATGAACTGTCAAGAATTGTAGGTAACAGACAGCTATGTAACATCCTAGTATCAGACTGGAGTACAAAGAACAGAGACACGCCGTGGTTATTTATATCCGTCTTGCGGGAGCCATTCACTGCTTTGAAGGCAATCCAAAGGTCATTGTCCAGCTTCGTTGTCAGATCTCAGATCTCCAGAGCTTTTGACATTCGCCAGATGCCATGGGAGTCGAGGGAGGGCAGAGAGCCGGCCAAGCTGCAGATCCCGATGTCAGGACAAGCAGTGCCGGGCCTTATTGCGTCGTCGTTACACGATGGCTGAGTCGAGGCACATGAGCTGAGAACCTTCGGCTGCTGGAATTCCTTGCAATCTGTCTCTTTTGAATTCACGACAGCCGTCAGTGAATGGGCGAAATACCAGAGAAAAGTAATCTTAGATGAGTTGTGGTGTTTTGCCAAGAGCTACTTGTGTTCAATGCCCAAATGCTGAAATGCTGCGCAGAAGGTTTCGGTCTGTTGCAAGCCACGATGCAACCATGTTCAGCCAGGCTGCCTCAGCCGCAAAAGCAAGACGACAGACTTCATCACGAAAACTCAGCTGTGGAATGCAACTGGCTCAGCCATAAAATGTAGCTGAGCCTTTAGGCATGCAAAGTATAAGTCAAAATGACATTTTACTGATGTGCGACGAAGAAATGTTTAATCGGTGGACAACCGAAGCCATGCAACAATCTGGTGCCGTCTGGTAGTAGGTGGTGGTAATTAATCAACGCTTCGGTTACAGAAAATGGGGATTTTTTTTGGGAGGAAGTGTCTTGGCTCAAATACGGCACCATCGCTCTCTCATTTTCCTACCATCTCTCAGAGTACCAAATGTTTGAGAAACGTTGCCTTGACTGCGATCAATTCAGACTTTACTGAACAATGCCTACCAAGTATCCCAGTTTCCGACGTTCGCAAGAAGGCGAAGAAACAGAGCTCCCTCTCACGTATACAGGGTCTCCTTGGCAATTGTTCGCTTCTGACGTCCGGTTGTTCTTTGCCAACATATTGTATATTCCCTTCATATTTCTCCCTCTCTATCCATGGCCTTCTGGGCCATTGGACGAGCTTTGCCCAACATGGGCAAACATCCTCGATATTACCTTGCATTCTATCCTTTTTGTTCTACAATTATCATTTCTTATAACACTTCCTCTGCTGATATTTTACCCTGTCTCTATCTATGTCTTGTATATTGCCGCCGTCCTAACGCTTAATGCTCTAATCTGCTTGCATTTCAATCGTGGAATTCCTCCAGAAGGTTTAAAGTCGACAGAAGACGAGTACTCACAACAATGGGAGGCTCGTGACGATGAATACTGGATATTCCTGAATGGAATCTGCGTAGGGTAAGTATATACATCATGTTTCTCTGCCCATAACAGCCAATGAAGCTAATACCCGTTCCTTCTCTTTCAGAAACCACTGGCTACAAAGTAACATTGATCGGCTATCCCGTAATTTTCACCGGCCTGTGGTCGGAGTACATAACAAGACGTTGGTTACGCACTCTGTCTCTTCTCCCGTAATCTCACAAAGCTTCACCTTTTGTGACGGAGCTTCATATATCAAGATCTCTGACGTTTGTCCAGATACGGCGTTGTTTTCGACCTTGTGCAATGCCTTATTCAACGTGCCTTACTTTACGCCACTTCCGACATTCGAGACTGCTATGTCAAGGTTAAAAAAGCACTCTACCGACCAGGTGTCAAGAAGGTGGTGTTCATCTTGCACTCTCAAGGTGGTATTGAAGGTGGCATGATACTGGATTGGCTACTTGATGAGGTTCCACAAGACCTCCTGCAGATTCTCGAAGTATACACCCTTGGTTGCCTGGCGAATCACTTCAACAACCCGTCTCGCAGCATCACCTCGCCTGACTCTTCGGCAAAGCAAAGTTCAGCAAGCGAGGGGACCAACCAGCGAGCGATCCCCCACATCGAGCATTACGCCAATGCATACGATTTCGCCAGCAGATGGGGGGTGCTGGCTTTCACGAAGAGAAAAGTCCACGATCATCTCGAGAGCAGATTCATGGGCAAAGTATTTGTGAATCCAAGGGCGGGGCATCAGCTCAATCAGCACTACCTTGACTCCATATTCCCCTTGGATCCGACCGGACGGTTTACCCGGGAGCCGGTAGATGGAGACTTTATGGACATGAAGTCTTGTGCTGAAACAGACGATGGCACGCCGGATTTGATGCATACCGAGCAGAACGCACATAGGGCGGAGTCGGATACTGCACGCCGAAGTATCGCTATCAATGATGCAGTGCTAGGAGACCAATCCATAGATGGTCCAAGCAAGCCCATGAGCAACAGTGTCGAAGAGAACCATGGAGGGGTGGAAAAGATGCGCCATATAAGCAGGCTATGGCAGTATCGAAACGGAGGATGTCCTTCAGATTGATGTGACAGCACACCTGTACCTAGTTTACGCGATGTGTTTTTCTAACGACTCTTCTTTATCTTTCCCGACGGAATATGCCAAGTATCACCATAAGCCATTATAATAAGGACATTCCATATGTCCTTTAACCTATGTATGCTCGCGTGTTATCTCACAGTCACAATATAACTACTCCTGGCTTCGCTCTGTGACAATTCCTTTCCCAATCCTCCGCATATTCTCACGAAAGCCTGCGCTGACCCACGTCTAGACGGCTACAACAGGCTGTCGAGCGATATCCGGAACCCCCTCCCCCCCCCCCCAAATGCTGCTGCTTCTCCGCAATTTCCCCATCATCCGACACCAGTATGTATTGTAAATGTGTTCCTAGTTGCTCAGATGGAAGCCAATCATCTGCTTGCATGATTCATTCGCGAGTTTGGTTTCACCGAAAATGCTTGTTGGAGGACCGACAGCCATGACTCGCGCGTCAGCTGTAAACCAACCACCCCAAACGGACCGCATCACAGTGACCCTCACCAAAACATCTCCTCCATGTCACGGCGAAACTATTTCCAAGAATCTTTGCTCCAAGTCCCCACTGGCAGTGTCATCGATGTGGAGAAACCTGGACGCTCGTACAACTTCCGAACGGCTCTTGTTCGTTCGGCTGGCCTCTCCGCGTTCTTCCCCCACACGCGCCGTTCGTTCGCTATGGGGTACATGGATGCGGCTGTTTTTGCTGATCTCGCCTTTCGAATGGCGCTTTCTCCAACGCTATACCCATGAAAGAAGTTCTTTCATTGGATCTCATGACGACTTTCCCCCACATAGAACGTGGAAACTTGACTTATGGTTCTTTTCGTGCTAAATGGGGGGAAGTGCGGAGAGCGGCCATCGTGGTCATCAGGGCGACTGTCACCCTGCAGTATGTGCGGTCAGGAGAATATGAGACCCGATTGCGTGTTACCGAGACACAAAGACATGGTGGCATGCGGAAGAGGTTATATAAAGGCCCGCTGATCCACTGCTCCTTGTGCGATCCGAGCTTGGGCACCATCGTGAAGTTGGATTGTGGATTCTAAAAGCCTTATTACAACGGTCACTTTGCGAGATGTCGTCCAATCCAGCGGACGGCGTTGCGATGCAGCCCAGGAAGGGCGTGTTTCGTCAACTTCGGGAGAACCCATACATCTTTGGTCTCTCAGCTGTAAGTTCACATTAACACAAACCATCTAGCGAACATCCCGCTGACATAGCAATAGTTTGCATCGCTCGGTGGCTTCCTCTTCGGCTATGACCAAGGCGTGGTCTCAGGTGTTCTCGGGATGGAGAACTTTGGTGCACTCTTCCCGAGGATCTATCTCGACAGTGGCTTCAAGGGCTGGTTTGTGTCTACGCTTCTTCTGACGGCCTGGTTGGGTTCGTTGTTGAATGGGCCGATTGCGGACCGGTTCGGCAGAAAGGGCTCCATGATGGCCGCTGTTGTGGTGTTTCTGCTTGGTTCTGCTCTTCAGGCTGGCGCGAGCACCATCGGCATGCTCTTCGGTGGTAAGTCATGACCTTTTATCAATTGGCATCTTGAGGGCTCCGGTAACACTTGTTTTCTAGGACGAGCTGTCGCGGGTCTTGCAGTTGGTATGCTCACCATGATTGTGCCTATGTACATGTCGGAGGTCTCTACGGCGGGTATTCGAGGAACCCTTGTTGTGCTTCAGCAGCGTAAGTCTAAGCAACTTGACTCATCCACACATCTATCGCTGTTCATTCTCCTAAACGCCTTCTCTCGCAGTAAGCATCACCTTGGGCATCCTCGTCAGCTACTGGCTCGAATACGGCACCCAGTACATCGGCGGCACCCGTTGCGCCCCCGACATCCCCTACTCAGGCGGCACTCCTGCGAAGCCGACCTTCAACCCCCAGAACGATGTCGGACCCGACGGCTGCACGGGGCAAAGCCAAGCAGCCTGGAGGATCCCATTCGCTTTGCAGATTGTTCCTGCACTCGTACTCGGGATTGGAATGACCTTTTATCCCGAGTCCCCACGGTTCCATCTCATGCGCAAGAACGAGGATGCAGCCCTTCGCTCACTGGCGCGCCTCCGCCGCGTTCATCCCGACTCCGATTCCCTACGAGAGGAGTACCTCTCCATCAAAGCAGAGGTCATGTTTGATGAAGCCCACTCGCGAGAAAACTACCCCGGAAAGAGTGGTGCCAGCCTCTTTTTCGCTGAATACTACGGCTTGCTGTCGAACTGGCCCACGTTCAAGCGGGTGTTTATTGGAAGCGCCATCATGTTCCTGCAGCAGTTCCAGGGCTGCAACGCCTTGATCTACTATGCGCCGACTATCTTTGGGCAGTTGGGTCTTTCGGGCAACACGACATCGCTTCTGGCCACTGGTGTTTACGGAATTGTGAACACTCTGAGCACTTTGCCCGCCCTCTTCCTCATCGATCGAGTTGGGCGACGACCTCTGCTCATGTGCGGCGCCACTGGCACCTTCATCTCTCTCATCATCGTTGGATCTATTGTCGGCAAATATGGCTCTGCTCTCAGCCAACATGCCGCGGCAGGCTGGGTCGGAATCGCGTTCATCTACATCTACGACATCAACTTCTCCTACTCCTTCGCCCCCATTGGCTGGGTCTATCCCTCAGAAATCTTCAACCTGGGCAGCAGATCGAAGGCTATGGCTATCACTACCAGCTCAACTTGGATGTGCAACTTCATCATTGGGCTGGTCACTCCGGATATGCTCGAGACTCTGAAATGGGGAACATACATCTTCTTTGCGGCCTTTTGCTTGATTGGGCTGGTGTTTACCTACTTTTGCGTGCCGGAGACAAAGGGGCGCAGCTTGGAGGACATGGACCGCGTATTTGGTGATGAGACTGCTTTGAAGGAGAAGGAGAGATTGTTTGCCATTGCGGCCTCCCTGGGTCTTACGGCGTCAATTCCGGCGGAGAAGACGGAGGCTATCACCGCCGAGGCCGAGGAGTATGTTTAAGCACATCTAGTATTGAAGGATGCAAGGAGAAGTATGCATCGGATATCGTGCATCTTACGAGATAGTTTGAGAAAGTCCATCGCCAACTTAATAAGAGAACAAGGTGAACAATAATGCAACAATAAAAATTCTATTTCTTCCGTTTTACTTTTTCCTTGTTTTTAATTCTCCCTGTCAGCATATGTTAACTACAGAATTCCACAGCAATTGCGGTCAATGCCTCTGCGACCTGCTTTATCGACTCAACATCTGCATATTCCAACTTTCCGTGCAGCCCTTCGCCCTTGGGCCCCCAGAGCAACGCAGGGATACCGGCGTCTTCTAGTAGTGCGCAGTCAGTCCAGTAGGGGGCACCCAAGACAGCTGGCTCCCTCCCAAGGGTGTTACCCACATGCTTCTGGACGAGTTTTGTGAAGGGATGGGAAAGGTCAGCCTTGAAGAGAGGCCGGTGGAAAGTGGTGCGGAGGCTGTATTTGAAGTCAGGGACTGTTTTGGTCAAGCCGTCGAGAATTTCCTCCAGCTCTTTCCTTACAGTTTCTGGTGTCTCGCCGTTCACGGTTCGCCGCTCGAGCTGGATCTGAACAAGGGAAGGGTAGGACGAGACTTCCTCGCCGCCCTTGATGAGCGACGCGTGAATACTGCCTGGGCCAAGAACTGCATCGCCGCTTTGCGCTGTCAAACGGCTTCCGTGTTTATCCAATTCGACTAGAAAGTAGCCTGCTTTGCTGATGGCATCAACACCGAGGTCGTATCTCGAGCCGTGTGCTGCCAGGCCATGAATATCGACCTCGAACCATACGAAGCCCTTGTGCGCGTACAAAATGTCCAGATTTGTGGGCTCACTGACAATCGCGCCGTCAGCTGTCCAGCCTGCCTCCAATACCTGCTGCGTGCCGATGCTCTCAAACTCCTCGTCTGCCACGCCCGTGAAGATGACATCTCCCCTTAGGGCGTGCTGCTTCGCGCTGGCTAGAGCAGTCATGGCAGCTGCCACGCCGCATTTCATGTCAGCGGCTCCACGGCCATAAAGCTTTCCGTTGCGGATGTTGCCGCTGAGGGGATCGCCTTCGTACCCCATAAGGGTCACGGTGTCGATGTGGCCGTTGAGCATGAGACTTTTGCCGCCGCCCGTTCCGCGAACAATGCCTACCACAGACGGCCGTCCGGGTGTTGGCTCGACCCAATGAGTCTCAATATCACGATGCTCCATCCATGCAGTGATATAGCGGGCAATAGCGGCCTCTGCAGGACCGGGAATGGACCCGAGAAACGGATTGGCCGAGTTGATCCTCACGAGAGTTTGCGTTAACTCGACGGAATTATCGCTCGCCACGCTGTGAGGCACATCGTAATCTCTCTCACCCTCCGTGCAAAAGACAACCACAACTGAGTCTTTGTTGAGGCCCAGCCTCTCTTTATCTGATGGCCTCAATCTCCTGAGCGCAGCGACGGGTGCGGCTCCACAGGGCCCTGCGGATACACCTTGAGACTTTAAATATTCGCAAGCTTCGTGCGCCTCATAATCAGATATCGTGAGGCTGGCATCAACTCCGTGTCGTAGGACGGCCCAAGAGATCGATGAGGGTGTCCCGCAATCCAGCCCTGCCATGATGCTGGGTGTTTTTTCCGACGTGGTGGAGGACTCGCCGCTGCTGAGGCTTTTCCAGAGACTAGCAGACGTATCAGGTTCGACGGTCAAGACTGCGGTTTGCTTTCCGGGCTTCTTGAAGTGTGTTACGACGGCTTGCGCAAAAGACCCGACGCCCACGGGCACCACGACGAGGTCAGCGGCAGTACACCCAAGCTGGCCGTCGATTTCCAGCATCATGGTGAGGTAGCCATCGACGATCCACTGACGGACATTAGCATTACGCGTCTTGAGAGGATTTTACATGATGTGATGCATGTACCTGTGGAATCTGAACATAGTCGCCAGAAGCATAGTCTTGAATAACAAGAGCGGTATCGTCTCTGGCAGCAGCCACTCGGGCATCGACGACGGCAGCGTCGTAGAAGCCGTCCGAGATGACGACGCGAGCACCCTCTGACTTTATCAGATCAATGGTGACTTGGTGCATGGAAACAGGGACGTAGATTTGGGCAGGGACGCCCAAGATGGAGGCCATGCGAGCAACGGCCCGGCCATGATTGCCGTCAGTGGCCGCGTAGAGGGTGATCTTTGAAGATGCCAATTTCTGCTTGACGGAGCTCAAACAAGAGTCTATAGGAAGATCAAGTCTCTGGGCAATGGCCCTGAATGTGCCCCATGAGGCGCCGAGGATCTTGAAGGAAGGGAGCCCGAGTCGACTTGTCTCATCCTTGAGGTGGATGGATTGCACGCCGAGCTCCTTGGCCAGGTCCGCGAGAGGGATCAATTGGGTGGGAGAATAAGCCGGCAACTCTGAATGGAAGCGGTATGCCAGTTGAGGGTCATCCGGTGAGGGCGCCGTCCATGATTTGGCCAGGGGATTGAAGTAGACGGGACGACGGCTCATTATGTGAGGTGAAGGGTCTGAGAAACGGGACGAGGTGAAGGTTACGGGTACAAGACCACGAACGGGGAGAAGTGCTGGCATGAAAGCGTCTGGTGTGCATGTAGGGGGGAGTGGACAGCGTGAGGGAACTGAATTGCCTTTTTATCTGGCACCTGTAAAAAATGGAGTGAGTAGCGGTTTGGAGTGCATTTGACTCGATTCCATTCACCTCTCCATATCCTCAATGGCCGGAATCAACTCGGACTATCCTCAGCTTGCCACTGGTCGTCGGTTTTCGTCAGATGCTAGTGACGACAGGTCTGCAAGAAGAGGCCCAAGATGGTAAGGGGTGCTTAGCATGCGAGCAGAACTTTATCTGATGCGATGGTTTCTTCTGCTGCTTTGACTTCCATGTTCTGACGGGGATTTTTTTTTTTCGCTATCTCTACCCCTAGAAATGAAGAAACTTTTTTCGTTTCCGGCTTTGTAATTGGGTCATCCAAGCACATATCGTCGTGATGCCATCGTCGTCTGGTCCTGCCACTCCACATGTGCAGAAGGCGCTGTAACTCGCGCTGTAGCTCGTGCTGTTTAAGCCCTGAAAGGGCCAGAAACTCCGTCCGGTGGCGTGTACCTGATGCTAGCCGCACACGTACTTACCAGAGACAAATTCCAATGTCACCAGAGGGCGCTGTTGGTGTGATTTGCTGCGGATGAACAAGCTGAAAGCCCCTCTTCATGTACTAGAAGGCGCGTCACCTCTCCATAAGACCAGAAACAGCACTTTGTATCCATAAGGAGTGATGGATACAGCCTTCGATGCCGTCCATCAATCACATCACAATGGTCTGAAGCTGCGATGGATTCTCACCAACATTGAATGTCGCTAATCAATCAATACAAGCAGCTGAGGTGCCGGGTCCTTCCAGGTGCAGCCGTCCACTGTAACTCTCAGCCTCAGGCCCTGAAGAGTGTAGACGGAGGGCGCAGTCACCACCTGCAGCAGTACACGATACGCACGTGCCGCGGCCCACTTATGTTATCCGGGAGATACCGCACCCCCCAGAAATCGACGCCCTCCTGCTACGAGGAAAGCAGATGGGTCATGTCAACTCTTAGCATCTTCATCCCCCAAGCGTGCGCCTTCTCCGCTCTCCGCCAACCGCAATTCAGTGCTCGGACAACTTGGGATTTAACAGAGACAAGGGCAAGACGAATCCCGACCGGAGATCGTGACGGGAGACCCGCTGCAGAGACCCGAGCCCGAAGCTGGACGCCGTGGTTGGTCGATCCAGGCGGTTGATGCTTCGGCAGCCGGCCTATCTGTGTCACTGAAGCGCTGCCGGAGAGGCGATCACAGGCAGACTAACGAGCGCATTGGAGCCACTAGCCGGTGCAAAAAGCCCTGCAGCACGAGACAATTGCTGTTCGAGGAGCTGCCAATTGTCTGGAGATACACAGATCCGGCCAGACGTCGACGCCCAGCTGAGACAGGCGGCGGTCTGCTCGCATCAGCAACGAGGCGGTCGTTGGACGGTGAGCGCTTACGCCAGCCCCTCTGTGCTCTGGTCCCTGGATCTCGAGCGGCTCTGATCCGCGGCCATGGATGACGGGCTGTTCCTGGTGGACGATGTCGGCAGGCTGATGGACGGCGGCCAGCACCGCCTCATGCAGGCTCACCGGCCTCAGGCCCAGTCTCACTCTCATCCTCACCTCCAGTCTCACTCTCTCACACACTCTCACCCTCCCTCCATCGGCCGGTCATCGGACCCGCCGGTTTCCAGTCTTCCGTTCGAGCAGCAGCAACAGCAGCAGCAGCAGCCCTCCGACCAAGACCCTCGTCAACTGCAGACCTCCGTGCCCATGGACCAGTTTGGCCCCTCCTTCTTCTCTCTCTCGGACCCTTATGCCGGCAGTCCATATGCCAGTCCGGCTGGTGGGGACTCCGTGTTCTCCGAGTTTCAGTATGAGCTCGGACCCGAGATGCTCAGTGGCCCCGGCTCTTCCTTTGAAGGCGCCTCCCCGCTGCCGCTTGGTCCGGGCCCAGCGAGTCATGCCGAGCATCTCTGGGGAACGCAATCTCAGCAACATCAAGGACAGCAGCAGCACGAGATTGCCAGGAACCTCAACGTCATCGATGAGTTCTTCATCAAGAATGGTGCTCATCGGCCTCCAGTGCCCTGCAACTACTGCCGACGGCTGCGACTCCAGTGCCTCATCCTCCAAACCACGGAGGCTAACCCGAATCCCGTCAGCTCTTGCTCGAGCTGTGTAGCTCTCTATCGCGATTGCAGTCTTGCTGAGCGTGGCAAGAGAGAAGCTTCCGCTTACGAGACTCTTCTCCCGGTCATTGGCCATTTGCACGGTGTTCGTGAGGAGGTTGATGGCTCTACCACCCTCGAGGGGGGTGCAAAATGGCGCATTGAGCAAGAGGCTGCTCCAGCCCCAACCCGATCATCATCAATAGCCTCGTACAAGCGGAACAGCACTCGCTCTGTAAAGAAGACGAGGGTCCTGAGGAATTGGTTCGCCACTCATCAGGATCACCCGTATCCGTCTGAAGACGAAAAGTGCCTGCTATCCGAGCAGAGTGGCCTGACCAAGACGCAGGTGATCAACTGGTTTGCCAATGCCCGACGCCGCCATCGCCTGACCGCCCAGTCTCACTTCAACAACAGCAGCAAGGTGTTCCTGCAAGGGTCTCCGATGCCCCAGACGTTTCTTGCCGGCATGTCGCCGATGGAGCGATGGCGGCACTCGCCCCCGAATGAGGAACCAGTCTCGGCGTCGGCCATTGAGAACGCCATATCCAACCAGGTGCATGCAGGAGGCAGAGATGGTTATGTTCACTCCTTCGACGGCAGCTACGCCACCGATGGTGCCCCCTCTTCGGCCAGCAGCGAGTCGGCCATCTTCAACCAGCACCCGTCAGCTTTCTACGAGGCATCGTCTAACTCCGGGTCGTCTGCCTTTTCTATGTATCAGTCCGACGATGCAGGCATCTTCTCCCTATCGGCACGCAGCTCCATTCACGGCAGCGATGGCGATCTGATAGCTGGCCCGTCTCACGCAAGGGCTGCTGCAGGAGCGGTAGCGGATCGTGGAAAGGCTCACATGTTTCAGTGCACCTTTTGCCGCCAGAGCTTCAAGAAGAAATACGACTGGGTGCGCCACGAGCGGTCCATCCATCTGCCTGGCCTCGATTCGTGGGTGTGCAAGGTCCCTCTTCCAGACGACCAGTCACATGTTGTGTGGCGAGTGAACCATAATGAGCCAGAGTGCGTCTTCTGTGGGCAGACATCTCCCACAGATGACCACATGCAGTCCCACGAGTTTCAGTCTTGCGCAGAGCGGCCTGTGTCGGAGCGGACATTTACTCGAAAGGACCACTTATGGCAACACCTGCACAAGTTCCACCGCTGCCGCAAGTGGGGTGGATGGAAGCCGAACCTTCATCTCTTGGAGCACCGTCAGGATGCTTATGAGAGCGTGTGCGGCTTCTGTCAGCTCCAGATGCACAGCTGGGAGGAGAGGGTTCAGCACATAGCGTCTCACTTTCGACGCGGCGCAACCATGAGTGAGTGGGCTGGCTACGATATCAGCGAAGGCAGAGAGGCCAGCCTTCCAAGGTCGTGATCATGTGTTTGTTTCCACGCAGACGCTTTTCATTCTCTTTACTTGTCTACTTGCAGCATGATAGATTTCTGGCTTATAGGAAGGACTTGGATGATATACCCACTCGCTATTACCCGTCAATAAACATAGATGAAATCCTCATTCTGCAAGTCCGTAACGTCCTCAAACGCCTTGTCGCCGACATTCTCGTCCCCCCTATTCAGCACCTCTTCATCATATTGGCTATCGCCCTTCTTCCTGTCCATCATGCTCAAGTCCCGTATCACCTCCGCCTTGCCGAGCGCCCGCCGTCTCGCCGCCTGCCTCTTGTTGAGCACCTTGATCCAGAGCATGCCCGCCACGATCAAGATGGCGAGGACCACGAAAAGCGCGAGGTTCGAGCGCAGGCCGCGGTCATAGCGAGGCTTTTCGCTGGGCTTGAAGAGCTGCGGGCCGATGATGTTGCCGACGCTTGCTCCGACGAAGAGCATTCCGGTAGTAACCTTGCGTTTAGTATCGCCAGCGGTATTCTGGCCTGACCAGGAGTATATCAGGGGAGAAATTCCGGGATAGACGGAGATGATGTAGTAGCCGACGAGGAGGACGGCTCGGTCGGAGGGAGAGCGGCCGGTGACAAGAAGGATGACGCAGCCGGCGATGGGAGGTAGGCAGAGGAAGAGGAGGACGGCGGATTTCATGTGTATCTTGTCGGACACCCAGGCGCCGCCGAGTGTTGCAATCATCTGGACAGCGCCGAAGGGGATGTAGAAGAGGATCGTGTTGAAGGAGTCGAAGCCGAAAGATTGGATGATCAAGGGGCCGAATGTGGATATGCCACCACTCGGGATCCTATTCCAATAACGATCGCCGTCAGCATGACATTGGAAGGGCAGAAACAATCGGAGCTTACGAGATGGTGAGCATGAGACAGAACCAGAGCCACGTCTTGGGGTCAATCATTGCCTCGCGGACATGCTCCCATTTCCAGACGCCGGAGCCGATGCCCATTTGGTTCATGCGCAGACGTTCGATGGCAATGACCTTTTCGTCTTCTTTCAAAAACCTTGCTTCCATTGGGGAGTCGGGCATGAAGAGACTGCGTTATTGTTAGAGAAGAGTTCCGAAAGGCGGGAAAGAGGACGATTCAACGTACTACATGACAAGGGAGAAGGCCACTGTAATACAGCCACAGAAGAGGAAGATGATTTGGTAGGGTCGGAGGGTGGATTTGACGTGGCCCAAGCCGTATGTGAGAAGACTCCCAAGCTGCAATGGTGGATTCTGTGAGCAGTGGTTACGCTTCAGTGATATGGGGGTCCCCTGACCATGTTGACGACTCCAAGCATCGCATACCACGAGGCATTGCGAGTTGTCTGCTCCTTTCTGCGATACCACATCTGCACAACTGCAATAAACGTTGGGGCTTTTCAATAGGCTTAGCCTTGATCATCCTCGTCAGTCGTCATGACATCAGAGCAACTCACCAACAGAAGCCTCAAACGCTCCAAGCAACAACCTCGCAGCCATCAGTCCGCCAAAGCCCTTCGCCGCCGTCATCCCACACAACACCGCCCCCCAGCAAAACACCATTGTCGTGCAGAACTTTCCCACCGGCAGCTTCACCAGGGCATACGCCACCAGCGGCTGAAACACCAGCTGCGCGACATACACCACCGATCCAAGCCATGAGAACTGTTCGCCCTCTAGATGGGTGTCGTCGATGAGGCCGAAGACGGAGGCGTAGGAGAGGGTCGTCTTGTCGAGGGACTGGAGGCAGTAGACGAAGAGGATGATGGGGAGGAGGTGGATGTCGATTTTGCGGAGGACGCGGGCGTTGTCGCCGGGGGTGACGACGACGGGGGACTGGGTGGCTTGTTTGAGGAACTGGGCTGCTTTGTCTCTGCCTTTGAGAGGGACGGGAGTGATTTCGCTGGACGTGGTTTTGGGGTTGTCTTGGATTGCCGGGGCCTCGAGATGAATGATATCAGGGTGCTCTTTTGGAGTAGCCATGTTGAATCCGGCGGCTCTCACTGACAAAGGGCGAGTAACAAGTATCAGATGAGACTATAGTGTTGCTGAAACCGCCCTGCCCTGATGGCCACGCTGGTAGGCAATTCAATACGATATTTATACGGTAACATCTCACCTACTTCCTCTCCCTATCTATCCCTCGACTAAGTCTAATAAGCCCATGCAAGCGCCAAAACCCCATGGGGCAAGACGAGTTCGGTTGCAAGCAATACAGAGCAGAATGCGGGGAAGCGTTCGCGATGTGTGATAGGCTAAGCGGACATGGTGATTCTTCTCCGTCGGGATTCACTCATCTTTGTCCGGTTCTAGTTTGCCCCTCCGCGGAGATTTTGAAATTTGCCCGCTTGCTGTAGGAATTTGGGATAGGACGACTGTGATTCAAAGAACATTCGGATAACTCGTGTAAGCATTGTGCCGTAGAGGAGGAGACTTTTTTGAAGCCCAGTTGGAGTCTGAAGAGCCCGAAGTCGGGCTTGATCCACTCGTGTTAACCCGCCCAAGCGAGGGACGACCAGTCTCATGGCCTCAAGCATACACGTGTAGATACAGAGCATATAAATCGACGACACCCTCCATCTTGTTCTCTCAAAGACTAATACCACACTTGTCTCTTATTCCTCGAGAAGAGCTCTGTTTCTGCAAAGTCACTGAAGCTACAAACGACCTCGTAAAGATGCCTCAGCAAGAGCGTGTCCCTTCTTCCTGGGTGGAGGCTTCATCCTTAGGGAAGCTGTTTCAGCTCGACTCGGCAGACCCTCAGCTCCCTTTTCAGTTCACATTCGATGCTCTACGCCCCAACGTGTTTCGGACAACTTTTACATCCAAATCTCACCCTCTGCCTCCGCATCCCAGCGTCCCCCTTCTAGAGAAACAGGTAGAGGCAGCTACTATAAACGTTTCGTCTACCAATACAACAAAGAAAATCGAAATCGGCCCAGTCACTGCTACAGTTGACTGGACCGAGTCTTCGCCTCTTCTCTCAGTCTCTCTCGATGGCAGCCAAAATGGACCTCTCCATGAGGACCTGCCACATCGCTCATATGTCGTCGACGGCGAGGGCATCGCTCATTACTCGCGGTACGACAAAGATACCCTGTATGTCGGCCTGGGTGAAAAAGCAGCGCCGATGAACCTCGCCGGGAGAAGATTCGAGCTTTCCGCAACGGACGGCTTCGGATACGACATTTATCGCAGTGATCCTCTATACAAACACATTCCGCTTCTAATCAATGCGACGCCGAATGGCTGCCTAGCGACCTTTTCGACTTCTCACTCCAGGGGTACCTATTCCATCGGCGCTGAGATGGACGGCATGTGGGGTCGTTACAAGGTGTATCGGCAGGATTACGGAGGACTGGAAGAGTACATCATCGTGGGCAAGACTCTCAGGGACATCGTGAAGACGTATGCAGATCTTGCAGGCTACCCTCTTCTGGTCCCGAGATGGGCATTCGGATACCTCTCAGGAGGAATGAAGTACTCCATGCTCGACGACCCTCCAGCCTCAGAGGCGCTGCTCGAGCTTGCACGCAAGATGAAGGAGCATGATATCCCCTGCTCGGCATACCAGATGTCGTCTGGCTACACTGTGGCTGAGAAGCCACCCAAGACACGCAACGTCTTCACGTGGAATCGCCACCGGTTTTCGGATCCAGAGGGCTTCATCAAGGAGTATCACAAGCTCGGCATGAGGCTGATTGCCAACGTGAAGCCGTACCTCATTGGCACTCATCCAGAGTACGAGAAGCTGAAAGCCGCAAATGCGCTGTTCATCGATCCGCACACGAAGCAGACAGCGGTTGCACGACTATGGAGTGCTGGTGGGGGTGAGAGCGCCGAGGGCGGGCATATCGACTTTACTTCTGCCGCTGGGTTTCAGTGGTGGTACGACGGAGTCAAGAAGCTTCGAGAGCAGGGCATTGACTGCATCTGGAACGACAACAACGAATACACAGTCCCGGATGACGGCTGGATCTGCGCCCTGGACCAGCCTTCTCTCAATATAAGAGACGACGTCAAGGACAGGCCTCAGATCGGCCTCTGGGGCCGGAGCCTTCATACTGAGCTCCATGGCAAGGCATCCCACGATGCCCTCGTCGACGTTGCTCCTGACGAACGCCCGTTTGTCCTCACCCGCAGCGCAACAGCCGGCACAATGAGGTACGCCTGCAGCTCCTGGAGCGGCGACAACACCACCAGCTGGGCCAGCATGACGGGTGCCAACGCTCTTGCGCTCAACGCGGGCATGTCGTTGCTGCAGTGCTATGGACATGATATCGGGGGGTTCGAGGGCCCCCAGCCATCACCCGAGCTGCTCCTTCGTTGGGTACAGCTGGGCACCTATTCGCAACGCTTCGCAATCAACTGCTTCAAGACAATCAACGAGAACAACATCGGAGACGTCATTGAGCCATGGATGTACCCTGAGATCACGCACTTGGTTCGCAAAGCAATCAAGCGTAGGTACGCCATGATCCCTTACATCTACTCGCTGATGCTGGAGAGCCACCAAACTGCTCTCCCGCCACAGCGCTGGACCGGCTGGGGATATGAGCAAGACCCAGAAGTCTGGACAGCGCCAATTACCGATGGCGAGACGCAATATTGGCTCGGCGATGCCCTTCTGATTGGTGGCGTCTATGAGCCCGGCGCTACCCAAGCACGCGTCTATCTCCCCAAGAGTTCTGATGAGGACGAGGGCTATATCAACCTGAAAGCTCCCTACCAGTACTTGGAAGCGGGACAATGGGCGACCATTGACGCCGAGTGGCATGGAGCGGGCATTCCCGTGCTGGCAAAGGTGGGAACGGCCATCCCAGTTGGAAGAGACGTGCAAGTCTTGTCTCCGGGAGAGAAGGAGAATGTGGCGAATCTTCCCCTGGACGACTACCGCGCGGTCGAAATCTTTCCTCCTCGACAAGGTTCTCACTCTCCGAAGAGCTATGAAACTGTGTGGTATGAAGATGATGGCGTTTCGGCTGTCGCAAGGAATAGGATCTCCAAGTACAGCATCGTGTACTCGGTCGAAGGGGCTGAGATCAGCGTAAAGTTTTCAAGGGACGAGACGTCGGGGTATGTGGCGCCTTGGAAAACGTTGGTCGTTGTGCTTCCTCCCGGTGATGCGCGTAAGGTTGTTTCGGCCCAAGATGGCGTGCAGATTGGTGTACTGGGTGCGGATGAGGAGGGACGGAAGAGGTTTGAGCTTAACTGCTAAGGTAGAAGACTAGGCGACGGACGGCTCTCTGCAACGGAAAAACCTACCTCATACGCCAATTCTCGATCCAGACCGTATGCCTCGCCTGTCCCAGTACTTCGTATCAGTTGGCTGATACCTTTCTCACCAAATCGTGACTGCTCATAATATCGGATTCGATGGCTTGCGCTGGTAGGGTCTGGAATAAACGCAGTGCTGTCACGGGTCTTTATAGGTTAAGGTCAAGGCAAGACAATCCACATCTTCTTCTGCCTCGTACACCAAGCTCAGCTGTAAAAATTGCGAGTTTCCAGGGTGTACATGATGGAGCTGAATGATTCGATCCAACACTGCTGCTGCTGCTGCTTCGTGATGCATGCTGTATTCGGATAGTCGATGTTTGACATAATGCGGAGAATCCGGCCAACTGTCGACTCCGTAATAGTAACTTCGGGGAGCCTCCCCACGAAGCAGAGATTTCTCTTTCTCTCATCGCACGAGTCAGCGCTATGGTGTGTTTTCCGCTGACCCCTTACCATGATCCGTGCTCCAGGTAAAATATATGTAATGATTTGAACATCACCAGTGCCTAGAGCCCGGAGCAGCCCCCGACAGTTACCGACGCAATACCCCAAACAACGCGCCCACGCATCTGGTGATACTTCACCCAATTCAGTGGAGACCCCAAGCCCTCACATTAGCCTAAATGGAGAAAGATGCGGAGAGCACAAAACTTCGCTCGAGAAACGTGGGACAAACGGCTCCATTGCACGGCATTCCATCGGCGAAATGGCCGCCATGACGCCAGTGCCGGCCTGCCGGCCAAGCTAGGAATCACAGCCGCGGTTATGGTTTGCTGTGTCCCGGCCAGGGATTTTGCGTCTAGAAAGGCGATGCGTGGGGAAATGGCGAGTTTGGCCCAACGAGCGAGGACTTGCGAGACCAGGGGTATTAAGTTGGGGTGGTTCGCGGGTATGCTCCGAGGTGCTCGCTCTTTGCTGAACCGACAGCAGGCGAAGCATCATGACACGGGCTGTTTACCAGCTATTGTGAAGAAGTAGGGTCAATGTTGTGTTAGCGTGCTTGTAAGATAGTTCACGTAGAGGAACCATGGAGGAAGATGGACGGAGAAATAGCAGATAGGCAGCAAGATAGGAGTTCAGCCCGCACTATTAACTTTGTAAAGCTGATTTGAATACAAGCAGTCTCTCCAAGCCGGTGTGACGATGCTAGCAACTACTGCGTTAGTCTCCAACTGTTTCCTCTCTCCGGTTTTTCTCATCCCCCACTCCCACACGCCTCGTCAAGCCAACCAGGGGATCAGCAGTCTAGAAGGTGAAGAACAAGAGAAGAGGGACTCCACATCAGCGGCGGCTCTTGTATGTAGCCAAGCAAAGATGGCTTGCACCAGCAGGAGAAAAAGCCGCCAAAGCTGGGTGGCGTTCTACTCCCGTCCGCCCAAGGAGAATTTTTCTCCGTTGGCCACTCAAGCTACTTCACTAAATTCAACTGCCGTTCATGCTCGATAGCTACGACAGGATCAAATGATGTTTGCGTCCAACATTTCGCACTATTTGTGTGAAGAAAATATAAGGTCAAAGCTGAAGAAAAAAAAACTTTTCGCTAGCCAAGCTTGACCTCGACTCAGGAGCCTCGAACTGACTCCACCACCACCATGCGTGTCCCATACTCACTCCCCAGAGAGCAAAGCAAAGCAGGGGTTGTTGTTGGTCGTTCCGCTTCCGGCTGGGCCACTCCAGGTCTAGGCTGCTCAGAAACGGATCTTCCTTCTCCACGTCCCCATATCCCCATCCCTCGTCCCCCCCCCCAACCTCCATCCCTTCTGTTCGCCTCCAGTTTCTGTGACCACCGGGGAAAGTTGGGGGAACAGTGGATGGGCAAGATGGGGTAAAGCTGAAGAAAGGATCGGCGCACACCCATTCAGCGGTGCGAGTTCAGACTAGCTAGACCATGATACCAGCGCTGCTGCTCTCTTAGCATCATTATGCCCCTTGCTCGCCACGACCATGTGACGCTTAATGGCCGTCCGGTTTTTTTTTCAGTGCTACTCAGGGTTCGTGCCCATCTGTTGTTATATATTGGAAGCCCTGCCCGCTGTGCTACCGTCCTACTCTGGTGCTGCTTGTCCGTCCCGCCATCGTCACTCGGAGGTGTCCATAGTCAATCTCCAGTCATTGTTCTTCTTCTCTCTATATTTTTCATCCCTCCTTTTTCACAATGACTGACGACATCGCCCGGGCCAATGACCCGGCCCTCGAGGCCGAGAAGCACAACATCGAGAACCTCGAGCATGTCATCTCCAGCGACGTGGTCAAGTCTCATCCCGCCGCGGCCATGGATCCTGCGCGACGAGCCGAGGTCGAGAAGAGCCTCAAGCGGAAACTCGATCTGCGCTGCTCGCTCTTCATCCTCATCTACATCATGAACTACCTGGACCGCAACAACATTGGTGCTGCCCGTCTCAAGGGCCTGCAGGCAGACCTCAATCTCGACGACACCCAGTATGCGACGTGTCTCAGCATCCTGTATGTTGGATACATTCTCATGCAGGTTCCGTCCAACATGTTCATCAACCGCATCACCCGCCCCTCCCTCTACATTTCCTGCGCCATGATCGTCTGGGGTCTCATCTCGACCCTGTCCGGCATTGCCAAGGACTTCAAGGGCCTGGTTGTGATCCGCTTCTTCCTGGGCTTCGTCGAGGCTGCCTTTCTGCCCGGAGCCCTGCTCATCCTGTCCAAATGGTACACGCGCCGCGAACTGACCACCCGCAATGCCCTTCTCTTCTGCGGCAACCTCATCTCCAACGCCTTCTCCTCGTTGGTCGCGGCTGGCGTTCTGTCAAACATGCAAGGTGTCCTGGGCCACGCCGCGTGGCGATGGCTGTTCTTCATTGAGGGCGCTGCCACCATGGCCGTTGCCCTGTCGGCTGCCTTTATCCTGCCCGATCTGCCCACCAATGCGCGCGGCTTCACCGAGGAGGAGAAGCAGGTTGCTCAGCTGCGTATGCTGGAGGATGTCGGCGAGGCTGATTCGGATTCCACCGAGCAGGGTGTCTTTGACGGCCTCATCATGTGCGGCAAGGACGTCAAGGTGTACCTGATGATGTTTACGCTGACGGCGTACGTCGTTGGTCTTTCGTTCAATGCTTTCTTCGTAAGTCTTACTATTACCTTCAACTGTCTGAACTGTGTAAATGGAACTAACACTCTGCCTAATAGCCTACTTTGACTGGAACCCTTGGTTTTGCCTACGTCCCCACACTCCTGATGAGCTCTCCCCCTTGGGTCTTTGCCTGTCTCGTCTCCCTCGTCGTATCATGGAACGCCGATCGAACGCAAGAAAAGGTGAGCCGTCAAAGTCCTCTTATACAACATTTTCACCATAAGACTAACTCGGCCATTCCCAGTTCTGGCATATTACCGTCCCCATCATCATGGGAATCATCGGTTTCGTCATCTCCATGTCCACCCTCAACGTCGCCGCCCGCTACGTCGCCCTCTTCCTGCAAGCCAGTTCCTACGCCGGCTTCATCGTCTTCTACAGCTGGATCAGCTCCTCCTTCCCCCGCCCCCCTGCCAAGCGTGCCGTTGCCATTGCCATGGTCAACGCCTTCAGTCAGCTCGGAAACGTCGCTGGTTCGTACGTCTGGGATCTGTCTGAGAACGGCTACCGCAAGAGCTACGGCATTGTCCTGGCCATGTTTGGAGTTACCATTGTCGGCAACTTTTTGTTCAAGATGATCCTGAGCAACCTCAACAAGAAGCTCGAGGCGGGCGAGATGGCCTGGGAGGCCAAGCCAGATGTCCTGGAGAAGACTGCGCATGCTGAGATGGAGGACATCGACGAGGCTCTGCGGATGAGGAAGGGATTCCGATACCTTGTATAAGGTTTTGTACGATGCTTATGAGACCCAGAATTGTAAGAAAAGAGCGAAGCAGGTTGGTGCGAGTTGTAATTCAGCAAAGGCTTCCTTAGGAGGAGATTATACCACTTTATGATTTTGGAACGAAAAGGAATGAAAGAAACATTACTTCGTGATTAAATACTCCTAACTCTATGGGAAGTCCTTATTGAGAACCCATGGTCACACTACAACTTGACAGTGGTGGCCTTTATATTCTTGCCGCTGACCTGAATCTTGTCACCGCTTCCATCCCATCCACCAACCTCAAGCTGAAGCTTCTCATGCGGCCACAAAGTGACATAGTTGTCAGACCAAGAGACGGGATTTACATCGTCACCGTTGCTGTCTACCAGTGTTAGGCGGATAAAGACAGCCGGCACCGACGACTTGTTCTCAAGCGTGACTGTGCGAGTCTGCGATCCCGGAATTCCTGGCAGATGCTTGCCGCCACCAGTCGTCACAGAGACCTGGGCAGTAGCGAGCGTGTTGAGAGGAGTGTAGTCGACAAAATCGGTCACTGGGGTGTAGTACCAAGTCGACTCGTCCCATTTGAGCTCGTCAATCGTCTTGGTGACCCAGTAGATGTTGCGGCTAAGCACACTGCCCTTGTCATCAGAGAGGACGAGACGCAAAAAGGCAACCTTGGACAGCTTGTTGATGTCACTCGAGATGTCCATGGCCTTGAAGCCCGAGTTGGCCTTGGTGCTGACCTGGACCGACTTCTTAGCGATCTGCCTTCCATTCGTGTCGATGAGCTCAACGTCGATCTTTCGCGAGCCTGACTGATAGAGCGAGTGGTTGATGACCCAAATCTCCTTCTTCTGGTAGTTGTACGCGACGTGCTCAATGCGCGAGCCGACCTTGGTGCCGAAGTAGGAGCCGGCAGGGTGAAGATAGTAGTCAAACTGGTTCCAGTGGAGACTCGGCCAGGCGTTGTTGAGCATCCAGTAGATGATACCGGTTGCAGGGCGGTTGGCCGTCCATAGAGCGCCAAAGCCCTCGTACTGAGCTCGTGTCGCTTCGTAGTCCATCATCTGGGCTTTCATCAGGTAGTCGTCCAAGGAGGTCGGAGCACCGTAGCGCTTCCAGAGGCCTTGATTGTAGATCTTGCGGTTGTAGAACGACGAAGCGTTGGTGGACATGTGGAAGAGATTCTTGTTAGGGTTCTTCCACAGATCATCTAGGTCGCTCTGGTTGAGAAACCTCTTGAGAGAGCTCAGCTCGGGTGTACCAACACCAGCTCCCAGCTCAGAGCCAAAGCCAAAGGCGGCTCCCAGGCGGTCTTCGGAAGGCTCGACGTCGTACCAGTAGTTGGGCGGCACCCAGTCATAGGGGCCATCCATCTTCATGCCTCCGGGGCCAAGGAGGGCGGGGAAGCCGCGCTTGGAGGCAGAGGCAATGATGGGTGTCTGCCAGCCGGCATTCTTCAGGGCATTGGCATAGAGGACAACGGCCTCGTCGTTGGGCCAGAAATCGCTTCCAACAAGGAAGGTCAGCACACTGGGATGCGGCTGCATCATTGCGGCCTCGTGGATCATGCTATAATTGGCGGTCTCATAGTCGTTCGCATCCCACACGGGTGGAGGAAAGATGGCGAGCTCGTCGTTATAAGCCCAAGCCTCCCACTTGTCGCAACACTCCCAGCCGGGCATAACCATCAGGCCGTACTCGTCGCAGATCTCATATAGCTCGGGGTGTTCCATCTTGCCCTCGAGACGGATCGTGTTCTGGTGCATGTCAAGCATATATTCGACGATGCGAGTGAACCGCTCACTGTCCCATCGAAGGAACATGTCAGCTCCGTAGCCGCCGCCAACGACTTGAAACGGGTGGCCGTTGACGCTGTACTGGGTGTCGTTGAACTGGTTGACGGCAGAGGTGACTTTTCGAATCCCGAATTTGGTCTGAGCAGTATCTGAAACAGCCCCCTTCACAGAGAAAGTAACCTTGGCGTTATACAAAGGCTGGTCGCCCCATTGCTTGGGCCACCAGATGCTGGGCTTCTTGATCGTCTGTGTAAATTGAACCAGCTTCTTCTCTCCAGGGGCAAGCTCGATCGTCTGCTTGAGAGTTTCTTCGCTGCAAGAGTTACCGGTGATAACGGCAGCAGCGTTAAACTCGATGGCATAGCTCTCCAGGTTCTGGGCTTCGGCACGGACAGTTACCTTTGCAGGGCTCTTCTCGACAGGAACATCAATGTCAACAAGGACGCTGACTGGGCCCATGGAGACTGAGCCGGTCTCTTTGACAGTGATGTCGCGCCAGATTCCGGAGCCGTTATCACTTGGATATGGGTTCCAGTCAACGTATCCGAGGGCAAAGTCGTAGAGGTAGTCTGTCGGGTAGACTTGGACAAGCAGGGCATTGTCCTTGGCCGCCAGGCTGGTGATGTCGTAGGTGCGGCCGGCATAGGCACCAGACTGGTATTCTTTGTCGGCAATTTGCTTGCCGTTAAAAAATAGATCGGCTTTGGATGTGATGCCGTTGGTTTGCAGCAAGAAGTGCTTGCCTTTAGCGGGAGACAGCGCAAACTCGTGACGGTAGATCCAGGGGACAGAGAACTGGCCCCAGTTGACGTGATTGAGGTTGTCAGAGTACCAAAGCTCCTCGTCATTGTAGACTCCGGCGTTGATGAGACATCCCATGATCGTGCACCTTGAGGTGCCGGCATGGTACCATGACGAAGTGTCGACACCGGGTTTGGACAGCCCCTCAAGATCCCTGCTGACGTCGGAGGAGGACTTGAGGTCCCAGTCCGTAATAACAGCTCGATGGCCAGCCTTTGAAGTCAACGGAGAGCCATGGCCAGCCGCTGAGGCAATGCCACTACCCAGAAGAAGGGCGGCGATGGCGCTGGCAAGCATGTTGTTGGGTGGAGTTGCGAGCTTTCCGCCTGCTTCTGCCCTTGGACCGTCTACCCACGTGCTGCGCAGAGCCCAGGGTCTCTACCATCGCGACCCGGGCCCTCGGTCCTCTTTATAACGAGCGGTGATATCCCTTACTCTTTCCACATGGGGTCAATTGCATCCCATGACTAACTGGCTCGGTCAGTGGACGCCTCTTTCTAGGAAAGAATGGCTGGCTATTACGGAATTATTGTCTCGTACCTCGTAAAGTACGTAGCACGACTTCTCTCTCATTTCGCCTCGTCCTACATGGATCTTCAGTTCGCACCAGCTACAGAGATATCGGGCGTGATACAACGTTACCTTACTAACTTGGAAAAGTGCCTATACCAGGCCGCGGCTGCGACTTGAGCGGGTGGCACCCAGATTTGGACTTGGGAGATTCTGGCAGTTTGTTCTTATTCCTGGCCAAGCGGGGAAGCAGGTTGGCTAAGAGCAGGGGGCTCGTCGTCGACAGTGTCCGCCGCATTTTGGCTCCTGGACGGTAAGTATTCAGCTGCCACAAGGACAGGGCTGCCCTTGGCCATTGAAGTGTGTCTTTCATAATGCCGTATCCTCAAAAACATCACTGAAAGCTTCGTTTATATGTGAAGCCAGAGTGAGGCAACATAATGATCAGTTGCCCGACCAACAAGTTACGATGCCGTCTCCCTCGCCGATCCTGTTTGTTCACCACTCCGCAGTGGATCCCCGGAGTTGACTTAGTAGAAGCAAGTGCGGAGTAAGATATCGAAATGCCGGTCAATTTTCCACCACTTGATAAGCTTAGATTGGCAGAGTAAGTACTAATCGACAGACCGGGGATTGGGGTAGCATCATTTGAAGGTCCGGAGACGATACGAGAATGCAAAGGTCCGGGGTCAAGGTGAAGTAGCAGTAGGAACAGTAAGGCAAGTGGGTAGTTATTCTCTGGTGAAGGCACCTACACCAAGTGAGATAGAGGCCGTGAAAGAGGATTTCGACAGTTGCGGAGTAAACGATCATGAAAGCAGCAAACGCGGCGGCCATGCGTCTGTTTAACCACCCTTTAGTCATCTGTACGAGGGACTCGAGCTCGACCCCCACCTATTCCATCTAGACATCCTCACAGCCTCTTCACTCTGTCTCTTATTCTCGGGCGATGTCCGATGCCAGGGCCACATCGTGTCGGCTCTGGTGCCGTCGGATGACATGCTCATGTTGCATCGCCATATCTACTCGGCATCCTCGCCCCAGTCGCCGTTTCCCGTTACCAGAACGAGATCTTCTCTCCTCCCCATTCGCCCCATCTTGACGCATCTCTAACGAAAATCGTCTCGATAAACATGGAAACTAAGTCATCATCAAATGCCCCACGCATCCGCAAGAAGAGGATTCCGGTATGCATATGCCCGTGTTAGCATCCCAGGGGCCGCTGTCATGTCACGTTGATCTCGGTAGCTCGGCATGCTCCGTTGCTGACAATCTTGGTCGACAGAAATCCTGCAGCGCATGTCGCCGCTCCAAGGTGAGAGGTTGGACTTGAAGCGTGTAGTCTGTGAGCTCAAAGCAATAGCTGACAGCCTGCCATAGGCTAAATGCGATGGCAAGAGGCCATGCTCACGGTAAGTCTGATATGTGGGCTGTATCGGCTGTGCCACGATCCCAGATTAACGGTTACATCCAGATGCTGCGACCTGAAGAAGATCTGCACCTTTATTGATCCTCCCAAGCAGGCTCATGAGCTGTACGTTTCATGCGTTAACAAGATCAGTTTGTCGATCTCACGCGAAACTGACCATGCTCGCCTCGTTCATATAGTCGGATAGAGGAGCTTGAGCAACAGGTTGCGGCGCTCAAAGATAGGCTTCGAGAAAATGCATTGGCACAAAGCACTCTTCATGCAGAGGCCGGCCACTCACTTTCCGGCCAGCTAGGCGTTGGCGATACTCCCGTCCAATCGGCACGACTGCACTCAGCTTCAGCCGCGCATGTCAGCCCCGATGGAGTTACCTCAGCATTCTTCATACGTCCGTCACACACACAATCGCCGACAGATACGACCCTGACCAGAAAACACAGCAAATCCCACTTCGAGATTGGGTCCGTGACATTGCCCGATTGCCTAGATGCTGGCCTGCTAAGTCTTGAGCAAGCCCGTCACTACTTCTCCGTCTTCTTCCAAGGATGTGACCATTACGTTCCGGTGTTTGATCCTCGCTATGACTCGTTCGAAAGCATTCGCGGGAGAAGCAGTCTTCTATTTGGCGCCATATGTGCAGTTGGCTGCCGCGTTGTGACGGGGACAGACACCCAGCAGTGGCACATGCTCGATTTCCATGTCAAAAGAATGTTGAATTGCGCGCTGGCCAGTCCTTCTCTTGGCTCACTCGAGACTATTCAGGCACTGTTGGTCCGCTCATGCTATGCATCAGAGAGGTCTCTCCTTGTCGCAGCCGCAACACGTATGGCTATCGATTTGAACTTTGCCGATTCCTACGACGACATGATCAATAGTTCTGCGGCTCTAGCGCCCTCGACAAGTCTTGATCAAGATACAATTATCCTGATGGGCAGAGTGAGGGCATGGCTTCATCTCTTTGTCCTCGGCCACATATTGCACGTCGATGCTGCTGACCTACCGACCTTTAAGTTTGTGGGAGATTCACGGAGATGCCGCCTCATATTAAGGAACCCGGCTGCAACTGAACTAGATCTGTTCTTGTTCTCCCAAGTCGAGCTCAATGTTATTCGCGGCAGAATTTACGATTCGCTGTCTGGCCATATGGGATTCAGCGATGAAGACACAATGATGGACGTAGTCCGCGAGGCAAAGATTGACATTGCTCTATGGTATGATGACTGGGAGCACATCTTCGAGAAGCATAGCGCTCAAGCACCATGGCTGGGTATCAACCTGCGCGTACAAAAGTGCTGGGCAGAGAACATGGCCTTGTGCCGAGTCGTGCGGGCGTCTGGTGTCGACAATGTGGATTTCATGTCTGCCGCTCAAAAGTCGGTTGTCGCTATGGCAAAAGATGCCTTGGAGGAGCATCTGGATATCATGATCGAAGAGCCGAGGCTGTATTTACGCAACTTGCGCTTCGCAATGGACTTTGTCTGGGCAAAGTGTGCATTTTGCTACTTACTACTGCTCAAACTCTCTATTCTATTGCCTGAAAGCAGGGGGCACACCAGCAGAGAGCTTGTGGAACACGGTAATATCCTCCTGACTGAGCTGAGTGAGGCCAACGGAGGGAATCATGACGGAAGCCGAAGCAACACTGGGAAGCAGTATCTTCAGCTTCTGCAGAGTGGAATCGAGAAGTTTAGCAGTGTCACACACGAAGCCGACGAAGTAGTCCCGAGCACGGCAAGCGACGGCAGTTTTGCATCTGCTCGACGGACGCCTGGAGTCGTGACAGAGAATCGAATGGAGCTGGACTCGTTTGTTCCGGAACAATTCATCTTTGAGTGGGATTTCCCTGGGCTGACGTTGTTTTCCTCATCGGCGACTAGGATTTCGTGGCTTGATGATATCCTTGCAGAGGCACTCAACGGGAGTGAAGATGTATTTGTTTGGCTACCAGCGGACAATGAGAGCTGAACGGTCTATCCACTCAAAATGAGCACACTCGAGTCTGGTCCTCGTATGGGTGACTGAGCAACCTGAAGCGCTACTTACCCGCCGTGATCCAACTGTACCGACGGCACTACCGGCGCGCAAGTGGGATGATTTCATCATTCATGCCCACCGAGGACAATCAACAGTGTCGTCTCAGTATTACAAAGCCAGTCCCCTCATAAGCTTCTTCCTTTTTCTGGTCATTAATCTGCTTGTAATGCTTGTTTTCTTAGCCAGAAGATGGAATCAGATCCTCCATCTCGACCTGCAAGAGAGCGTCTGCTGCTGTATTGCGTCCCATGCTCGAGACGTTTACGTGGTGGGGCTCATATTCGAATCATCAGCTTCGGGCCAACATAAGCTGACCAGATGACATCGGTTTCTGCACTTACAAATGCTTGTATCAGATTGCCTTCTTCTGTAGTTTCATCCGGAGTGACTTTCCTCAAGCATATCTCCCTCAATAGCATATAATAGAGGTCGTGGCATTGGGAAAGAAAAGCCAATGAGCACCGATAATACCCGCCAACTCGGTAATACGACAAGTTTCCGAAGCGCTGCGCACCCAGCCCAAGTCCCTTCGCTAGCAACAAGCACGCCATCCATCTCCTCACAGTATCAAACGTGCGTCAACTTCAGCCTCATCAAACGATTGCCATCTATTCACATTCGTGTTTCACAGTCAAGCAACAATGGCAAACCCGTTAAAGTACGCATATCCTTCACCTCTGGCCGGCTTTGAGAATGCCCCGCCATTGTCGGACGAGAGGAATGAGGATGGGAAGAGCTTTGTCAATCCGAAGCGTGAGCACTTGAGCGAGGCTTACAGTCGCTTCACGGATCCTCTGGACAACGGACGCAGAGGCGGCTTGTGAGTTCCCGTCATCTATTCCCTCCTTTCTAACATTCTCGTGTCTTATGGCACTAACTTGACTTACTCAAACAGCGATATCCACATATACTATTTCCAGAACAACAAAGAGCAAGCTCAATACGCCCGCGAGCTTTGGGAACGCATCCGGCGAGAGTGTAAGTACATATTCCTTCTCAAACGCCTAGTATCACCGAATTCTGCTAACTGGAAACTGCATGAAAAGTCCCGGAGCTGAGAATCTACACCTTCTGGGATCGACCAATCGGCCCCCATCCCGTCGCTATGTTCGAAGTCAACGTCTTCACTCCCGCACAGTTCGGAGCATTTGTGTCTTGGCTCGCTGTCTGGCGGGGGCCCCTGTCTGCTCTGATCCATCCCAACACGATCCCCGAGGAGGGCGTCTCCTCTGCTGAGTCTGCATATCGCGACCACTCTCAGCGGGCCATTTGGATGGGCGAAAGGTTGCCGCTGGATTATAGTATCTTTGCCCGATCTCCCTGAAAGCTGTTTGCGAGGAAACTATATGCATTTTGCCTCATGCCTCTCATTGAATCAACAGCCAGCATCAATCATGTATTGCAGACAACTATTCACTTGTAACCACAAAGTCATTCACAGCTTGCTATCAGCCCACCTAGGACTTCTCTTCTCGATAAATGCCTTCAAACCCTCTTTGATGTTGTCTCCAGCCAGCAGCTTATGGTGCCAGAGGTTGTTGCTGATGCGAGTCCCTTCATCAGCACCGACACCTTCCCAGCCCCAATTGATACCTTGCTTGGTGACAATAACTGAATCGGGACTGTTTTCGGCAATCACCTTTGCCCACTTCAGAGCTTCATCCACCACATCTTGTCCTTCGGGGCAAACCACGTTCACAAGTCCCCATTCCTTGGCCTCTTGGGCTGGAAGCACGCGGCCCGTCAACATCAGTTCCATCGCGCGCTGCTTTCCTATGCTGCGGACTAGGCGAGGCATTGCTCCCGCAAAGGGGGCCACGCCGCGCTTCACCTCTGGGAAGCAAAACTTTGCCGTAGCACAGGCAATGACGAGGTCGCAGTTGACCACCGCCTCGAAGCCTCCTCCGTACGCAATTCCATTGACTGCAGCTATGACGGGCTTTTTGCCGTTGCGACGCGAAAGACCAGCGAACCCCGAGGCGGGCATTTCTCCAAAGCTGCCGGACCCGATCTCGTCATTCCACGCTTCAATGTGGCCATTGTCAGCGGCAGTGACGTTAACTCGTGCCGATATCTCAAACTTACCCTTCAGATCAGCACCTGCTGAGAAGGTACGGCCTTCTCCCGTCACGATACTGACCCATAGCGAGGGCTCCTCGTCGAACCATTCGAATAGCGAGGCGAGCTCCCAGCTACCCGAAACGGCAATGGCGTTGAGGGCTTTTGGGCGTGAAATCGTGACGAGAAGGACCCGAGGAGCCGGGAACGATAATTTGGCAATGTCCACCTCTGGAGGAGGGCGTGCAAAAGTCCTCGAGGAAGACATGTTGAGATCGGTGCAACGTCTGGCAGGGTCGCTTGACGGTATGCATGGACGCAGATATGGGTAAAGCCATGCCCCGCGGAGAGCTTGTACAAAATCAACATAAGCACTGATGAGTTGACTATTGCAGGCGGTAATCGGTAAAGTCAACGACTGCCTCTCTCTACAAGCATCCGTTATACCAAGGCAAGCGGCTAAAATAGGCGCATACATGACAACTTTATAAGCATTGGTCCCATAGTCTTGAGCGTCTAATATGTGTGCGTATAGCCTAATCATATATGCTGGTATTCTACAGACTCTTATAGCCGCTTACCTTGGCTACAGTTCTGTTTAGTAATATGAAAAGGCCCCCATTAACCTAGGTTAGCTCGGCATGGAGATACCCCAGACAACGAGCGAGCGAAAGGGGAACAGACCCCGCATTCCCCATGCTCTTCATTGTTGCTTCATTAACGATCAAAGGTAGATGAACTGCTAGACCGTTTCAATCTCGTGCTTGAGTGGATGCATTGAACGAAGTGTCGTCCAAAAGATCTGGATAAGTTGTTCAAACGGAAGGCCTGTCCCGGGCATAGGGTCAAAGGTGACCTGGACTCAGCACAGCCTCCACGCCGTAAACCTGAACATTTTCAGATGTTCTAAAGGACATGCCAAGATCGATAATCTGGTTGGAACATCTCGAACTTCATTCTCGTTCTTGTTGCCAGCCGCCAGGAAAAGCTGGGAGAGGACAGGTGTAGGCGCCATCGTAGCCCCGAATGTGGTGCAAGGAGCAGTGTTCTTCAGTGACCAGAGTAGGATTCATTGGGCTCAGCTTGCAGAAAGTCGTCGAGAGAGAACCTTTGTGTTCATGGTCGTCGAGTGTTTTGTCTAGGTCTTGTTTCAATGTCTATATTGCTTCCATCCTCCACATATAAGACGTACCTACCCGCTTATTTCAAACGCCCATTCCCCCTAGTGCAAGCTACCCAGTCATGGGATCTTAGCTGAAGCGTGGAATTACACACGTTAAAGGTAGATGAAGTACTGACACAACTTGCCACCAATACACAAAGCTGTGAAAGCCAAGAGCGATCGACCCTGGCTCCAGTACTACGTATGTCGATGCGAGTATCACTCGGGACATGACTAGTTCTTTGGAAGCTGCCCTTCCGTTACATACTGACATCAGGGCTCTAAGGGCCTGCATCTCCTAAGTATCAAATATGATCTCTTTCCCCCAATCAGCAACACTACTAGGCCAAGACCCCACGATGCATAGAAATACACATTGGAGCCAACTTGATCCGCTATCATTCCCAGAGCGAATCAAGGGTCAATTAAAGTAGCTTACAAGCCGTAGGTCAAGGTAGTATCGCCGCTCCAGTATCGCTTCCTAGGGTCCCGTTACGGTAACACTACGGAGGACAATGCCAGTATATCACGGGTCTAGAAGAATAGATTGCTTCAATCTCGCTTGTCTACTATAGAACTGTTCTGTCATGACGCCGACATGGTATCTTTGTCTTGAGATTACCTCTCCTGTAACCATCAATCATTCCAGACTGAAAGTTATAGAGCAGACCAGCGCGGCAGGGAGAAATGTGTTTCTTTGGTATGGTGATAGAGGCTGGTTTGACAAACGAGCGAGACAAGATACCTCAAACATCCATCATACCTATCAGATGACTGAGTGAAATGTCTACCGGTCCGCTCACATCTAAGCTCTTTACCACTGGCCTTATCGATCTATCGGCGCTCTAGGTCGGCTCAACGAGATGATGCTCACGCAACAGGTCCCGAAGCACGTATGTCCGTCAGCTTCGTCTTACTTCCCTAGCAGCGTTCAGGGCTCTCCATACGCTGCTCCATAATCTTTTGGTCACAGTCTACATTCACCCAAATAATAGGTAAGTCGGTCCCCCGCAGGATATCGAGGTGTTCGCTAAGGAAGGCAGTATCTCTCTCGTTGTCGCCGGCAAGACAAGCTGTCATAAGGATAGTAGCGACCTCCTGTGCTTGTTTTCGTATTTGCTCAAAGATGGGCGCTCGGATCCTGCGACGCAACTCGTGGTGTTCATCACTCCGATCGGGAATGAGTGCTATGACAGGGTCGATAAGGAGGTGGTTGTCTAGGCGACAGGTCATGCTGGTGGCGGGTAAGAGATCTTTGGCCTGTTTGAGAATGGTAAGCTTCCCTGTACCAGGAAAGCCATTCAGAACAACTAGCTTGCCAGAGCTAGGCGCAGTGCCTGTGTCATTCTGCTGTGGCATCGTGATGGACAGTGCGAAGGGGTGATAAGGCTGGTATCGCCCATAAATGTTGGGTTGCGAGTGCAGCCCTATTGTCCGAACTGCCTTAAAGGGAAGCGTGTAGATCTAAAAACGGAGTCCCAAGATGGCAAAAGTGGAAGACATTCAACTTTAAAGAAAAAGCTTGACGGGATTCCGCGTTTTCTGATGGATATGGTCGGATTTGGTGGAAAGGCCACTGTAACAGCATCATGAGGCTCCCTCGGAGCATCCCGAGATACTTGTCGCGGAGAAGGTCTCATCGTTGGATCTCACATTTTGCTAGGATCAGCAGGCAACCGCGACCTCATTGGGTAGTCTCGGATTTCATCCGAAAACAGTTCCAAGTGGAAGGTTGACAAATGCATTTTGTCTGGCACTGGGTACACAACAACTTGGTTAGTAACGTACGTCTGACCAAAAGCTGAAGCGCCAGTCGGCCTTAGCGTCGTTTGTAAGCATTTGAGCTTTAGGGAATATCATACATATGCACGATGGGTCGCTAGACACGGGGGCCCGTTCTTCCTGGGAAATCGGGGGACATGTGAACCTCTTCATTCGAACTCGTATGGCCTAAGTAGTTCAACACTGGACGGCCAAATGCCCAACATCAGGCAAATCAATACATGCAGTCGATGCCGCTTGTTGAAGATTCGCTGCGACAAGACCAAACCGTCGTGCGAGCGGTGCGTCCGAGCCAAAGTCGATTGTTCCCTTCGGACAGACAGTTTGTCGCGAGCGACAGCAGCAGCATCGACGTCGAATCCTCCCCCCACCAAGTCCGACGTCGCAAGCAAAGCCTCGTCAATACGTTCGGGATCGAGTGCAGAGCAGCCACCATCTCCAAGCGACAACTCCGTGCCGTCATCTGATACCACTAGTACTGACAAACATCGAGACACCAAAGCCATCAGGAGGAGACAGCGCGCTCTTCTGTCGTGCACACGATGTCATCGACTCAAAGCCGGATGCGATAAACAGCTGCCCTGTTCACGATGCCGCCGATCCGGCTGGGCCCGACAGTGCACATACACTCATCGAGTCGAGAATGACTCTTCGACCAGTGATGTCTTGCCGGCGAGGGGCTTTGTGAGGACTCACGAGGATGCCAAGGATATTTTTACATCGTGGCACACACGGCGCCGAGGGACGACACACTGGAAAGCCCTCATAACCCGGGTAAGAAGAACGTCTTGGGTTACCAAACTGAGGAACCTGCTGACTGGAGAGGATAAGCTCGAGATTTCGGCACTCAACCTCGGCCAGACGTTTGTTCATGCCGAAGACGTCAGAATCCTTCATATAGACTGCTCAACCGACATTCTGCTCCCCAGCAACTTTCCCTTCGGCTCCCCCGGTGCAGTCAAATACGCGTCCTCGCTCGACAAGGTGCGCAACCTCATCTACAGCCACCGAGAGAACTGCGATGCCTTTGTTGACGCCTATCTCGCCCTCTACCAGCCGGCTCATCCCATCCTGGACCCTCCTCGCTTCCTCGAAGAAATCAACCACTTTTGGGAAGATGCCGCGCAGACTGACGTCTCCTGGCTTTCGACCTACCTCATGGTTCTCGCACTTGGATGTTTCGCTGTGACACGGGACTCGGCCTCGACAATCGAGCTTTGTCTGGCAGCCGAATCTTGTCTGGCCAGAACAACCTTCATGGTGCGGCCGAGCATGTCCGTGATGCGGACGTTTTGCCTCATGGTCCTTGCCAAGCAGCTTTCCAACGGAACATGCTGGTCCTTGGACGCGAGCTGGTCGTTGCTCGGCATCATCGTGCGACTCGCAGTTTGCATAGGCCTCCATAAACCGCCAGTTGCGAGTTCAAAGCCTATGGATAGTCATGCGGTCACTGTTTCAGAATGGCAATCTGGGCATATTCTATGGATCACAATCGTCTATTTCTGCATCCAAACGGCAGCCATAACCGGTATGCCGAGTCTTCTCTCTTCAGACGACATCCTCCAAAGAACCGAGGCGCATGACGCCCTCTTGTCGCATATCGAGCAATTCGGTCCCTGGCTGTCTCTGAGCGACTCCTTCCCCACCATATGCAGCCTCATAGCTCGAGTGAATTCGGACACAGAGAAACCTTCATACGACGAGATCCTTCAATACAACGCTGACATCAAACGCCTCATGGCCGCTACCTTGGAGCACCCCGGATGCAGAAACGCATCTCTGCGAGCCGTCATCGACATCTTCTTCCGCCGCATTCTGCTCGTACTCCATCGCTGCCACGCACTGAGCCCCGACGCTCCCATATTGCATCCAGTCTCATACTGGGCTTCCCTCGAGTGCAGTCTCGCAATCCTCGTCCATCATCGCGACCTTTGCGAGCATGTGGGCAATCCCGACCATCGGGATCTGTTAGGCCGTCTGTTCAAGCTGGACTTCATTGCCTCTGCACTGACGGCCGGTCTTCATCTGCTGCAGGCAGATGCACCGCTGGCAGATGGGTTTTCGATACCACCGAGACAGACAATACTCGAGACGCTGGAGACGTGCACCGAGATATGGGGCAGGGATAAGGAGAGGTCGATTTGCTTTCGTTCTGGGCACAGGTCACTAATGCAAATTCTCTCCATGCTGTCTGATCTGGATACTATGAGGCGCGGGCTGCCTCGCCGCTAGCTCTGACAACAAGGTTCTGGCTAGGTTCTTCATGAATGCTGGCTTTAGCGATTTCATTCCAAGACGTATGTAGGAAGTAGTATTCTAGGGATTATTCTCAATACTACCTAGAGACTTCTCAAACCCCCATTGTGTCTCAGACAATGCTCGTTTCCTAGTAGGGGAAAAAAAAAAAAAAAAGCAACATTGACATCGTGCTTACATGCAATCTCGTGCTAAACACATGATGTCGAGTCATAGCTGATTGGCGAAACACTTCATCGTCCCAGCTTAAAGTACAACCTCCATCACCAAGAAGCAGAGAATTCGTTCCTCCAGAGAGAGACTTCTCCGCACTCACCCCAAATCAAGCCTAGACTTCATACTAAAGACGGCCTATTCCGAGTTATCGAGGCCGACTTCTTCCCAGCAACAGTCCAGCTCGTCAGGAATGCTTGAAGGGGGGAAATAGAACGGAATGCGCCGCTGACGCAGCGAAAACTTGTGCCAGCGCAGCATACAGATAACTTCGCTACCACCTCGAGCCTATCCATGAACATAAGACCCCATCGAGGCAACCAGCCAGCAGGCGAAATGCCCTGAAGGGGCACGATCTATCCATCATAGTCGAGATTGTCTAGGCCTCTCATATTGTCGCAGAGATCACGTTGTTGGTTCGAAACAGACTGACTGGGCGGCCGGAGATCATCGGAAATCTATCCGGGCCTCAACAGCGTAATCCTAGGAAGTTTTCAACCCATTTGAAGGATTTGAGCAATTGATGACATTACGTCACGGAAGACTTGGTAGGGGACTTGTGTTCGGTAGTAGAAACGCCACGCTTCATCTATTGGTATCTCTCTACTGCTTTCGTCAAATTGGTATCAAATGACCAACCACGCGTAATACAAAATACATTTCATCATGAAAAAAAGGTATAAAAGTACGTCGATACATCATAAATTGTACATGTCGTCTACGCCGCTGAGCAGCTGAAGGGTCCTCGGACGCTTCCGTTTTCGTATTGGTTTTTCTGCAGAGACGCATTAGTACCAAGTCATCAGGAATGCAAAAGATTGAGGGCGTTGAAACTTACAATGTCAACAATACTGGCGTAGGTCCCGCCCACCAGCACGATAAGGCCAACAATCATGGAAATGCTGCTCAGAACCAGGTGAACAAGGTTCTTCCTCTCAAAGAGGCTTCCTTCGCGAAGCAGCACGAACCAGAAGATGGCGGGGAAGTAGTATGTGAAGCCCGAGATGAAGAGCGACGACGAGATGGCCAGAAGATCAGAGAAGAAGGGAATGGCTTCCGCGATGACCCAGGCGATGACGGTGAGGCCACCGATCATGGCGGTCCAGATCGCCCACGCCTTCGGGGTGTTGATGTATCGGATGATGGAGTCTTTGAACACTCGCGAAAAGATGAAGCGTCCGACGACGGTACCGTTGATGGATCCCGAGATGAAGATGACGGGAAGGCCGACACCAAAGGCGACCTTGGAGATGAGGTGGCCGGCCGACAACAGAGCGGGAGACTCAACATCCGGTCCGACAAAGGCGTAGATGATGGCGCCGGTGAGGGTGTAGATCGCAATCTCGATAAGGCCCAGAGTCCAGATAGACTTCTTGTAGTCCTTGGGAGTGTGCATCTCGTCCATGAAGGAAAACTGGCAGATGGAAAAGCTGTAGGCGAAGACAATGTTGGTGATGGCAATGAAGGCCTCGGTAAAGCCCAGGTTCTCCTTGGGCCAGGCCGACCAGGGGACCGCAGACAGTCCTCCCTCTGCGTTGTGAGCCTTGATACCAGTGGCAATCATTGTAATGCCGATGGCAATGATGATGGAGGCAAAGTCGATGTAGCCGAAGATGGCCAGCTCGGTGAAGCTGGGAGGGAGAGCAAGGAGGAAGAGCACGACGGCGGAGATGGCGGCCCATGCCACAGAGCAGATAGCGTCCTCTGAGATCCGGCCGAGGGCAATGGCGCCCGTCAAGCAGTGGGAGCCGATGAGCAGAACCAGCTGGAAGGCGAACATGAAACCGACGAGCTCATAGCCAAACCTGCCAGCAACCAGTCTGGCGGCATCAGCGTAGTGGGCAACCTCGGGGAATTTCAGCTTAACCATGCCGACGAGGTCGCTGGTGTAGATGGCAAGCAGACCCAGACCGACAGAGCAGATGGTACCGGCCACCATGCCCAGGGTGGCAAAGGCACTGGGGAGAGACAAGCTGCCCAGGGCAATGGCTTCGACGATGAGGACGACTGTGAGGCGCTTCCATCCCAATCGGTTGAATTTGTGCTCGCCTTGCTCGATGATGGCGCGCTCGGCATCCTCGCGGAACTCCGCGCCCGTTTCGCCCGTCAGGACGTTGAAGTCGCGGTTGGGTACCTCCTTGAAATCATTGCGGCTCTTCTCGGAGTCCGAATGCTGGTTAAGGGTTGTATTCGACATGGCGAACACCGATAGTAGTACCGGCTATATGATGTGATGTCGGTACTCAACTACCGAGAGAGGAGTAGGAGGAGAATATGAGTTGTGAAAGAGAATGACAGTGAAAGAGGAGGGAGAGGGGGGAGAGGAGGAGCGGAGTGGCAAGAGAGCAAATACGCTTTATATAAACCCGCCAAAGAACGATGAATAGGAAGAAAGAGGAGACGAGGCGAATAATGCGGAGATGGGGGGAGGGAAGAAGAGAGTTTAATACTACTCCCCCAACCGGACAGATGTGGTGCGTGCAGATCTAGGACGATGTCTGAGAAGCGCCCCCATTCCGATACGACGAATTACATACATCTAGTTTGTCAGGGCTAATAAGGTTGCAGGCACCGCATCTGCGTGGCCACACGAGGAAAGATAGATAAGTGAGAAAGTGGCCGGGGTGGCCGCGCACTCGGAGCAGATGCGCCACGGACGGAGTGGGTGTGGACGTCAAGCCTGGGCTATCTGCTTTAGATCTTCGCCGCGAACGCCTCCGAGATCCTAGTTGCTAGAAAGTAAAACGGAATGAGACTTGGAAAAACAACGCTCCGGGTTCGGCGCTCCATCGGAGCTGATAAGGCAGAAACAGCGGTCGTGCGTGTCCATGCCTATTCTTTGTTCGAGCCTCGCTGGCATCTAGACCCTTGGCCGATCCTCCACTTTGGCCAGCTTGAAGCTCGTTCCCCAGAGACGCAGGGAAGAGGGGAATCGCTGCAGCCGTATCATCGTCTTTTCCTCTTCCCTCGATGCTACCCATTGTCTGTTGTCTACTGTCCTGATCCCGTCCCCTTCTTCAGCTGATGAGGGCCCCTTCGTTACCCCAGATCAGGCTCATCTCCTCCCCCGCAAAACAACCACTCGCCAGCATCGTGACTCCGCATTCTTGTACGTAAAAACCAAGTGCGAGGCCTGGCTCTTCCGTCTCTGAGGCAAATCACGGCGGTTGAGCCTGCATTGCATCGCATCGTCGGGGCTGCCGCCTGTTCCGTGATCAAATCACACAGTCATGGATTCGCGTGTCGTTTGACGGGATGCAGGGCAAGGCTTTCGCCCAAGTGGATCCCAGGCGGCTCAAGAATTTCCCTTCCTTTCTTCTAGCCCCGGACCGAAAACGTCATTGCGTCTAGGTCCCTGTCCTCACACTGGGATATGGTACTGTAGGGCCATGGCTCCCCTTGGTTTCTCTCTCCTCCCTAGCCCACACCAGATGCCCACCGACGTTCCCACTGCAAAGCCCACTGTCTGGCCCATTGCAGGCCCACAGATTCCACAGAGCCCACTGAGGCCAGCCGCTTTTACTCAATGCTACTCGCTGAAGCAACACACGATGGATCCTATTGCGACTCAGTGGCAGTTTTCATGTGTCAAGACTTCAGCCAAGATGGTTCAGGCAACCCGGTTTGTCTCTGTTTTGATTGAATAATCCCTCGCTGGCCAGCGCAGTGGCCAATTGAGATTCTCACAAGTATGCCTGTTCACGGACAGGTACGGAGCCCGTCTAAGCGACCAAGCGACGTTACTATGCGTATTTGTATCCGTACGAGTAAGTCTGTGGCCACGCAAAGACCAAAGCTGGGCTCCAGGCCACATTTGGTGCCGGAATGGCTCCTCTCATTGTCGAAGAAATCGTCCGATTCTCATTCCAAACGTGCCGGCATCGCAACTGGAATTCTCCAAATTCTTGGACGCCGGTAGAGCTGTGACACTGCCGGACGCCCCCCAGCCCGGACAGATCCTTCTAGTCGCTGCAAAAAAAAATCTGCACACCACCTTGCGGCACTCACTGCCGGACCGCGTCCAAGTACAAGTACGAGTGTGTCCTGCGTGAGACCGGCCATTCTGCACCAACCGGAGGTACCGGAGCACAAAACTCTCCGTCCAGACAAGCCTGCAGCTACCTGCTCGTCACCCTCGGCAGACAGGCCGTTGCCCAGCCTTCCGCCTCGAACCTTACCCAAGACCAACAAGGCCTGGACGCGCCTCGGCTAGCGCTACCCCCTTCCAGCAAGCCAAGTCTTGTCCAGCAGCCTGGTTAGTGCTTCTAGCGCTGGCTACAGGGGTCTCTGAGGGCCTCCTAGCGAACCTTACGGGGGCCGAGCCGCTGTACAGACCGAGCCATCTCCAGCCACCAGCATCCATCCCTGGCCGCGCTGATTTTTCCTGTCCATCTTCTCCTTCGCCGGTTTTCCTCCTTCTTCCTTCCGCTCCAAGTCACCTGCAGTAGACCCTCCACGCATTAACCGCATCCGGACTAGTTATCTTACGCTAATGCCGGCGATCACTTCCATACGCCTTCTCGAAAGATACCCAGAACGGAGCTAGACCAAAACCTGATGTTAGCATCACGTTGCTGCCACGCCGATTTGCCTCCTGATGTGCTGACATCTGTTCTCGTTTTGTTCATGATTCCGAGCCATTTCTATGTACAAGTAATCACATTTGTCACTGCCTGTCTCTGCCGCTTGCTGCGGGGAAAACGGGCGCAAGTTGGTACGTCCAGGCTCTGCCTCTCCGCTGGCGTCACCCTAGATGGCTGGAGCGCTTCCGTTGTCATCCGCATCCTATCTCACTCGGCTGCCACGTAGCATTGTGCCCAGGTACGCAGTAACGGACCGTGATGTAGCCTGCGCCTAGTCCACACAGTATCTGTAACCATTCAGCGAGCCGTGAAAGCCCGGACCTCGCGAGACTACTCGTACATGAAACGGAACATGCCTGCAGACCGCATATCTTTCAGAGACGGCGCAGGGGCAGGACTCATGGAGAAAATTCCGCTCTCCACATTCACGAAATGAACCTTTGGGCCGCATTTGTTTGACTGGGCCAATCGTAAGGGCCCAACTACGGAGCCTGGGGAAGCGCGCGGAGCGGGCATCATCGTGACAATCTCTTAGTATTCAATGGAAATCTTGGGGTGAAGCAACCCCGTCTGGAGCCCCGGAAAACCCTTGATGTTTTTACGTACTCGTATACGCATCTCCAAAGCTAAATAGACATGCTCGCGTTGCTTCTCTACTGTAGAGTCTGGGGAATCTGTAGATCCGCGAGTGACAGTGATGAGACGTGAGGTAATAGTTACTCTGATCAGGTATCGATCGATAACTTCAGATGGCCGCGTCTTTCCGCCCCCTCCCTCGGCATATCATGGCAAATTTCGCTGGCAGTTCCGGCAAGGTGTTGTTGGTGGCTCTGCGTACTCAATACAGCAGCTTATCTTCGTGTATCTTTATTCTACACACAGACGAGCCAACAGGGCCAACAAGATCATCAAGATCAACAGGCCCAACAAGTCATTGAAGAGGACGCGCGACATATCCTGAAGGTCTCGAACATGGAGACTTCAAGCCTGCCCCAATGCTTATTAGCAGATAAGCCCTACCAGATGTCCCAAGCTGGTTGCTGCCTGATGAGGTTGAAGCACACGTAATAATGTCACGTCAAGAGTCGGCTGATCCTCTGTAGACGAATCGGATAGATGCAATTGAAGTAGCAAGCATGCTCCATCTTCGCGAACGAGAATCATAATCTGAGTTGATGGTATCTGCACCGAGGCCTGGCCACTTGCCTGGATGGGGAGATAACCGACGGTCCGATATGAGGTTCTACACCAGTTCACACCCCAGAGCTCGGATATCAACATACGTAGAGGGGGCTCATGCGGCCATTACGCGAAATTTACAACAGGGTACCCTAGCAAACATTGTGTGAATTGCCATGACCTTCCATGTCCGGCTGTTTTGCAGCAACACCATGCCATAGTGTGCGGCGACTAAAATGGGAGCTGGCAGGCATTGGCAGCACGGTCGTCGAGCTCGTGTAAGCCACGCTCTTGTTACAATGCAAGCGCGGGATCTCCAGAGAAAAAGCGATAGTAACATAGAGTAGAATCTCTGATCTGGATTGCCATAGCAGCAGCAGAGATATTACTTCCCTGGGTTAGTGGATAGCCATCTGCGGGTGGTGGCTACGATAAACAGCTGTTACCCAAGGAACTGTTGAGACTTGTCTCGGACCTGCAGAAATTCGAGCTGATATAGGGTACGTGTAACCGAGGACGAAGGAAAAGATCAAGCTCCCTATCCGAGGGAGAATTAGCAGATCTGAACATGCTGTAAAACATATAAGGCAGTAAAAGTCAATCAATTTTCTATCCTTGATAAGTTGCTTCGATTTCCTTTTCAGTGTCATTGAAGGGGCTCATGCAGGAATTACGAGCATGATGCGACGTTACGCATCGCTTGCTGAAGATCTTGGAGATCCTGGCTTACGTTATGCTTCAGCTGCACGTGCTTCATGCCTTGCATGCGTGTCCCAAAAAAAGCGTTATCTTATCAGTAAACCAAAATTTGTGTAGCGATCCGATATTGCCCCTCCAAACATCGGAGGATGGCCGAGTCTTCCTACACGAGATATCTGCTCTCTGCCGGCTCTACCATTCGCGATCCAACGGGTCTCAGATTGGGAAGCACCTAGAGACGATCGATAGAAACAATTCTCGCCCGTAAAACCACTCGAAACGCTGCCATGGCAGCCCCAGAGTCACCAGCGACCTCGGTCGACGCCACCAAACCGATTCACAGCCTTGTTCTCGATACCGGTCCGTTGATCAAGAACGATCCTCCTGCCAGCGTGCTCATCTCCAGAGCCGAAAAGCTGTACACGCTTCCTAACATCATTACCGAAATTCGCGACGCTGCCACACGGGCTCGAGTTGAGACGACGCTGCTGCCATTCGTCACCCTGCGGTCCCCCAGACCCGAAAGCTTAAAGTTCATTGCCGACTTTGCAAAGAAGACGGGCGACTATGGGGTCCTCAGCAGGCCTGATATGGAGGTGCTCGCCCTGGGGTATGAGCTTGAATGCGAGAGGAACGGAGGCGACTGGAGATTGAGGAATACGCCGGGCCAGAAGGGTCTGAACGGAAGGCCGCAGCAGGAGAAGCCCGTGACAGACGAGACGCCAGAGGGACAAGTGCAGGGAGATGAAGCTCAGAAGACTGCGGAATCCGAACAGGCTTCGGAAGCCGCCAAAGAGGAAGCCGATGAACAGTCAGAGCCACAAGCCGAGGCGAACCTCAGCGACGACATCCAGAGACTGAATTTGGAAGCCCCCGCCGACGGTGAAAAGCAAGCAGAAGAGCCTGCGGCATCAGAAGCCGTCCAACAATCGCCATCTGTACAGCAGCCCGAGGAGGCATCAGAAGAGTCCGACGATGAGGGCTGGATCACCCCCTCCAATCTCAAGAAGCAGCAAGCCAAAGACGCTGGCGCGTCCGGCACCAGCGCCAACGCTACCCCCAAGGTCCTGCAGGCTGCCATCCTGACGTCTGATTACGCCATGCAAAACGTCGCCCTGCGCATCAACCTCAACCTGGTCGCGCCCTCGCTGTCGCGCATCACATACCTGAAGACGTGGGTGCTGCGGTGCCATGGCTGCTTCAACCTTACCAAGGACATGGACAAGCAGTTCTGTCCCAAGTGCGGCCAGAACACGCTCACGAGGACGAGCTGCTCGACAGATCAGCATGGAAACTTCAAGATCCATCTGAAGCAGAACTTTCAGTGGAACAACCGCGGAAACGTCTTTAGCGTGCCGAAGCCGGTTCATGGCAGTGCGAATGGAAGACTGCCCAAGCATGTGGGTGGGAAGAACGGCTGGGGCAGAGACTTGATCCTCGCCGAGGACCAGAAGGAGCATGTCAAGGCGCTGGATGAGCAGCGGAGACAGAGGAAGAAGGACTTGATGGACGATGATTATCTTCCTGGTCTTCTGACGGGCCATCGATCTGGTGGTGGTGGTGGCAAGGTCAAGGTTGGTGCAGGAAGGGCGGTGAATTCCAGGCGGAAGAGGTAGATGCGAGGGTATCTGCTTGACACGAGTAAGTCTGCCGGAGGGATAGATGAGGTCGATAATGATTCCATGAATTCAAGCATATGCGCACACAGTAGCAAGAAGAACGCTAGTGAAGGGAGCACAACTTCGCTCGATCCTCTTAATGAGAAAACTGTAATGTTTTTTCTTCATCTGCTCGTTCGCAAATGTGCCCAAATACATGCAATCGCCTAAAACGCCATATCCCTTCTCCGAATCAATTTCACAGTGATTCCAACTCCATTTGTCGTGACTTTGCCTACACAAGTCGCGCATCCTTCCACGTGGTCCTCCCCCTTCTTCTTCTTCTCTCTCGGTCAAAAAAAAAATAAAATAAAAATCTTCCACCTCATGTAGGTATCCCTTCATTGACTCTATGCGATGGGAACAGAGAGCTCAAGTCGGTGGTCTCCAAGCAGGAGTCTCCTGGTTCTCTTCTCTTCACCCGGCATCGCGAATAGACCGAAGAAGTTGTCGAATGGATATCCGCCTATCGGTCATTTTGAAGTCGCTTTCATACACAAATCGCCTTGTCGGATGCGAGATTTACATAGCCTCCTCCTCTGGAACCGCAAGACCGTCAGCACATGATCGCAAGACTTCCCTCAAAACAACTCCCACCCGCGAATACCAAGGGACACTCACTCTGCTGCGTCAGGAGCAGGTTAAACCGACGCTTCAGCGTAACGCGCTGACGAGACCACTTGTCGTCGGGAGAGAAGCGCGCCGGGTGCGCAGACTTGGTGACCTGGCCGTGGGCGACCTTCTTCAGGGTGTAGAGGCGGTTGCCGTTGGCGTCGAGGGTGTACATCAGATGCATGGTGGGCTGACTTTTGAGAAGGGCAAAGGAGTGTTGAAGAGTAATAGAAGATGTGGGAGGAGACGTGTGCGAAACCAATTGACCAGTGGCTTGTGAATTTGGATTAACTGAAGGTTTTGGTGATGCGTTTTTCACAGAAGCTTCGCAGGAAAAAAATTGGTGAAGTGGAGACTGGCAGAATGGGCTTTGCTCTTTTCAGCTTATCGATAAGAAACACCGCAGGCCCACCGATCAGCATTCATTCCAAGAGAGTGCCTAGGTAGGTAGGTAGGTACAAGAAGCACGAGGTCATTCACTCAGGACTTCTCAGGAGGTAAATGTAGAGGGAATTAGCAAAAGTCACCGTAAACGTGAGACACAACGGCGGCGAGAATATAACATCATTCATTAATGATCATCAAACCAAGACACTATGCAAAACTAGGAGACTATCCAACATCAACCGGTGAAAAGTTTGACCAAATCAAGAAACAAAAGGCGAATATGGCTCTGAGAAGGAATGTCCAGAACGAAAACAAATCGTCCTCATCCAAGACTAGTCCACCGTCAAGCACCTTTTCCTACAATCCCAGCAAAAAACCGGCTCCGACTTCAAATCTCCTCGCCGACGCGAGCCTTCTTGTCGCCGACCCAGCCCTCGCGCTCGTAGAAGCGGAACACCAGATCATAATCCTCAAAGTCATGGACGATGCGATCGATGCGGCGGTATCCGCGCACGGTATCGACGAGTCTCTGGGCGGCAAGGCCCTTGACCGAGTTGGTCGAGCCGTACGGGTTCTCGCCGCGACCCTTGGCCTCAAACAGAGTGACGCTGAAGCGGCCAGGCTTAAAGATGTCAACGACGTGCTCAATGATTTCGGCCGTGGTTCGTCCACTCTGGCCTCCCGGGACGTTGGTCTCGAACGATGCAAACGAGAAGCCAGTCTCGGGCGTGACGTGGACACTGAAGTAGTGTCCGGCGTTGTTGCCGCTCTGCTGGCCGTCCTCCTGGGTGGCCGGGGGCGGAGGAATGATGCCGTTGGCAGAGAAGCCGCAGGGGCTGAAGAGATAAGAGTCGATGCGGGCATCGGGATAGACCGAAGTCGGATACACGTCGGCGAGGCCGCACTGCTCCGACACGACCGTGCCGAGGGCGTGGCCTTCGGTGGTCAAGGCCTCGATCTCACCAGGCTTCTCGGACGACTCGTGCAAGTCGGACTCGATCCCGTCGGCGAAGACATTGACCTCGCTCACGTTGTCAGCGGTGTTACCGGCCTTGCTGCCTTCGACAGACAGCTTGTCGCACGCGACCGCACTCGCGTGCGCTAGGTAAAACTGCTTGGCATTCTCGGGATCGAGATCCGTCATCAAGATCTCGAGCGTCTCGTCGCTTCCCGGTCCTCCAAGCTCAAAGTTGGCGGGCATCGAGAAGCTGGCCGGGGCCGTCTCGTTCTTTTCCGAGTCGGGGGTCAGGGGTGGAGTGAACATTCGGTTTGGCGACGTGATGTAGAGGTACCAGTGGTCGCCGTTCATCTTTCCCACCATGTAGGCACTGCCGCCGTCCACCATGTCGTCCAGGTACTTGACTTCCTGCTTCCAGCTGCGGTGGGGACCCTGTTGCTTGTCGGGGAAGAGAAAGTTCTTGCGGCTATAGAAGACTCGGTAGGGAATGGCAACAGCCTTGATCTCCTTTGCGGACGTGGCGTTGTTGAAGGGGAAGCCCGCAAACTCGGCGGCGATATGGAGCAGGCGCTGCAGTCCGAGGAGGAGAGTGGTGGTGCCGCAAGTCTTGAGAATCAGCTTGTGGGGGAAGACGAACATGCTCGACTCGGAGAGGAGGTAGGCATCGACGGCGTCGGACTTGAGCACCGAGAGAATCTTGCAGTTGACCATATCAAGCATAGTCTCCCAAGTCTCGGCGGTCACGGCCTTGAGGCCGGCAGGTCGAGCGCCCTGAGGCAGCGCCGAAGCACTTGGAGCGAACCATACCTCTAGGAGCTTCTCGGGCCCTGGTGGGTGTATTGTCAGCAGCGATACTTCAGCGCAGAGCAAGGGCAGCGTCGCATACCTTCAAAGGCGTAGGTGGAGTCCAGCTCGGCCGCATTATCGTGATTGATTGTCAAGTGGGTGGCCGGCGAAGGAGAGAAGGTGTAGCTGTTGGGCACCGAGAGGTTGGCCATGCTTGATGATTTGTCGCTGCTGTAACAGCAGTCTGAAGCCGACAGCGAGGAGTAGAGGAAGCTGACGAGCTCGCTGTTGCTATGCCCGTCTGACAATGAGTCCGCGGAGCACTAGCTGCCACTCAAACAGACCTTGCGGCGTCTGTTCGAGAGAGTAGGCCCACAGGAATGTGGTCTGTCCAGCGACGCTGGCGGAAGCCAGCAGCAATCGGGGATTGTAGAAGGGCTAACGTCTCAAAAGGACGTTATGGAGGCCGAGGACAGAGAGGGTAGAAGAACCGCTTCTGCGAAGAAATCTTGCGCTGGAGTGCAGTGCCCGATACTCAGGACTCGGTGTCGGATCCGATAAGGCAAGGAATCTTGCCGCGAGCTGTTGACTTTGGGTAGGCGGTTGTAATTGCGATATCTAGCTTGCTTGGAGCTTGAAGGGGTGCTATCGAGGCCTGGAGAGGACCAGTCGTCAGCTTTCCGATGCCTTGGGATGATGAAGCGGGCAAGTCAGTGAGGGCATACTTGGAAGGTCGTGAAAAGAGGAATCGCAGGAGATCAGTCGATCGCATAGAAGGCCAAGGAAAGAACCGGAGCGAGATGTCTTATAAGGACAGGCACACGTCTAGCTACTCATGTCCAGTAACTTAAAAAAGCTAATGGATTTGAGAAGAGCTAAGGAAGCTTGTCCGAAGTGTAAAATGGGCGTGCGAGGCTGAAGTTTGATCGCGCGGTGTGGTATAGTAGGGCGATGCTATGGCAGCTTTTGCGCTCTGTTCGCTCTGTTTTTTTTTTTTTTTTCTGCTGTCCCCGCGGGGATTCACACGGATGAGACGAAGCCGTCGCTTTTCGTGGTCGGCAGAAAAACGGCAGGATAGAGAGATGGAAGGAAAGAATTGAGCGATGCTGGGAGGATGCAGCACAGAAGGGATCGAGGGCGGAAGAAGCCAGAGATGGGTGGGAAACAGAGTTTGCAGCAGCTTTGTGCGGGTGCGCAGTCCGAGATTTTATTTTGGCTGAGGTTTGTGTTTGTGTGATGCTGGACGCAGCCCAATCGGGACCTGGGCGATGGGGTATCTGGCCGTACCTGTCTGCCGGTTCATGCAGCTGAGATACCTGCTGCTACAGCGCCGGCTCCACTCACGAGCAGGGGGGGCTAATGTAAGAAAGAGCCTGAAGTCAATTGATAAGGTAGGTAGCTAGCCTTGACGTCCAATGAGTTGAGCTACAAAACATTTGATGTCGTCACATTCATCTCTCTCTTGCTGCTGATACAATTTTTGTCAAGACGAAATAGGCGTGCCATAAGATGTATGCTGGAGGAGAATCACGACGTTGTCTGAGTGATAATCGGGTGTAGTATGACATTGAACAAGTGGACGAACCGAATTCCCAACTACACTGGACAGCGCATCTCGAAGCTTAAGGTAGTACGACATTGTACAGTATTGTTGACACCAGCCTCACCGATCCATCAACTTTTTTTCGAGGTGCCCACATTTGATGGCCAGGCACGTAATGCTGCTGCTCGTCTGCCCGCAAATGGTGCTGAGCTCCTCTTCTTAGACGCCGCCGATGCATAGCGGGGTTTCCGGAACAAGTAATTGCCATGAACCTTCGCCTTTGCGGCTTGAGGATGACGAAGGGCCGGTTGCTGCGGACTACGGGAACAGCTTGAGCCCTGAGTGAAAGTAAAGAAGCTGGTGGAACGACATCGAGATGCCTCATCTAGTCAATACCTCTGACGGGAGTGATCACTTTGATTCGGTCGTAGACAATTGACCGAAGTAGGGCAATATGGTGCATAAAGGAGCTCTGCTCCACCAGGAATCATATTTGCACAACTGCGCTCAACGCACGCGTTTATATATGCATCCCCCATGGCCGTCCAAGGCAATCGAAATTCAAGTTGGTTATTTCAATCGCCTGGGAGAGGAAGAACTGGCCGATGTTGGACCGGACCATTCTTGGCTTCTTGTCACCGCTCTCTCGTCTGAAACCTGCAGGGCTTTCAGCCGTACTCACCAGAAGCAAGGGACATCACGATGCGTGTCGCGTGATGCGTCTGCCATTGCAAGCCCGTAACACTACCTAGGGTAAACTCTACGGATACCTTACGCAGGCGAAACGGGATTCAATCTCAATGTATTCAGGTAGTCATCGTTGTGCTGTTCAGAATGTGTGAGCTGCCATATCTCAGACCCGTGGTAGACTAGTCCTCCGCCCAACGTAATAATTGAAAGATGAGGTGGGTGGCGAAAGACCCCGTCTGATCTCATGCAGCGGAAGAGGGCTGTCCCATAGTAATACAGACAAGATATGATGGCAATAAAACGCTAATCGCAAAATGTCGGACAAGTAAATGCAAGTGCTCCCAGTGCAGTATCATGTTATTTCAGCCCTGGTAACCTTCTCCTCGAGCTGTGAGGTGATGCCTACGAATATGTGATACAGCGAACAGTCCTTGTACTTGTCTACCAGCGTCCCGTCATCCTTGCCCATCTTCTGCTCGTCCTCTGGCACCGACGATATGTCCTGCCCGTTGACTACCGTCCCCGCCGGATAATGCGGTCGCTGGCCTTCCTCCACCAGAGCAATGAACTGCGCGTCAATCGGCACGGAGCCCAGGAACGGCACGTTGAACTCGTCGGCCATGGACTTCCCGCCGCCGGAACCGAAAATGTCGGTGCACTCGGAGCAGTGCGGGCAGACGAAGCCGCTCATGTTCTCCACCACGCCCAGCACCCGGATGCCCGTCTTGACGCAAAAGTTGAGTTCTTTGCGCACGTCTGCCGTGGCCACCGCCTGGGGCGTCGTCACGACCACGGCGCCGGCTACCTGGCCAGGCAGGGCATCTCGCTGCAGCGTCTCGGCCAACGAAATGTGCTCGTCGCTTGTGCCCGGAGGCGTGTCGATGAGGAGGTAGTCGGTATCCTCCCACAGCACGTCCTTGAGAAACTGCCTGATCATCGCCGTTTTCTTGGGACCCCTCCACACCACCGCGTCGCCTCGCTTCGGTAGCAGGAACCCCAAACTCATCGCATGCAGGCTGCCCAGGCCACTTTCCGGCTCCGCCTGGTGGACAACAACGGGCGCCCATCCTCCAGGAACTTGCGTGACCTTGGAGGCCTCGATGGACAGCATGCGCGGGATGGAGGGGCCGGTCAAGTCGACATCGAGGATTCCGACCGAGTGGCCGGCGAGCGTCAGGGAGAGCGCCAGCTGAGTTGTCACCGAGGATTTGCCCACGCCGCCCTTGCCGGAGAGCACCTGTAGACGTTATCAGCATCAGTAGCAGTATAATTCGGCTGTCCCCTTTGGTGTATCGGGCGGCTGACATACCAGCACAACGTGCTTGACCTTTTCCAAGCCCATGACGATGTCTGCTGCTTATCCCGGGCGTCGATGGCGCATCAGCATGGTTCAGATGCTGGTCAATGGTCCCGAGCTGAACCTGTCCAAGGTTGATGGACTTGGTTGAAGTGATTTGTAAGATGGAACCGCCGTCTTTGTCGGCGCGAGAGGCGGATTAGCAAAGCGCCGATATGCGGAGAGTCGTGCAGTTCTGCCCCGCCACCGGACATTTTTTTCACCAAGAAATTTGCCCCTCCAAAAGGCCCATTATCGATTAAGGAGCTTCAACTTCAGCTTCGTCTCATCATACCTTACCTCAACCTGGAGACTCATGTGATTGCATGTGATCGCACTCTGCCATCCAATGTGCTGGTATCTTCCATGTACATATATATATATCGGACTCTCATCTGAACTTTAAGCTTTAGAAATAGCGGGCTGTAAAAGAGCCTCGTCGACTCTTCGCTTCCTTGATTTGTCCAACCATTCATCAACACAATCTCTCCCCTGTGTCGGCTCAATGCCCGCCCACATACAAACGCAGAGACACTCCCCATACAACCCGGAGGTGTGAGCGTTATGCACTGCTGATTTCATCCCTCCGAGACCCTTGCAGCTTCTCAGCTGACTTCGCCTGTTTTAATCGAGCCTCTTTCGGCGGCAATGGCTTGTCCTTGTCCGTGGGCAGGAACTGAACGGCGCCCTTTTGGTACGCGACGACAGGTCGAGTGCCGTCGTAATAGCCAAGCAATTCGAATCCGAAGTCCGTGTTGAGGTTGAGCGGCATGGAATCGTTGAAGCGCACAATGGGACCGCCTTCCACCGTAAAGCCGATGAACTCGCCCGGGATCGTGTTGTCGAGTTCGTCTTCGAGGTTTCCCTGAATTGTATTCCTGTTGACGGTAGAGAGTGTCAGTGGGATAGGCCGAGTGTAGAGCCACATCGTAGGTCATCTTACACTTCGCTCATGGAGGGAGCATTGCTCTTCATGATGGACCCGGTCGCGATCTTCCTGACACGCTTCTTCGTGCAGTCGTGGATGAGATGCAGCAAGCCGGCAATGACAAGGACGGGTGTCCCCAAAGCAAGCGCCCACGGCCTGCATTAACTCTTGATTAGCATTTCGAGTCCGGTGGTAATCGTCTTTCCTGTGGTCACTCGTCTTACGGATGTCTTCTGTTTCGCAACGAATGTGCCATGGCGAGGATGATGCCCATCATCGCTATCAGTGATCCAACCTGGATCATGGTCCAAGTAGACCAGTAAAGCGATATCAGATTTTCGCCGTCGCAGAACTGCAAGGCAAGCAGAGAGAAGGCCTCCATGACAACCACTGCTGCCGACACAACGACACAGGCAAGGCACATGAGCATGTATCTCACCAGCATCCCCGTGCGCCGCCGTGGCTCATGGCTGAATTGCTCGTTCGTATCTTGGCTTCTGTATAGCACTGCGTGAGACTTGGTTTTGGCGATTAGGGTAAGGCAGTCAGCGTACCTCGTGTATGTCCAAGACGCGATGAACAGAATCACAAGATTGAGGACGAACATGAACCAGTAGATGATCTTGAAATGCCACCGGTCCAGATCGGCTGCAAACTTTGCGTACTTCCTGCAGAGTTCATCGTCTCTCATGAACGCTTGCGCCATGGCGTCTATTTCCTCCAAATTCCCAGACGAGTCAGACTATCTGGTAGAATAAAAGATGGAGAGTGAAATTCCCAGAGGAACCAAGCAGCTTGACTGGTGATAATATATTGGGAGACGGCGTTTAACCCCCTCGGTGCTATGCGGTGATGGAGTTCCAATGCCTGGTCGAAATGGACCTTGTTGATGCATGCATCACGGCAACAGCTTGGACGTCCCTCATTTATCTATTCATCCCCTGCCCCCAATCATCAGCTTCATGGTCACATTGCCATTCTAGGAACTGGCCGCTAATCACTCCCATGCACTCAACGCACCTCTATTTTCGCCCAGACCCAGCGGATTCAAGCCAACGTCACACAGAACTTCCGTGATAAGCGACGGCAAAGACACATACACTGCCATGAGATTGAAGGACAAAGTAGATGCAAACAACCAAGTACATGGGCAAAATGGGTACTCAGATGCTTGTCTCTACGAGGCAGCGCCAAGCTAACCCTCATGATCTGCGGTCTTCAGGCCCCCAACATTCCCAGACCAAACCTTGACAACCAGGGAGACCGCCACTGCTGCTCAGAGCATGGGGGCTAGAGGATAGCTTCGAGGTTAGTAGCATACAGCCCTTTTGACGTTTGCGGTGGAATCCTCGCAAATTATTCGTCACTTGATGAAGTCTTCCCGTGTGGCGAGCACTGCCAACCGGGATCGGGAACACGCAGGGGAAAGACGAAGCTTCCGGGAAGACCCATGCATTAGGCAAATAGTTACCAACCCAAAGGGAGCAAATGGAATATACCTAGTTGCCGAATGGATCCCTGGGGACGGAGATCGCGGGGATGAGGTTTCCCAAATCTCATACACACTGATACTTTACGCTATCAAAACACAGAGTTGTTCTGCTGGCTACAGGACATAACGTCTTGAGCGTGATGGATCGGATTCTATGATGCTGCGGTTGTTATGTCAGACATATGATGGTGTCCATCGTTTCGTTTGCGAAAATTTTGATGCCGAGATCCTGAACCGGGATCACTGGATCTAGGCGCGCTGAGGCTTTCTCGTGTCACACACTCCCTCCACCCCGTCTAATCTGAAACCAACCCCTTGGGTTGTGACAGCTCATAGGTACGCCCTACCGATACCCATGCTTCACTGCCATCACCTCAGATGGGGTCTAACATTGCCACGCTTGCTTAGCAACCCAAAAGGATCTTGGAAGCCCAGTGCTACACAACTCGAGAACTCGGCATGATGACATGATAGGATGTGATCGAGTTGGCTGCTTGCATTCTTCAGCGGCCATTGTCTGTCTCGAGCACGGAGATTTGTTACGCCCTTCCAGCCTTACCCTTGATTCAGGCACATCTAGAAGTTGTTTGCGGCAGCTCGGTAGTTCTCTTTTTAGTACATATACCCGAGGCCAAGAGGCTGATGTAACGAGGGATGCCATTCATAGCCACATCCTTGTTTGCAGCTTGTTCAGCCCGTGTTGGCGCCAAGGCCCGGCGCACGCGAGAACGTCCCGTACGAACCTCAGCTCACAAGAACGGCAGATGTCACAGAGACCCGAAAAAATAACGGAAAGGCGAGTCCGCTATCAAACGGCGGATACCGAGGCTTGGCACACTATGATCGAGCCTTGGCTTGCAATCTATTGATAGCGTGGCAACAGCTGAAGTACCAAGCTGCTAAATGACTGGGGTCGGTCATGGGAGGGGCGGCCGGATCGCCATTTGTGCGGGAATCAGGCCGTCCTGCTGGATTTGAGATCTGACCGAGATTGGTCTCCTTCGCGTTTAAGCTTATCTGTATTGCGTGCCTCCTTGCTCCACCACATGGTACGTCACTTCTTGGTGCCCAGAGCCTGATAGGAGGCGATCAGCCGGGGCAGCCACACTTCAGTTAGCTGTACTATAAGTTTCCTCCTCGTCAAAGTGTACTACCCCGCTCTTATCCTAACCCACTGAGCCTTGTATTCTTTGTGTCAACACCGAAGCTGTAGGTCGAAGCTGTCTCACCCAATGTGGCAGGGCAAGGTCAGCGGCGAGAACCGATGCCTCCAGGCGGATAGCCACGAGTCGACCAAAAGGCGCGGCAATGGCCAATGACCAAAGCGCTTCTCAACTAGTGTCAGCGAGCAAACTTGGCTCTGCTTGCTTATACACTGGGGCTGACGACGACTCCTCTTGGCATTCTTTTTGAGATGCCCGAATCCATCATGGCACTGCCACAATGACCGATAGCCCTGTAGCCTCCGAGAGCTTCAGTTACACGAGCAAAGGAATCAGTGAACATGTGTTGCTTGTGCATTCGAGCAAATGACAAAGTTGGCATGGCTCTTGGAACCGAGTCAAAGTCAGTGTTGGGTTCGTCACTGGGAACACTACCTCAGTGAAAACAGGGTACGATCAATCTCAGCTCCAACTATGCTTGTGGATGGCTTTCCATGAGAATGATGGGAGGGCCAACCCTGCTCATCTCCCTCTAGCCTTCGGCTCTGTAAAGCAAGGGAGCCTTGGGCCTGCAGGAGTGTCGGAACTTCCAAAGTCATGGTGACAGCGTTGCTGCGTACCTGATGTGCTTCGTTTCGATGACTTGACTCAGGTGCGGCTCCACCATGGCAGCAGCCGTTCTGCGATTCACCAGCACCACAGGACATGCTGAAAGACGCAAGATATCGAGACGTAGAGAGAGACGCAGTCCCCAAACTCTCAAAGGTGGTGTGGTTTACACTCTGCTCTCGCAGGGAGCTCGGAGAATAGCTGGGCACCAACGAGGCAACTCCAAGGGAGTGGAGCACAGTATGTAAGGAGTATGCAGAGCTGATAGATAGATTGCCGTAAATCGCGGGCACGCGTAATGCGATAGTATTGTCATTGAAGGACTTGGGGACTCAATTTGTGCTGGGCACGGTACCATCCTTTCCATCAACCAGTACTTTGCCGGTCGTCTTGTCACTCATATCAGCAGCCTCCGTAATTATCCGACCGGCATGGTCATGCGTCCTATCCCACTCCTCGACCTCGGCGTTTGGCACCTTGACCAGCTGGTGGCTTTTTGATCCGTCATCGAGCGTGACAACTTCTTCTCGAATCTTGTAGCCCCGGAAATAAGGGATGCCGTGAATCCAAAGCCAATAATAAGCGGCACAGGCCAGAAGACTATGTTGAGTCAGTAACTTGACGGTGTTTATGTCTCTTCGAGGAATAAAGGTGTCGAGACTCACATGCCGATCGATGTGACTACGTACGTAGCGTACCAAAAACTTACGTCGCCACCATTTGCACCCCCTGCAGGAGGGTACCAAGGCATGATGAGTAGATAGAGGTTTTTCAGGATGCTGAACCAGATGACGATATCCCACGCTTTGAACTCAGGCCGTGGCAAGTTAAGGGCCTTTCGTTTGTGTCTCACGATGAGGAGGCCCACGCACATGAGGAAGTCGAAGAAGGAGCCAGGGTAGATGCGAAGATCACTGACTGTACTCATGTCAATAGGGGAACGACGGTGGGACCTTGTATTTTGCACGTACCGAAGTTGAAAGCATCACCAGCGGGCGGAGCGAGGATCATGACAAGGGTGATGGCGTACTTGAACAGGTACGGTCCAAGGGCAGTTCCGAGAGGATAGGTCGAGACCCAGAACTTGGTCCATGGGAGAACGCCCTGCCGACCACACTCTCGGATAATCCGCGAGGTGCCGATCAAAACAGCCACCATATTGCCAAAAGCACTGATTGCGATGAGAAAGTTGAGAGCTTTGACTTGTTTGCTATCACCGAACACGTTGAGAAAGAAGAGATTGGCAACGGTCAGCTTGCCGCTGATGATGTCCGCCTTGGGGACTGTATGGGGCAGAGGGTCAGTAATCGGTGGGCTTGGACTCTAGACACAGCATTGGCCTCACTTACTGGCAGCATAATAGGCGACAACGGTGAGTATATACAGAATGCTTACAGACCAAATAGCAATGTAGCCTTGCCGTCGGATATGCTTGACAGGGTTCTATCATAAACTGTGAGACAGACGGCTCATTGGGTACATGGACATTCCCTTCTCAAACTTACCTTGACTTCGTTCACCACGTTGAACGCGTTCTCGTATCCTGCGTAAGAAAAGATAATCTTATACAGGCCGTTTGTGATACCGTATGCCGTGGCTTTTCCTTCAAAAGAGTTATGGAAATTGGCCGTTGGGTCCTGCACTCGAGTACGCCCTCCGAGGACGACGAACCCAGTGATTGAGATGAATATCAGGGTGGCGATTTTGACAAAGGCGATTCCATTAGCCAAATGGTACGCCAATTTGTTGTGGACGATGACCACTAGTAGCTGTGTGAGTTTCCTCGATTTTCGTATGATACGGGCCTTTCTCTGCTCGAGGCAAAACGTACCAAGAAGAGCGACTGTATAACCTGCTATGGCTACTCCCTTTAGCTGCCAATCTGTAGGATTGTGGTCTGTCATTTTATAAATGTACTGCGCCAATACTGTCGGGACACTTGACGTTAGATAATGTCTCGACTCGGTTTACCCCGTACTTGGTATATGAACAACTCACCGTATGAATTCGCGCTACTAAATGAGAGGATTACAGATTGGAACGCAAATGCGGTCGAGAAGAGCCAGCGAGGGCGCGGAAATGCTTGTTCGAGATACACCACCTCTGCTCCGGATCGCGAAGGAAAGTACGCTGTAAACTCGAGATAAACAGCAAACGCCGTAATCGATGTTAGGAAGCCAAGAGCCCACCATATCAGACTCAGTCCAATGCTGCCAGTACCAGCGAGGATCGATGATGCTACCGGCAATCACTTAGCACGGGCCATCTGCCACCAAGAATTGGAGAGAGCAATGACTTACGAGTTGAAAAGATGCCTGTACCAATCATCTTACTGACATTGAGAAAGAGAATCGTCAAGGGCCCAACATCATATCCCAATGGCGACGACTCTTCCACTGGAGCTCCAGAGGCGTCTTGATAGGACGTCTCCTTGTTGTTGGCACCCTTTCCTGCGATATAGTAGGTCCCTCCAGCGACAATCTCAGAAGGATCACTCTCTGTTGATCCACGCTCTTCCGCCTCGGCAGCCTGAGGCTCTTCGCCGCTGCGGAACGGACGCCTCCAGAAGGAAGGCATTGTTCCTTTTGGAATCCGATCACTTTTCTCTAGCCGCGAGAATATGCGAACGAAATATTGAAGGGTAACATCCAGCCTCAGACAATTGGGTATGATGTCTGGTATATGCAAGACAGTAGGATGATCACCGTGGTAAAGCTTCGATCGGTGGACTGAGACGAGAGCGGGCTCTCATTGCTTTTGAGCAGCACAAAACCCCCGCTTGTTTGTCGTGGCTGCTACACAGGGGCGATCTCTGCCATCCGTCAGTTGTTGATGGAGTCCTTGGCAGTGCGGAGTCTCTTCTGATGGTAGTGATACTATTGATCGCGTCGATACAAGGCGGCGATAACGCAATTGATTGCCACGATTTGCTAAACCTCCCCCCACCAGAGTCGTCGGGGTCCGAAGGACATGTGTAGAAGAGAGCAGCATTTGCTGCCATTCGGCGGCAAGCAAGCATGTGCTGCCTTTAATGTCCTGTATCTAACATTACGCCAATTTCTCAACCATTAGCGATGCCGCCAAGCTGGTCGGTTTTCCCAGGGGAGGGCTTTTCCAATGTGGAGAGCATTTATGGAGTTGCCGCAAAAGATTATTCGCCATGTCTGAAGTAGCTCCCGGGCAGCGAGATAGGTCACATTTACCCCATTTCGCCATATTCGTGATTCTGAGGTGATGCGGTACCAGGATGTCGTTGCAGGCCTCGACTCACTGGGGCTGTAGGTTCATGCAGGTTGGACAGGCAAAGATGCATGTGCCATTACTGATCTACAAGGATAAGGCCCAGCCTGGAAGCTACGGTCCGAGAAAAGATGGAATATTCTTTGCGGGTTGACGTAGCACGGCATGAGCTTATCTGTGCATCGAGCAAGGATGCATGGCTCCATGGAATCGTCCACCAAAAGCTAATATGCTGTAGTAATGTGCGTACATGTTCTGCGGAGAACGGTAACAAAGCTTTAACATATATCACTAGATCTGGCATGGACTTGTAGCTTTGGGAATATAGATAGCAAATGTGCACATGTTTCTAGAACTAATTGTCCCCACAAGTCAAGTGTCTACTCGTACTTTCTCTCATCGGGTTTCCCATCGCTGGCGCTGCGAACGCCTGGCTCTAGTGGGAATATCGAGTTCTCTGGTTTAACATCTTTGTAAACCCTGTCCCAGATGTCAGTAAGCGGCTCGGGGGTCTTCCAAGCAAATTCAGGGTCTCGCAGCCAAAGACGGATAAGATGACGTCTATTGTCAACACGCTGTTAGCAAACACAAAGGAAGCGTATTGAGAGTCTCGGATGGCGCATTACCTCTTCTCGGGAGAGTCTCTGAACTTCTCGCGGGCATGGAAGATGCTCAAGTTGTTGGCAAATTGAATGTCGCCCTTGTGGAAGTCGAGGGCTGCGCGGTACTTCTCAGCCGTGAAGTGCAAGGCATCCAGAGCCTCCGCTTGAGCCTCGGTGATTGGAGGGATGTCTGTTGATCGAGGAAGGCCCCAGTATCCTGTGAAAGTGCGGCGCGCGTATTGGATGATAAGGCGCTGGGGGGTATCTTCGGTTGCGGGCTGGAAGTACAGAAGAGGCCGTACGGTATGAGTCCTACCACGCTTCCCAAACCTGAAGCATAACACTATCAGTCATGGTCCATAAACGTTTCCCGGATCCCTCTTGACTCGACTTACTCGTCGACCACCCAAGGCTCAGATAGGGTTCGAATAAGGTCAGGGCGTGTTGCTGCGAGCTCATTGTACACGTGCCAGCTGCTGGACAAGAAGCTTTGGCCACCCTCTTCGGGCTCGCCCAGGGCAAAGAGGGCTATCACATCTCCAGCGTCGGTGTGGAAAACCTGCTTGTCGGCCGTGTATGCCGGCGCTCCGATCTTGTGAGGATCAATCTCCTGGGTGAGGTCCTTGATGTGCGCGAGAACGACATCAGCTGGCTTCCCGTTGTATTGGTGATCCTGGCGGCCGCGGATGGGTGCGACGTGGGATGCGATGCCGGCGTAGATGATGACATTCTCCTCGCGACTGTAGTTATCAACCGGCACCCCCTTGACGACTTTGAAACCGTGGCCTAGGTGAACCTCTTTGGAGATTTCTCGTAGAGTATCGTGGAGTTTTGGCAAGGGGAATGTCTCGGGGGTGACGTAGCCCAAGGCCAGGTTCAGAGCTGGTACCAACCGATGTGAGTTTACAGGCCGTCCGTGACCAAAGAAGACAGTGGGCTTACACTTGAAATGCCGAAGAGCTTGGTCAACCTCGACAATATCGCTCTCGGTCAAAACGTAGTTCCAGTCGTACGTATCAGCCAAGTTCCTGCCGTCCCAGACAAGGTCGGATTCAAGCTTGGCGGGAAAGCCATCGGGGAGAGAATTCTCCAACTTTTCCGTCTCTTGACGCCGCTTGATGCGGTTGAGATAGTTTTCATAGTTGGGGGCATATGAAATGTCCGGCTGCCTCGGGATTTCAACGGCGGCGGCCATTTTGAATCGAAGTTGGAGACTTTGCGTAGACCTTGTCAGTCAGGAGAGCTGGTGAGACGCCTCGTGGTAGGGGTTATCCCAAGGCCCATGGTTCCCTTGCGCGGGTAACGCCATTTATCCTCTTCACTCTCATCTGTAGATGGCTCAACTTGACAAATCACTTCTCCGCCGCCGGCTAAATGATATGATAAACGCATGTTTCTGCATGTCGTCATGAGAGCTGGGGGAGCTTCGTCTATTGTGATAGGATATTAGAGTTGTTAGGTAAGCCAAATTTTCACCTGCACTCATGTCGCCATCAGCAACCAAGGACTCGCAATCGGCTGGATGGATTTCTGCAGCAGCTGTTAGCCACATGTGCGTATAGATCAATGAAGAAACGAACCAATCAATCTTGTCGTGTTGAGGTTCCCAAATTGCTACTACAATATCATCACTTGAACAGGGATCCACGCGAGGCTAGAAGATCTTCAACCGTACGGAGCACAGTACACGTACGCCTTGTTATTACCCAACAATCGACGTTGACAGAGCCACGCAGGCGAACTGCATGATGCACCACTTACATGCAGCGCATGTCGGGTATATGCGGAGATCGTAGCATCGTTAATGCTTCGAGACAGAGAAGGAAGATGCACAAAAAAAAAAAAGTAAAGATCTTTGTCTCTCTCCCGCCGGGAATTGAACCCGGGTCTCAAGCGTGACAAGCTTGCATACTGACCACTATACTACGGAAGATGTACCAAGCGTTGGATCGCTTGTTGTAGGTGGATCATGGGAGAGGACACGCGCTGTAGGTCTCTATGTATGATCGCACGAGCTGTTCGCTGCCATGGCGTACCTGTCCTACCCTTCACAGCGATTCTTGATCGCTACCGGATAAGTGCGGTTGAGGTTGACGGTATGGCCATCGGGTGAAATGGAAAAGACTATCGACTAAGCTCACGGCATTGGTCATGGGACCGTAAGCCGTGGCGTTTGGCGCAATATTGGGGTCGATCAACAATTCAGAGCCGATGAGGCGGCGATTTTGGGAAAACAGAACCCCCATGTAACCAAATGGCGATTCCTCCCGGCTTGCCGAGCGATCGGAAACCCCCCGAAAATGGGATATCGACGTGGATAGAGTCCGGATAGAGTCCGGCGACAAGTAGGTGCCTGCACTTGAGGGTAAGAGTACCCAAGACAAGGAGCACTGCCCAGGTACACCGGAGGTGCCAGCAGGCATGCTCTTCCGACCGTCAGTTTGCAGAGCCACAAAGCTTAAGACCTGACGACCGAGACATTGATTGGTACTTGTAGTAAGGTCAATTGAATCGACGGGAAGTCAGCGGCCTAAAGTAATTCACAAGGCCGTATTTCTGCTCTCAGAACACGGATTTCAATGGTTGGGCGGGCCGGCGGTGAGAACCTCGAGTATCGCCGAGGAGTGAACGCATCTCCTGCCATTCCGATTACCTGCTTCCAGCATTATACAAGGTATCAACGATGGTGGACACTTGGATACATCGGATAGAAAAAGAAACCTTCTCCGTAATTCCGGCAATGACGTTAGCTACTTAACTTGTAGGTAGATAAACGTAAATGCTTAATGATCAAGCCCGGCAGCATTCAATGTGCCCTGGTAAAATGGCCGTGGTATCGGTCCACCTCGGGCATCAGCAAGTCATGTTTAATCTAGGTAGGTAGACCCAGCATAGCAGCACTGTATATACAAGATATGGCATGTGCCGAGAGAACGGTCATAGTGAGCATGTTATTCACGTCAAAGATTCACAGGTGACGGTGAAAGTCTACAAGAGAGCTTGGCTGCCACATATGAAGGCGAAACTAAACCACGTGCCATATAATCAGATAATCTTGAGCTCTTCATCAGACGTCATTTAACGGGGCCGTGATGCTTTTGGCGCTGTCAGATCGACGTGCGTAGAGAGGAGAGTCGGTCAGCTTACCCGTCATCCGCTGTTATGTAGATGTATGTATGCAGTTGTATATTGATGGAGTCATCTGCCGCATAGAATATACAACCGAGCGTATGATGATTTGAATTGGTTCCTAGAAAAGCAACCATCTCTTTGAATACAGCTGCGGTATTTTCGCCGAGCAACCAAACAGCCCGTTACCCGCCCGTCTCGCGCCTACAGCACTTCTTACTCCTGTCTTTGACCCCTTTTAATTTGCGTCACATTATTGCAACAACCTCAGGATACTGCTCTCCCAAGGATGGCTGTTGCTTTCGAAAACACCGCAAATGGACCCAGAACAGTATGCGATCTCATTGAAGGATGGGCACAAAAGCAGCCTGATCATATTGCCGTCTCGTTTGGAGATCAGAGAATCACATACGCTGAGCTGGAGAATGCCACAACCTACATCGCATGGATTTTATGGCAAAGGCAGGTCAGACCTGGAGACAAGATTCCTGTTCTAGCTCAGAGAAGCCTCGCGATGGTTATCTGCTTTCTGGGTGTTCTCAAGGCAGGTGCTTCATACGTTCCCATTGATGTGGAATCTTGGAGCAGGGATCGCATCCATTCGACGCTGGAACGAGTATATGCTCGTGTTATCCTGAATACCAGCACAGAGAAATTCCCCGGATATGACGAGATTTCGCTGCAGGAGATTAAGCGTGCCTTTGAGCCGACGATGGAATGTTGCTGGGAAAACGAGCTCGATCGACCCTGGAAACGGATCAAGCCCAGTGATCTCATGTTTATAATCTTTACTTCAGGCACGACATCCACGCCCAAAGGGGTGATGATCGCACACAGCTCGGTGTTCAACTACGTACAGCAAGGGGGGGAAAAGACCCCCTTCAACATGAATGCGACTCCTGCTGATATTGCTATACTGATCTTCTCTCCCGCCTTCGACGCCTGTACGGCCGTAATAGTGTGTGCATTGTCGAATGGCGCTGAACTGAAGATTGCCACTCCCGCAGATTTCTTACATACGGCGACTCTCTGCACTATCATGGCATGTACACCCTCGGTGCTGGCCACGATACAGGATCCATCGAGATATTCGAACCTGCGAGCCATCATGATCGGAGGTGAAGCAGCGCCGGCTTCACTCGTTCGCAAGTGGGGAGAGCATTTACCAGATACTCCCATGTACAACGTTTACGGTCCGACAGAGACGACGTTTGCCTCACTTGTGGCACGACTCTATCCAGACAAGCCGATCACTTTGGGATATCCAATGTCAAACAGCTGCGTAAGGCTGCTGAACGGAGATGTAGAATCTCGATACGGAGAGATTTGTATCTCTGGCCCGGGTCTGGCAAGAGGCTACTTTGAGAATGAGGCCCTCACCGCGGAAAAGTTTGTCTATTGGGAAGGCGAAAGAATGTATCGGACGGGAGATTTCGCACGATTGACAGAACACGGGCTGGAGTTTGCCGGGCGCAAAGACAGCGTCGTCAAAAACCGCGGTTTCCTGGTGAACCTCGACGGCCAAGTTATCCCCATGCTGAACAGCAGCCAAAACGTCATCTCAGCCACGGCCTTCATGCATCGCGGCCGCCTCGTGGCTTTCGTTACCCCGGAGACCGTCGATGGCATTGCTCTCCGCAAGAGCTTGATCAACAAACATGACTCCTTTACTGTGCCGGACGTGATTCGCTCCGTGGAAACTCTACCGCTGAATGCGAATGACAAGGTTGACAACCGTGCTTTACAAGCACTGCTAGACATCGAAGACTCGCAGGTCCTCAGTGGCGGCTTGGTGCCACGGCTATTAGATCATGATTCGAAAATGGACGTATTGAAAGCCGCAATTTCATTCGCGATATCTCTCCCCCCATCGAACATTCCGGACAGCAGCTCCTTTACTGAACTGGGCGGAAATTCTTTGGCCGGAATCAAAGTGGTATCATTTCTGCGCACAATGGGGTTTCAACTTCGGCTTGGCCCACTGTTCGACCTTCCGAGCCTTCCTGCTATACAGGATGCCCTGGAACTACTGGATGATACAGTAGAAGAGGAAGCGAGCCTTGAGCAGGGGTCGGCTCCAAGCATCGGACCAATGACGTCGCTGCAGACAAAGATGATACGGACTGGATTGAGGAATCCTGCCACAAGCTATATGCTGATGAAGTTCTCTCTGCCTCATAAAAACAAGGCATTCAGTGGAGACATACTGAAGTCAGCGTGGCGGCGCGTGATCGAGCGCCATTCCGTGTTTCGCACAGCCTTCCACCTCCAAGAACAAGTGCAACAAGTGCAGCCAACACTCGATCTCAACTGGGTCAATGAGGAGACGACTGAGGATCAATTGTCAAATCTGCTTCGGATCCGGTCCCGAGAAATGCGCAAGAGGATCAACTATGCGGAGCACGGAGACACGTTCACCCCCATCTCGGCATATCACCTGGTGACAGTCCCCAATGTGGCCTCCACATTCTTGGCTCTTGTGCATCATAGTCTCATAGATGGCTGGTCATTCAGTGTCATTCTGGAAGAACTCTGCCTAGCATTGGATGGAAAACAGCTTTCTAAACCTCCGCAGTTCCTCAATATTGCTCTTGCCCAAGCTCGGCTACAGCAAGATGCCCAGGGAAATGAGTTTTGGGAGAAGCTCTTGAAAGAGGGCCTATCGCAACCGCTGCTAGGGCTTCCTAAGCCATCACAAGATCCCGTGTTGGCTGACTGGTCCAGCAGTTTGCAAGTCAACCTTGGCTTTGGGGCAAAGGAGCTCGAGACCAAAGGACGCCTTCGAGGTGTTACGCCAGCAACGGCGATATATACAGCCTGGGGCCTGGTCTTGTCGAATTATAGCTTTTCTGACAGGGTGGCATTCGGCGCCGTATTCTCTGGAAGGAATATTGACGTACTAGGAGCCGATCGAGTTGTTGGACCGCTGCTCAGCACATGCCCGTTTCCCCTGGAGTTCAAAGAAGAACAATCTCTGGCCGACACTCTTTCAACTGTTCAGAGCCAGCTGCTGCGAATGCTCGAGTTTCAGTGGTGTGCCGATAAAGCAATGGCAAGAATACCAGCCGAAAAGATTGCCAATGCTTTCCAAACAGTTGTGGTCATAGAGTACGGTCTCCCACCACTACCCCAATCTTGCGAGACGCTTCCTGAGCCGTGGACAATTGAACGGCAAGACATGATGGAATTTGGCATAACCCTGTTGCTTGAAGAGGACAGTGACGCCAACCTTCGAGCCCGCATTCTATACGATAGTTCGCAGTATACCGAATGGAGCATCGGCGGTTTGCTGAACCATTTTCACCATGCCCTGAGAGGGCTTCTCGATCCGAATAATACGCTATTGCAGCATGTTCGAGATGGATTAGTCACCGGGGAAGAGAGAAAAAAACTCATGAACCAGTCAAAAGAGATGAAGAGGAGCTATCACGAACACAGCACAGTCAAAGATGCATTCGAGACTGCCGCAGGCGAGTTTTCAGACTTGGTAGCTTTGGAGTCGAACAAGGGTTCAATGACCTACCGACAGCTGGACGACGCTGCCACTAAGCTGGCCAATCACTTAAGGTCTGTTACAAGTCCTGGAGGCGTCGTTGGTATTTTCACGGATGGCTCACTTCACTGGATTGTGGCTATCCTATCGGTTCTCAAAGCGGGCTGCATTTGCTGTCCCATTGATGTTAGTCTTCCAACAGCGCGGATCGAAGTCATCATGCAGCAAAGCGGTGCAGCCTTTTTCATCGCCGCGAATCAAGAATGTGTACGAGCGGCTCAGAATATTCAAGACAGCCGTGTCGTTGTTTCTGAAGAGTTTCTGGCCTCCTGCAAGACGCCAGCACTTCTTCTCGAGACCCTTTCCAAGCCAACTGACGTCGTTTATCTTGTCTTCACTTCAGGCAGCACCGGTATTCCAAAGGGTAAAGTACCTTTGCCAGCAACCTGTACCACCATCGATTGATCTGATGCTGACCTTCTTTGGCATAGGCGTTGCGTTGCACAATCACAGTCTGCTTGGGGTCATTGATCACGAGCCCAACCGCCTGTTCTCCGGGCCTGGACGCCGGCTTGGCCAGGTCTATGCTCTTGGTGAGTCATACAGGAGATGATTGTCAATTGATGCCGATGTTACGATCCATGCATCTGACCTGGCTTCTTCGCTTTACAAATTAGGCTTTGATGTTGTCTTGGTCGAGATATTCGGAACCCTTCTCTACGGCGGCACGTTGGTGCTGAAGGACCCCAGTGATCCTTTAAGCCACCTCAAGCGGGTAGACGCAATCTTTTCCACTCCGTCGCTTCTCGTAGCATTATCGCCAAATGCGTACTCAAACCTCGACACAATCGGGCTTGCTGGAGAGGCCGTCTCTCAGAGCCTCGCGGATGCCTGGTCGCGCAAGCGTCTATTCAACTTTTACGGCCCGAGCGAGGTGAGAGTCATTACCTGTTGATTGGATCACTCATTAACCGTTGATTGCTCTTGACAGTGTGGGCCTATCTCTACGGGAACCGAGCTTCTACCTGGCCGTCAAGTTACCATCGGCAAGCCCGCTCCGAACTTGGAGCTCTATCTATTGGACCACCACCACTGTCCAGTTCCCATTGGAGTAACGGGAGAAATATTCATTTCTGGGGAGCAAGTTAGTCACGGCTACTGGAACTCGCCCTCGGAGACAAGAATGGCTTTTCTTCCGAACCCTTTCTCCCCCGGCAAGATCATGTACAAAACAGGCGACCTGGGCTACTGGACCCAAGACATGAATGTGGTGTTTGTGGGAAGGACTGACAGCCAGGTCAAGATACGAGGATTCCGCGTCGAAATGGAAGAGGTCGAGCGCGCTATTTTGGCGGCGGATAGAGGCATCCAGACTGCCGCTGCCATTCTCCACCAGAACCGGATTGTCGCTTTCGTGACACCAAGGACTGTGAACATCGATTCCGTACGACAGAAGGTCAAAGAATTACTCCCAGCTTATGCTTGCCCAGCGCGAATCGTGGCCTTGGATACGCTGCCAAAATCTTGGAACCTCAAGATTGATCGTACAGCACTGCGTAGCTTGGCTGCAGGTGCTGAAGGTGAAGGGGGTGATCCGTCAACGCCGACAGAAAAAATGATTGCGGATATCTGGAGCCAAGTTCTCAGCTTCCATGCCAACACTCATAAGCAACGAATCACTCGAGACGCTGATTTCTTGGCCATCGGTGGAAACTCTCTACTAGCCATCAAGGCAGCTCGTTTAATCTCTGAATCCATGGGCCACCGCGTTACTGTGCCGCTCCTCATCAGGGAATCAGTTCTGTCAAATCTTGCGCAGGCCATCGATGAACGTGGAGTTCGTGATGAACTAAGAGATGGTATGCCATCGTTTAAGTCCCTTTTGTCCAGTCTACCTGGTCCGATGAGCCTGACGGCCGCCCAAACAGCATCGCCGTTGGAAGAGGAGCTATTTCTTTGGCAGACCATTTCCAACACTAAGTCGCTTTTCAATACCGCGTTTCAGTTCGTCATTAAGGGTCATGTCAATATCGATATACTAGGAGACGCGCTCATCTCTGTTATCCGAGACGAGCCCATTCTTCGAGCCCGCTACGTTCTTGAGGAAGGGATTTTGTACCGTTATATCAGAGACGAGATTGTCCCCCCGCTGGTTTTCGTTGGAAAAGCTCTGGATGCCACGAAGCTGCAGACTCTGATCGACGAGCCTTTTGATCTCGCCCGCGACCAACTCATCCGAGCAATCATGTGGAAGCAAGACGACGGGAGTCCGTCAGCGAGGGCATCGCTGTCCTTGATTACGCATCACATCATCACGGACAAGGCATCGCTGGCCATTCTGCTTGAATCTGTCAGTAAAAGGTACAGGTCGGCGGTCGCTCCTGTCACCACTAATGGACAGAATGGAGCAGAAAGCACTCCAAAGGGCACCTACGTCGAATGGGCGCAGTGGCTGGCAGAAATCAGCGCGCTGCCTGCCACGCCAGCGACTCTTTCAAAGCAAGAGTTCTGGTGCAGCCGCGTCAGAGAGATGGAAGAAGTTTCGCTATTGACTAAGAATGGGCATGAGAGTCTAGGTCGAGACATTCCTTGCTACGAGTCCCTTCTTATCGAAACGGGAGATGGTCACTGCTTTTCACAGCGTATGGCTCTCGCTGCGGCTGCAATCACGCTTTTTGCAGTGTTTGGCCAGGATGATCTTGTGTTTGGTATTCCGTATATGAATCGAGACGAGCCGGGAACGGCGAACCTTCTGGGACTCCTCCTCGACCGGCTTCCGGTGCATATAAAACTCAACAGCAGCAGTATGTCGGACTCTGCTGTGTTGATCAATGACATTGCCTCAGAGGTCAATGAATGCGTGCAGAATCAAATCCCTTATATGCACATCTTACGAATGGCGAAGGAACGAAGACCTCTTTTTGACGTCGTCGTTATTTACCACTGGAAGTCGGACGCCCTGGAACGTTCTCTTCGATTGCCTGGGGCTGAAGTTTCAAGTCAGCGTATTCGAGCCCGAGGAGCCAAGTTTACTTTGCAGCTCGAGTTTACTGAGCAAGAAGAAGGATTGCACTGTGGTATCGAGTACAATGCCCGTGCTCTCTCCCCACCGCAGATGGCAGCCATTATGTCCTTCATCCCGAATGTAATCAAGGGCCTAATGGCTGGCTCTGCGCCAGCAAGCATTCTGTCATCCATCAATCAATTGGAGCACTGCAATCCTTTGACGACCATGCCGGATTACAGGAACAGGACACACAAAGTTCGCGAAGCCTTTTCTGAAGCACTCGGGCTGCATCTAGCGGAGATCGCTTCGGACTCAACTCTCTATGACCTGGGGGGCACATCTGTGACGGCACTGCGGATTCAATATTTACTGGAAAAGATGGGACTGACTGGCAACTTGAGCGATGTTCTTATAGCGCCTTCGGTCGGACATATTGCTTGGATGTTCTCATGATGTTGCGACAGAACGTTTTGAGTCCAACAATGTCAAGTCTCTACAACTCCAGGCCAACAGAATGACTGAACGCAATCACCAGCCCGAATATTACAAGGATGAAACATAATCGTAATGTCCGATGAAACTGTGTAACTAAAGCTGAGTGAAGCTGCGCGGTAAGCGGTTTTCGCCCTCGACATAGGGCTGCCCAGCTTCGCTTCGGGCCATGTCATTAACCCATTGTTCATTTCCAAGGAGTTCCAGCTTAGGCCCTTTCTGTTCCCATTTTGAGGCCAGGTAATACCAAGACAGCGCGTTGCCAACCGTGCCAACTTCGTCACTGACGCCGGTCTTTGCAGCCTGTGACATTCGCTCGTGTAGCTTGGTGTTGGTAAACAGCTCCATCAGATGGCCGGCGACAGCTCTCCAGTCGCCCGGCTGTACAAGAAACCCATCGATCTTGTCTTTGACTTGAAGGGGGATTCCACCTGCAAACGAAGCGATCACAGGGCGGCCAGCGTGAAGTGCCTCGGAGACTTTGACTTCGAAGCCTTCGTACGTCGACAGTTGGAGGACGACATGAGCATTGGACATGAGGCAGTTCAACAGCTGGTCGCAAGGGTCTAAGCGCATGACGCTCACATCGGCCAAGAGATGAGGATATTTGGTTTCCAGCTGGGTCATGACTTGATCGTAAATAGCGATACCGTCGGGGTCGTCTACCGAAGCGTTTCCGCAACTTGGATGTGTGAGAAAGATTAGCATATTTTACGACTGAGAGCTCGGAAAGGGGAACTTACATGACGAGCTGAGGGATACTGATGCCTCCATGCTTTTCGAGCTGCTCACGGAAACATGCATAAGCGTCGACGACGGTTGGCAGCCCCTTTGCAGGATCAAAGCGGGACACCTGGATGATGTATTTCCCTGGAGTGCGTCAGCGGAAACTATGTGTGGAAATGTCTGGCTGTGTAACGCCGCGCTCGCTCACTTCTTGGCCACTGCAGCTCTGTCATCCTCTCTGAGCGGCACTTCATGTTGTAAAGGTGACCGTAGTATCCTACATCCCAAATCTCCATCGGCTTATTCAAGCCATCCAGCCTATCTCGAGGATTAATATATGCCGTAGTCCACAAAGAGCATCTTGCATACCAATCCGTTGTCGCTGGCATATACAGCACCTTCTCCCGCGGCACATTATGTGGCACAAATGAAGGCATTGGGTGGCTGATGAAGAGGTCCGCCTGCTTGACGTTTTGCCACAGGAAGTCCCAAACGTCTGCTTGAGGAGAATTGGGATCCTTGATCAGGTCTGTCCGAATCTGAATATGGGATCGGTAAAAGACTGGCCGAGATGGCGTGAGCTTCTTGATGAGCGGGATGAGGCATGGCATTTGAGGGTCGTCAATCTATATTAGGGTAAGTGCGTGATACACGGTATTATATAAGTCAAGCCAGAACTGGGCCGTAGCACAGCTTACAATGACGATGTCGGCGCCGCCTTTCTCTGGTCGGCATAAGGGCCCTCCCTCAGAGAACCAATATCGATTTCCGTTGTCGGTAATCCATTCGCGTATGGCACTTTTTTCGTCTTCTGTGATGAACTGACCCTCAGGGCTCACTCCTTGAAGGGTATTGTGGATGTTCTTGGTGACGCGAAACACTCCCGGGTGAGGTTTCGGCACTGTTGTGCATCAGTTCAAAGTCAAGCAGCAGGATGAATATGCGTGCCGGGAAGGTAGCTTACCATACCAGCGCAGATCGACTCCCATGACGCGAGAGAATCGGACGAGAGCGTGCCTCATCAGCGCTACACCACCGCCTTGAGGAGTGCTGCTGAAGAAAGCAATTTTGGTCTTGTGCTTCCGTAAATTCTTTGCATAATGCATGACTGTTTCCCAGGAGGTGAAACTACAGGTAGTCTTGTAATCCTCGAGAGAAATAAGAGGCGCTTGGAAGGATGCATCGACCTCGACAATGCCGCGCCACGCCACTTGCAAAAGAGGAGCCAATGAAGGGCCAAAATTCCTGCAGTAGGTCAATCTTTTGCATTCTAACATGGAAAAAGAGTTGCAAATCACCGCTCACATTATGCATTTTCTCGCCATTGAATCGGCTTGTTCGTCCACCCGCTTGCTAAGCCACAGGGCTATCCTCTCTGTATGCTCATGAGGTTGCTGAATGACGATAGGGACGATATCCAATTCCAGCCAGAGGCGCGAGCAGAGTGACGGGCTTGTCGTCCTCAATGAGCTGGGAAGTCCGGCGCCGACCACCTTGACGAAAGTTCTGTGCTCATACCATCTGATTGATTTGATGATGTACTCTGCGAGAAAATCCTGGCCATTGCTGCCTTCTGGGGCACTCACGGTCTGGATGGTGAAATCGATGAGATACGTCGCATCGCGGACGGCTAGAGAAACCAAGTACGTCTTGTATCCGGATAACACGGCTGAGATTCCGATAAAGATGGGCTACGGCATAGATCAGACAAATAGAACGCGGTGATTCAACGAGCATGTGAAAGAAGAACAAGAAGCTGGGAGAAGAAGTTCCCATCGTTTCCATCCCGAACTGATGGTAAGTGAACAAGAAACGAGAAAACAGCGAGACTGACTGTTAGAGAGAGGCCGAAGCACCCTTCTGCCTGGACAACCTTTTCTGCTTGAGATTTCCGGCGAAGAGAGGTGCTGACGTGGAATTCCTGACAAGGGTCTTTGGTCATTATGAAGATTGAATCACGGCTACCTATGTGAATGTTGAGTGAGTAGCTCTAAAGACGATGTCTATAACAACCAGGTTGAGGTGCTGCAATCGGTACAAGTCAGGTTTTTAATTGCGGTTAGCCAAAATTGCTGGGCGCAAGATATAATTGAGCAAAGTTTCGGTAGCAAGTGTACTTGCTACCTTTATGTATCTATCATCTTCAATCGAATTCCAAGAGCATTGGTCTTGGAGCATTAGTTGATGAGGTGGCGTGGTGCCACATGTTAGCCATCTGGGTGGTACGATGAGATCGAGCAGCACTAGAATCTTCAAGTGGCATCATTATGACATCAAATGCTCGTCTCAAAACGGACTATTGGCGTAATCATTATAATGTGAGATTGAAATCTGAGAAAATGTAGCCGACTTCAAATCTGACGACTCGTGCCACAACAGACGGCTCGAAACATACGGGAGCCTTTGGAGGCACTTTGGGCTCGCTGGTTATCACTGTTCTGTCTGTCTTCACGATCACGATGCAAGTGAGGAAACTGTCTGTCGTGAAACGAAATTGCTGAGGTCGCTGTGGTAAGCCTGCGATACGTGAGAAGCTCAAGGCCGGAGACACGCAATCGTGCATGTGCAACATACGATGCGAATAACATGGTGTCAGGTGGTCGGCACTTCACTGTCATCGATGGCAGAGTGGTTATTGACATGTATGTGTCAATGCATCCATATAGCAAACACAAAGTGAGTCAGAAATCGCATACGATCCTCGATCTAGGTCTCTGTCTCAAATTACCGTTGCGCTCGACGAGTACTGTAGTACTTGGATTTTCGTCCGTCCACCAACGAGTAACAGCAGCACCAACGCTGCCGCATCGGGTTCAAATCTTGCCCCTGTGCTGGGAGACAGGGCATTATAGTCCTTCGAGAGCAGTGGAATCTACCCATGAGGATCGCTGCCCAAAACGGTAAATCTCTATCCGTGATAGCCGAGAACTGGTACAATCACCGCCAATTTGTTTGACGAGCGTCACGAACGCCGATGGTCGGATCTAAAGGGTCTTTGACGTGTGCATGCCAGCCTTCTTGTCCATTGACTTCAAAGGTTATGTTTAGCGTCTTCGTAGCGACAGAGCCTCGAACTTTTGAACCACATCATGAACCAGGATTGTCGAAAGAATCTGGATGGGTGGAAACGAAGCGCCGGTGGTTATAGGCGGCTTGAGATAACAATGGAACTAGTGGCGCATGGTATTTTGCGATATGCCGGTTGAACAAGGTAGGGAGGGAGTGGCTATCCAGCATCCCAAGCCAATACCTACTAAATCAGAACGCTGCTAAGAATCTTCTTACAGCGCTTTGAGTTAACAGAAACTTACCTTATCCTAAATACTAGAATATTGTAGAGATAGTAGCAGAAAGCAGAATCTGTTATCCGAGGACTTATAGCAGTAGCACTTAAAAAGATTCTGATTTGGTAGGGTTCTGGATAGCCAAATTGGGGTGCTGGACAGTCACTCTCTTGATATTATGGAGCGATGAACCCCTTCCCTGTAGTGGAAAGGCCATGATCGCCAATAGCCACAGCAAAGACTTCGGCAATGCCTTCTGAATCCCATAATCGTATTATCTCTGTCAGCCAACGATCAACGTAGCCAACCGCAATTATGCGATTGTCAGACTTCTGGAGACGGCTGTGACTGTGGTTCTTCTCAAATATAGCTAAGTCGAACGGTCTCTCTAATACTTGTACTACTTGAAACTTTTGAAAGGAATATGGCCATATTTACCGTCCAAACCTGAGACCAGCCCTCACTTGAATTCCCAAGTCGCTCACCCACGGTTATGCCATTAATTGTATCGTGCACACCTGGTCCATATCTCTGTCTTGAACCTGGATTTTCTCTACGCTATGTAACTATCATCACAGGTATATTGGCTCCTACTTCAATCGCGACAGTAATAAGCTCAGTTTACAGTCTGGCTGCGTCTGTACCTAGACTGCAATAAGGCTTGGACTCGGGGAACTTGGGACAACATCGACATCGTGGCTGGCATCTTCAACATCAATAGGCACAACCAAATGATGTTGATTTTTTTCGCAAATCGTTGGTTCGAACCGATTGACTCGGATTCTCCTTGGGTCAGCAGCAGCAACTTCCTGGGCGTGCTACGAACTTAAGCCATGTTGCCATGCCGAGGTCAAACAAGAGAATGCCAAAGTGCAAAAGAAAAGAATCCCATCTGCTTCAGCTTTCAGACACTGACAGATGCCGGTGCGTTATTTTGCAGGGAAAGGTCTAGCCAAATCAATTACCGAGCGCAGCTTCGTTGTTAAGCGCCCGAGGAGAGCGGAGTGAAAACCCAGATCAACCCGCTTCTCCAGATCTAGTACCTCGCCAATAGCATTACACGGTCGCCCCACGAGTCACGAAATCACTGTCACATCGTATCGGCTTCATTCTCGATCCAGATGCGGCAGAGAAGTTCTGCGGACATATTCCCGTTTAGAGCAGCTCAGATATTGGAACCATATGCAGCGTTTCCAACGTCTCGCCTATGGAAGCCGCCGAATTAATAATGAGAAAATAACACTTATCCCAGAGGATGAGATCGTGAACTGCATGTGTGAGACTTCTCAGTGACTATATATATGGCACCTGGCCTCTTTGACCGCCGGATCTACTATCCTTTTATAATGAATCATCTGCTCATCTCCCCCATCACTAGTGACCGTGAGGCTGATCACTTGCGTTGATGAAGATGGTTTCGGTGTTCGCCTCAGCAAAGGCCCTTCCGGTTTTGGCAGCCAGCGCTTTTGCTGCCGCAAGCTACCCTCCTATCCCTGTTGATTTGACAACTCCGGTACAGCAACGTATAGCTGTCAACGGTCCCAACAGTATGTTCTCGTGCTCATTTCTTCAGGTGCAACCAATGCTAAGCTTGCTGTAAACATAACAGGCGTTTCCATCGGCTGGAACACATACCAACAGCTAAGCCAGCCGTGTGTTGCCTATGGCACCTCCGCCACGTCTTTGACGCAGCAAGCCTGCTCTCAGAGCTCTGTTACATACCAGACTTCGCGCACTTGGTCCAATGTTGTGACTCTCAGCAGCCTATCGCCAGCAACAACATACTACTACAAGATTGTCTCGACAAACTCAAGCGTTGATCACTTTCTGAGTCCCCGCCTCGCCGGAGACAAAACCCCGTTCTCCATCAACGCTATTATCGACTTGGGCGTTGTAGGCCCCGATGGCTACACGATCCAGAATGACCAGACAAAGCGTGATACTATCCCGACTATCGACCCTTCCTTGAACCATACCACCATTCAGCGTTTAGCGGAGACGGTCAATGATTACGAATTCGTCATCCATCCTGGTGATCTCGCCTATGCTGATGATTGGATCGAGACGCCCAAGAACATCTTGGACGGAACGAATGCATATCAAGCAATCCTTGAGCAATTTTACGCTCAGCTTGCTCCCATCTCTGGCCGCAAGCCCTACATGGCAAGTCCGGGTAACCATGAAGCTGCTTGCCAAGAAATTCCTCACACAACCGGACTCTGCGACGCCGGACAGCGCAACTTCAGGTACGTCCATGACCTCAGACTTGCTCTGATGAAAACTTCTATGCTAACACTTTGGTGTCAGTGATTTCATCAACCGATTTGGCCGGACTATGCCCACTGTGTTCACTTCCACCTCGGCAAACAACACGGCAAAGGTCAATGCGAACAAGGCTCAGCAGCTCGCCAAACCTCCTTTCTGGTTCTCTTTCGAGTATGGAATGGCGCACGTTGTCATGATTGACACCGAGACGGATTTCGCCGATGCCCCAGACGGGCCCGATGGTTCTGAGGGCCTCAACGGCGGACCCTTCGGCGCTCCCAATCAGCAGCTCCAGTTCCTCGAGGCGGATCTTGCTTCCGTCGACCGTACCGTCACACCCTGGCTCATTGTTGCTGGGCATCGACCTTGGTACACCACTGGAGGCACGGGTTGTGCACCTTGCCAGGCAGCGTTTGAAGGGCTCTTTTACAAGTATGGCGTCGACTTGGGAGTCTTCGGCCATGTTCACAACTCCCAGAGGTTTTTCCCTGTTTACAATGGCACGGCTGATGCCGCCGGCATGACGAACCCCAAGGCGCCGATGTATATCGTCGCTGGCGGCGCGGGAAATATCGAGGGCCTCTCCGACGTTGGCTCCAAGCCCTCGTACACCGCATTTGCCTATGCAGATGATTTCAGCTATGCGACGATCCGGTTTCGAGACGAACAGAACTTGCAAGTAGACTTCTACCAGTCGTCCACCGGGAACCTGTTGGATAGCTCGACGCTCTTCAAGTCTCATGATCAGCAATTTGTTCTGCAATAGAGTCTAATGTCTTTAGAGATCAGATAGACAGTAGCAGTAATTGGCAAGTGTTATAGCAAGATGCATATGTTCTTGTCATTGGCTGGCATAATGCTAAGACAACAGTGTTGTGATTGTTTTTATAATGCGAGAACCATGAATATCCATTCGAATACATCGCAGGCCGGTGAGAAGCAGTAAGAAGGGCCGATTGCAAGGAAGAAGACGACTATGCATAAGTTTCAGTTTCATTTTCCCTTCCTGTTGATATAGAAAAGCTGGAAGCTACTCTTCACTCTTGATTGCACCAAGCGCAAAGATACTCGAGCAAGTGATGGAGCGAACAGCATTGGCGCGTGGGAAACGGCATGAATGGCGCCTCGGCTGATTCGGCCAAAAGGTCACAAGCTCGGTGAATTCGAAATGGCGAACTGCTGGCCGGCATCTTTCGGCATGACACGCGATTGCCTGCGCCCTAGATGTGAAGGTTGTATATCGAATGAGATGATTGTAACGTATCTCAAAAAGAGTCAACTGCATTGCTCGTTCGATCGAGCCTAGTCTCATAAGCCCAGCGACTGCGACAGATTGTGGAGATCAGCTTGTTCGGCGAAGCGCTTCGGGAATGGTAACAGTACGTCAACTCAATCTGCCTACCTAACAAACACGACATTTTGCGCCCTTTGGCCCCAGGTAATGCAAGAAGACGTCCTATTGTATAAAGTGAGAACATCATTACCTACTCCTGTCGATGGACGACCGAGTCACGAAACAGCATACCGCGCACCTCCGTAAATATCAGGATGTCTCGTATTACTTTGTTCACTGACTCTCGGCTACCTTGCCCGCAGCGGCTGCTTCTCACCATTCACGAACTTGGACTCGAAATCAAGCACATTCAAGAGGTTGACATTTCCAAGTCCGAGCACAAGGTATCGTTGCAATGCCGCAAAAGTGTTCCGGGATCTTTAGGATTACTGACACAAACTAGCGCCCAGAATTCCTGGAGCTCAACCCCTATGGCGCTGTGCCATTCATACGAGACGCATCCTATAATCCACCTCTGATGTTGGCTGAGTCGCGTGCAATTGCGAGATATCTTGCACGAGCCTATGGCAGCAGTGACTTGTCGGCTTCACTGCTCCCAGATCCAAACGACGTTGTTGCGATTGCAAAGTTTGAAAAGGCAGCCTCAATTGAGCTCACCTCTTTCGACGCCGTCGCCAACCAGCTGGAACTTGAAGAGCTATTCAAGCCGTATGTCTGCCCCAAATCTAGACCCAGGAAGTATCCTAAACTTAGCTGAACAGGTCGTGGTTCAACGGCGAAACGAACGTTGAAAAGTGCAAGCAACTTCGAACGGGAATCGACCGAGTCGTCGACCTGCTGGACAAGAGGCTTAAGCATCAGCAGTTCATGGCTGGAGATGTAAGCAGCAAGCATTGAAACAAGCGATGCGGAAAGCCGGTTAACAAGAGCGCAGAAACTGACGGTAGTCGACCTGTTCTTCGTCCCTTACATGCATCATCTGGACCAAACGGTCTATCCAACCTTGCTAGACTCTCGGCCGCATGTACGTGCATGGTGGAGGATGATGACCAGCCGAGCATCATACAAGCATTCCTTCAGCAACCTGAAGGTTTGAGAATATTTGACAAGGCGGCATACGTTTAATCAACACTCACATACCCGTGCCTCCCTCCTGGCTTGGACCAACGCAGATATTTATCTGCTTTTAATTAACGCTGGAGCCCTCGTGAATGTGGGTGAGTGCGCCATCGCAACGCTTCGATTACAACAATAGATGGCGGCGACCTGTCTTGGCCCATTTGCACCGGAACCCAAGGGTCCTAAGCGATATCGTATCATATTACGATTGGTAGGGCTGAGTGTAGGAATTGTCTTTCGGAACATGGTTGACTAGACCATTGTCCTCGATCTCAGATTCGTGAAGTTTTGGGCTAGATGCTTGCCATGTGGGGGACAGTGTTGATCCACACCGTACAAACCGTCGGGACATTATTCTTCCTGACCTGATTAAGAGTTGCCTCTGTGCTCTTATAGCTCATCCGCCCCATCTTCTTCTCCTGAAACGCAAGTCAATCATCAAGAGATGGGTGGAAAACATCCATTATCCCATTTCAACTGCCCTCGTCATCATCTCGATCAATGGAGCCTCAAAGACCAACTCCTTTAGGTATTCCCAAGCCATTGGGCTACGCCGATCAAGCATGCAAGGAATGCCGACGGAGGAAGTCCAAATGCAATAAGGGAATTCCCACGTGTAACATGTGCCTGCGATACAGAAGACACTGCCTATACGAAAAACACTCTCGAACTCCACTGACTAGGAGGTGAGTTTTGACATCCCGATGGAGTGCTTGCAATGAGACGCCATCTCAATCTAACGTACATCTGCAGGCATCTTACTGAAGTAGAGGAAAGGCTAGAGCAGGCTGAGGCTTTGATCCGACAACTACGAGCTGCTCTTCCGCAGCAGAATGCTCTCAGTGAAGGATTCAATAACACGACTGTCTCACCCGGCGAGCTATCAGATGGAGAGACACTGGCTCACAACAGGCAATTGACCACAGAGAACGTCAAGAGTTCTTCACGCCCCAGAGAGCCTATCTGCCCTGAGCTGTCTGACGAGAGACCGCATCACCAGCATGGATTGGCCCCAGCTGTTGCCGAGGGTCTGGTCCTAAATGAGACACTCCTCGCAGACATTGCAACACAACATCCTCATGAGGATCCAACACCACAGCGAGACCTGAGGAGAGCGGAACAATCACATAGTTCTGACAACTCCCAACATGTTGATTTTGAGAGCCCTCCTTCAACAGGCGAATTTGGTTGGAACGAACACGAGACTGTACGGCAAGACTCCCCAGGACTGTCGACCGCCAGCGACCTGAATGAGACAAGGCAAATCCTCGACGGCATGGCGTCTTTGACGGTCTCCGAACAGCGTAGTGGCTATCTTGGCATTGCGTCAGGTGCCGCCTTCTTACGCCTCTTAGAGCCCGTAGGGTCCAAGAATGCGCAAAGCCACTCGCCGGTTGAGACGGATGCAAGTGTTTCCATCATCACTCTTCCAAACATAAACAGGCACATCGCCGACTCGATGATCGATGCATACTTCAGGATATACCACATCAGTTACCCCATCGTTCACGAACCGACATTCCGAGCCCAGTATTCTGAAGTCATTCCAAGGCCCAATGGCGGATCTTGGTATATCTTGGCCTATGTTATGGCGGCACTTGGGGTATATACGACCGCAACGACTTTGAATAATCTGGATCTAGATATCTTCCATCATACCAAGTCCCTGCTCTCCTTTGACGTGCTCGAGGTCGGCAGCTTAACATTGGTCCAGGCTCTGACGTTGATTTCCAATTATCAACAAAAGAGAGATAAGCCCAACGCTGCCTATAGTTACTCGGGCTTGGCGGCAAGAATGGCTATGGCGCTTGGGTTACACAAAGACTTCCAGGGATGGAAGATATCGCCCTTGAGCATGGAGATTCGACGCAGAGTCTGGTGGACGCTGAGCATATTCGACATTGGGGCTACCATCACATTCGGTCGACCACAGGTGTGTCCATTTAACGGTGTTGACATATCGTTGCCCCAGAACGTTCATGATAAGGTAACAGCTGCCCCAAGGCCTTGCTGCACGTATGGCTAATGTCCATAGGACCTGACGGCCATGTCTTCTTCTTGTCCTCCCGATCCACATGAGATCTCCGTTTACACGGCGGTCCGGACGCAGGCAAGGTTTCACATCGCTACCAACCCAATATATATCCGCATCATTTCACAGCCGTTACCCAGTGCTCGAGAGCTTCTTCAACTGGAGTCCCAGTGCCTGGGGTCATGGATGGAAAACACGCCGTCCTATTTTTCCGAAACAGCCTCCGTGCCACCCAAGCATGTCTTTTCTCATTCTGTCATGCAATGGAGGTGGCGAAATTTCCGCATGATCATGTACCGGCCTTTCGTTATCCGGCGAGCGTTGCTTGCGCGCAGCGGCCGTCCAGATAACTCGAGTCCAGAATCGCTCCAGGCCTACGAGCGATGCTTGAATGATGCGAAAGACACAATCTTACATATAAGCGAATTTTGGGCCACGAATGATCATATCCGTCTTTTTGCGTGGTACGCGTTGTACGTTATCAGGGTGTCTGAAATGGACAGACGCAGTCTGCTGACCTCGACACAGATATTTCCTGTTCCAAGCCGCCTTGGTCCCCTGCATCTGTCTCCAAACCGATCCCTCCTCTCTGCAAGCGCCTGACTGGCGTGACCAAATCGTTACCTCTCTCAAAGTAATGGTGGCACTGGTACCCGTGAACCCAAGCGCCCATAGATGTCATCAAGTCATTGCAAGTCTCTGCAGAGCGCATCTCGATTCATCAGCGCCCCTCCCAGACGATGCCAACCTCGAAGCTACGTCAACTCTACAACCAGAGAGAGCGTTTGGCGTTGACAGTGAGGCATTTCGCCACACAGCTGACGCTGATGGCGACAGGCCAATGATGCCTGCGGGTAATCCGCATGATCACATGAACGCGGTCTTTTCCATGATGTGGCCAAATGCGCTGTTTGACACTGCGGATAACGAACATGATGATTCTTGGATGGATTTTTTGAATGGTATCTGAGCGCAATAAGATATTTGACATACTGCAGTGGCGCTGTCTTCTTTCTGAGCTCATATAGCAGCAACTTGCAGAGCTTCCTTCTTCATGTCGGAACTAGACCGTACCCTGTACGGCTCTCTATAATATTCCAGTCATGCCTATACAGTTGAGACATCTAAGACCTTGATTCTATGCTTTCTATCATCACATTGTATCTGCCCCGACTTTTGGACACAACAAATTCGCCATTAACCAGGTCGTTTGAGCTTGCTCGATGGACTGCTTCCTCCATTGTTGTCTCAATCCCGGCGGCAAGGTGTCGGAATGCCACTCGTTTACAGGCCAAGTCCGGCTCAACATGGACGAACCACTTTTCATCAACGAGAGTCGCAATCTCATCCCATGGTGGCTCGTCGCAGAGAAGATAATTGCCTTCCAGTATGCATATATCCGTATCCGCCGCTATGAGCAACCCATCTGCTACCGGATCCTTGATTGCATGGTCGAAAGTAGGCGCAAAGACTGAATGACGGTGCGCATTTGATTTGAGCTTTCGTACGAGGCTAACAGCCGCATGGCCGTCAAAGGTCCAGGGGGCTCCACGGCGCGCAAGGGCTTCCGAAGCGTTGGGTAGTTTTCGTAGTGTGGCAAGCGGGAGGTGGAAACCGTCGGCAGATATGACGATAGCTTTGGGATTGTTGATTTTTGGAGGTAATGAATTGATAATATCAGCAACCTTGTTGGCGATTGTTGTCTTTCCGGAACCAGGAGGGCCTGCTATTGCGACTAGGAGCCGAGGTGGAGGGCGCAGGCGTCTGGTGCCGTTGCTATTAGTAGGCGCTGTTGCCTTCTTCTCCTCCCATTTGCACAGGAGGCAGTCTGCAAGCGATTTATACGTCTGGTCCATCTTGTGTTGCAGACTATATTGCCAAGTAAGTCGCCGGGTAAAAGGTGATACAGCTGATGCCGTATATAGCCCGTCTGCTTGCTCGATGGCACGGACACAGTTGTCCGTACTTCGAATGTGCTTTTCTCGGTTGTGGAGAATACTTTGCTCCACTTCGCTCATGACTTGTCCACCGGTGAAAGCTTTAACTGCTTCCATCTCGATGGGCGACTGTCACCCTTACCCACTATTCGGTGAAGCTCTTTGAACTGTCATACTGTGCTTCCGCCGCCATCCTGTCATCAAGTAATTACATGCAACCTCACCAGGAGAGGCACGGTTATCGTCCAGTACGAAAGAAGACCAGGGATAAGATAGTAGGGGAAAGGCGCCATGCAGGCGCCAATTTCCCCCTCCTTTTTCGTGGTTGTCGGCTCTGCCCCGACTTATCCCGAATGTCCGACTGGTCTGCATGACGGCGATTAGCCTGAAAGCTGACGAAGGACGAGTACATGTATTGCATATGTCCAAGTATGTCCAATCCCAAACGGCAATCGATGTGTGCTTGGCCTGAGTACTGATATCCAGGCTTGTCTCTGCTCAATGTAGGGAGATTCAGTATTCGTTGTCACCTTACTAAGCGATCAACTAACGCAGCGCTTCTGATGAGTCGATACGCATATTCACACCGTTAGCCTCAGGGTAAAGTGTCTTGCTTGACTGTTTGCTGTGTCGAATCCTTTGCAGAAATGTATCGGGTGTTGCTTGCTACAATACCTCGATGGCAATATAGGTAGGCTCCTACATCAATAAGTCCATCATATCGCTTCTAACCTGCATTATCACGTTACGCCCCTACACCATGAGCGCCGTCTTATACAATAACACCATTCATATCGCTACTGACCTGGTATGCTTGGTTGTTCCACCTGCCCCAACCCATAGTCGGAGCCCATGTTCCTGTAGTATTCCATATCTCACGCCCACACCTCCCGACCGACGCATTCACAACTCCAATTTTGGAGCTGTTGAGGGTCGATCGGGTACTATGGTCGAGGCCTTTGCTTGCCTCAGAACCTTGGTGATATGTCTTGGAGTTTACTTGATCGAAGCTGGGCCAGCCGCAGAACTCGTGGCATTGTGATTCACATATTATATGAGCCATGAGTGGCAACCTTGTAATCTCTTCATACGACAATGCCACAATTTGATATCCCCGCTCGGGGTAGTTTCCCTTCTCCAGTGGTCACGCAGCGGTAAATACTGCTCGGATCAAGTTACTAGTAATGAGCGCAAGTTCGATGTCATAGAATTTCGTTCGCTGGCCGCTGATGGCAGACGTTCAATTGTCCACATCTCTGGGCTCCATCGCCGCCCATGCCTTTTCATACTCCTCGGGAGACATGTATTTGAACTCGGTCGGCCGTGTGATTGGCACGAAAGGTTCGCCATGTTTTTCGAATTGTTCCAGCCGCTTCTTGGTTTCAGGCCGACTGGCATTCACGCTGTAAATCTTGACTCGGTGGCAGCTGCTTGTGACGTGCAGCCCCCAGTTCCAGCTGTGGCGGACTTCCATTGGCTGCGTGTTGAGACTGTTGTCCCAGCAGCGGACGACGAGTTCTGTCCAACCTTCATGATCGCATGGGACGGACGCTGTCCAAGTCCTCCAAGCCCATTTGTGCTTTGGTGACATATCCTCAGTGGGTACGGCATACCAAGCCCAGCCACCATCCGAAGAGAGCTCGACACGCTCTGGCCAGCGGCCGCCACCAGAGTAAGCCCAGCCTGTAATGTTAGCATCTCGTAGACTCTGCCCCGGAAACACGATGGGTCTTACCGGTGACTTCGATATGGCCATTGTGGACAACGACTTCCTTGTGCCATGGACTCATGATAGCGCTGCTGACTGGCATCTCTTGAATTTGGATACCCACTGCCCGTCCATTAGCCCGGAATACTGTATAGTTTGCAACTGGGCAACTTACAAGTAGGCAGTTGATTGTGCTTCCCGTACTGCTGCTGGAAGTACAGATACTCTCTGCTCTGAACGGGGGCACGGCTAGGATGTTCGATGGCTTTGATGCGATAGAGCCATTTGACGCTCCTAGCCCCTATGTAACCCATGACCACTGCCCTCAATGGGAATCCATGAATCTTAGGCAGTGGTTTACCGTTCATCTCCCAAGCAAGAAGCACCTCGTTTGCTTTCACCTTTGACCACGGGACAGAGACAACATAATTCATGCAGTCCCCGCCCTTGAAATACGTTTCCGCTCCGTAGAATTCGAGGTGCTTTGCCCCTTCCTTCAGACCGCCGCAATGTTTGATGACTTTCTTGAGGCTTACACCAGTCCATTTCGCCGTGCCGATTGCTCCCTCGGCCCATGGAGCATTAATCATTTCGTCGCCCTCACCAGCATATTCACCGATTTGCTCAAGACGTCTGGTTCCGCTGCACTGGATTGTTACGAGCATGGAAGTGCGTGGAAACAAGGCTTCGTTCTTGAGATCGTCCAAAGTGAGGACCTTGGGGGTGTTAACCAGCCCATCGAGACGAAGGTCGAATTCCACTGGGTCAATATCTGGAATCCCCCCATGGTTGCGCACGAAATGAAGTTCGTTGGGGGTGGTGGTTTCTCTGGTGAGAAGGCCCTTTGGCGGCTCCCCATTATAGGGAAACTGAAGGAGATGGAGCATGCCCGGATGTTTTTCCTAGGTGGAACGGTCAGCCAAGAGTACACTATCGCTTCATGGGTGTGTCCGATGGTCATCACCTCAAGTACTGTCTTCCAGCTATCTTCAGGCACATTGGTGAGTGCCCCACCGATTGCCTTGTGCCACAGCTTCCAACGAACACCCTCGAGGACGGGGTTGGTCGCTGGGATTGGCGCGAGCTGGAACTCGGGAGGTGGGGGAAACCTGTATTGGGAGAATCGCTTCCGAGCTCTGGCCTTTTTCTCGGGGTAGTCCTCCCACTCCACATAGCCTTTCCACCCTTTTCTCTCTTCTTGGACGACGAAGGCCCGGTCATCGTCATCTGCGTCTGCACGAAGCTCTGCCGAGTTTGTCACAGTAGGAGGCTGAGCATCTGTATGGATCTTGAGATTGCTCTGGTTCCGTAGACCTAAATGAGCCGGATCCAGCCCTTGCTCTAAACTCCATTCGTTAGGAGGCTAAGCGTTCTGATTATCAGTGCTGCCTCCTTTAACGCTCTTCAATGAACTCACCTGGCGGCTAAGACGGTCCCTATGTTCAAAGTCCATTTTGTTATAGGTCACTAGGATGATAGCTGATGAGATACTTCGGCAGGTTCTTTGAAGCGAAAGAAAAGCCTCGAGTCACAGATACCGCTTCCTCTTGATGTATATATATATATATATGTGAGATAAATAAGGCATTCATTAGCCGATACGATTCCACCCTCTGCGGGGTCTTGTTGACGTTTCGATATTCCTATCCATCCATCTGCAGATGTTACGTCACTATGATCGAACGTAATGCGTGCCCATGGCCTATACGATCTATCACGAAGTCTGCTTCTATGGTGGGTAATTGAGAGAGACATTTTGCAAAAAAAAAAAAAAGCAATCTGGGAGGAGCATAGACAAAAGCACTTTTGGCTTAAGCGATCGTGTAATAACGGTTTGAGATCTTGCAAAATAGCGAGTCAACCCTTACCAAAAGAGTCAGAGAAGGCTTGTGGCTTCCATCTCTGTTACAAATTCGGTAAGGACGCTAACCGCCGGCCCTTCGTTTAGCGGACGGGTAGAGAAAGGAAAAAAGGCAGGTATAAACAATGAGAGCAGCCAAGCCATAGGGCTAGCGCCTGGTATGTGTGCTCCTCGAGGATATGCCTGTATGCTTAATTACATGAAGGTTCACTCTGTGTAGCATAAACCCCGGCTTGCCGGCATACCAACTTGATACCACACATACCTGGGTAGTTAGATCTGAAAAGAAAGACATAATGTGGGCTACCCCTCTATTTTTAATGTGTGGACCTAAGAGAGTTCCCTGTGGTCACTTCGACATGATCTTATCCATTTCAACCCAAGGTTGCTGAAAGCGAGAAGTTGTGAGACTCTTGCTCTCTTCGCAGATATGTCCAGGAAAGTGGCCCATGGCCCACCCATAGGTGAGCGCTCTTCGCTTCTCATCCTCTCTTCCAGATTGCCAGTATATCTCGAATCCACGCAAACATCCCTCGAGCCCTTGCAGTAGCATTCAGAAGCCACAGATATCGTCTCACAAACGTCTCCACCTGATCGTAATCGTGCGCATAACACTCCCAGATAGCCCGAGACTGGTCGCCATTCTCCTCCCTCATCAAATTGCTCCCTTTATCGATAGCTGCAGCAATGTCATGAGCCTTCAATCGAGGGCCAATAACAAGTGCTCGGCCAACTATTGATTCGTCGGCGACTAGACGCGTTGCTGCATCAATGACATCGGGGACGGATCCTGGCCCGGCAGAACCAGCAAGGAGAAGGGCCTCGGTGACTGGCGGCAACATTTTGGTCTGCGCGGTATAGTATGGTGCAATCATGTTTACGCGGATGCCCTTCATGAAAGCGGTTCCACGTAGTGAACGGAATAGTCCCAGGACAGCATGTTTGCTTGTGGTGTACTGGCTTTGGCCGGGAAGCGGGATCAATGATGCCACAGAGCCGACAAAGAGAAGACACCGGTCTGATCGTTTGTTTTGAGGTAGATGATAAAGCGCAAGGTGTGAGGTGAAGATGACTCCTTTGACATTTACGCTGAGAGTCGTGGTGTTGGGCGCAGTGAGTTTGCCGTTCACCAACCCTGGATTCTCAAATTTGGTCGCCTCCCCTGGAAGAATAACTCCAGCATTGGGAACCACAACATCTATGGCCCCGTGTGGACTAGCCGCAACCGCGGCGTCGAAAAGACTGACCTGAGATTCCCAGTCTGTGACGTCGCAGTGTCGAAACTCGAAGACCGCCTCGGGATATGCCGTTTGAAGGGAAGCCACAAGCTCTTCACCAGCAGTGTCGGCAACGTCTCCAATAACGACGTTGGCGCCGTGAGATGCCCAATGGCGTACCATATGTGAGCCCAAGCCATTAGCACCACCAGTAATGAGAATCGTCTTGCCCTTGAGAGTCGTTGGATCATATGGCTTGCCAACATCCACCGGCAGCGACTGCTTGACTGTCTGCCGGGCATCACCCATATTGAGCGGGATTGACACGATTTCGCCCTCACAAGTTGACAATCAGTTTGTGATGGACTGCCAGAAGTTTCGATGGCTGGAGGCCACCAGAAATAGCGGGAGGGCAACATTTGATCGGGCTTTGATGAAATGCAGCTCTACCGTTAGCGCATATAAAAGGATGTAGAACATCAAATAGTTCTTGTTTTATAAATAGGGTAGTGTGAGGGGCATGGGCGAGGCGATTGAGACGGGAGACATGACAGCGAATGGAATAAAGGTAGAGATAAGCTAAGTCGGCGAATGAAAAAATTGGTAAACCAGAATTGCAGATCATACGATGTGTACTTGGGTATACCAAATACTACTGCGAATCCCGCCACCTCTCGTTTCCGCCTCTGACTATCTCAACATTCACGAGGCTGTGGGCAGAATGAGCCGTAGTGAGTCCGGCGTGCGAGAGAAGACGTTTGTTTTCGCATCTAGCAGCTAGTCTCGACGGTGTCTTCTTTGGATATTCCGTTGCCATGTCTGAAATGAGCGGACGATTTGCGAAGACGACGCCCATACCGCTTTCTGTAGTCTGGAGGAAGTTGAACCAAGGAGCTAGAGGGCGTTGACGGTGTGGAGAGGAGGGAAAGCCAAAAATATGAATAATCCTTGTCCATTCTTCTGTTGCTGCACTGCGGCCACCGGGCTTGGCGCGTACAGTACGATAGAAGCCCGGAACGCTAAGACGATTACGCCCCTCTGCTTCTTCCGAGCTCGTCCGGGCCGACGCCAATTTCTCGTGGAGCCTTAACTCAATATTGCGAAGTTCCTACTGGGGGACTGTGAGAACGAAGAGCTATGTATTGTGTCTACAGTACGAGTACATCACATTAGATCCAGCACTTGGACATAGGTTTGCCTTTCCTCGCAATCTACCATTCTCGTACACGTATAAGAGACCCATGTCCGCTGTTGTGGCTTGCTCACTTGTGGCCTGCGTACTGAATGCTTTGTACAAGTCGTTTTTATATTCCTATGGGAAGATGCTGCAATTGACTTCATCGGTTCTGACTATGGATGGCTGGACTTCTCATGCTATCCATTGCTTCATTGGTAAATGATTCGTGACAATGTCGTAACGGAAGAAGCCAAAAGAAGTATTGATAACTTACTCTGCTCCTTTAGACTTACTCCGTCCTGAGAAACTGCATTCTTCATGCGTCGTCTTCAACCATGTATGTGCATGATACTGCAAGATGTGCATAGATATTGAGTGGCCTATTGTTCTTCAAGGTGGCTCTAATAGAATGTAGCGTACGTGACATGCAGCTCGAACATGCCTCCCAGTCATCATCTCGTGATCCAAGTCGACAGATGACTATAAACTACTTAATGCAACCGAATGAGCTGTAAACGAGGTACATCGCATGCCTTGAAATTACACGTAGACATCTTTGGGAGAACTTCTAAGATAACAAAGGAATAGCACTCACGAAATACTTCAACTCTGCATCTTACTCAGCTTATAAGTAAGGCAACAGAACCTTATCACTAACTTACTGCAGTGGCATTGCGCATGAGCAGACAGCAGCTCGGACATCTACGGACCAAACCTCTACCCACAAGTATGTAATGCTCGTCATGACATCAGACTCTCTTCAAACTAAGCGGGCAGTTTATTAATCGCTTGACTACAGAACTAGTAAACATGTAAAGCAGTATGATCGGTAAGCTGATCAGCCGGCCATCAGCTATGGTGGATGCTCCATATCCAAACCCCCGAGGTTTGCGGCCTTTGAGAAGTATATAGAGAGTTGAGCATCCATCTCATTTGTAGACAAATGCATAACGCACCATGCAGAGTGAAAGTACATCACCTCGCGTTGGTGGGTAGTACTCGATACCTGCAACTACGACAATCCAATTTGACACGCCCCTCGAAATGTTTCAGCACAGGCGCAACGTCTCTTTCCAAACAATTGATGGGGTAACTCTGAAAGGATGGTTTTTTCCAGCTGGTTCGGAAAAAAATCCATGTGTGATCATGACACATGGGGTACGTCGAGCGAACAGTTCACCCCAGACACCGCGGTGGCTAATCATGGTGACTGATGGCATTGGGTGTAGATCTCCGCGCTCAAAGAGCATTTCCTTGATCAAATAGCACTTGGGTTTCAAAACGTAGGCTTCAACGCTCTTCTATACGACAATCGGGGTTTTGGGGAAAGCGGTGGCCGCAGATTTGATGTCGACCCTATCAGAGCACAGGACGACTATGTCGACGCTCTTGACTACGCCGCATCTCTTCCTGAGGTTGACGCCGAGCGGATGGTTCTTTGGGGAGTCAGCCTCTCCGGAGGTGTTGCGATATCTGCCGCGGCCATTGATCGTCGAGTCAAAGCGGTTGTTGCTGTTATGCCATTTGTATCAGGGGAGCTTCTATTGGGGACTGGCCAGGGAATTCTTGATATGGCCCAAAGAGACCGTGCGAAAATCCTCGAGGGAGAGGATTGGCCTCTCACGGGTGTGGTTGCCTCGTCACTTGAAGAAGCAGAGGCCGAAAGTGCACGCGTTATCCTCCGAGATGCAGCCAGTTACCGCTTCTTCCAAGGTGCCGCCGCACGAGGCGGCGATTGGGAAAACAAAATCACCACAATGAGCCTCTTCAGGTTAATGCGATTCGAGCCTATTCGATATATCCATCGAGTTGCGCCAACGCCTCTACTAATGCTTGTGGGAGAGAAGGATGAAGGGTTGCTCTCGCTACAATTGCAAGCATTTGGGCTAGCTCGAGAACCGAAGGAACTCCATATCTTGAAGGGCGGTGACCATTTCAACCATTACCAAGGTGAAATAGGCGCGGAAAGCCTTAGAGTACAGATTGATTCTCTGACAAAATATATGTAATTTCAGATACAGAGTTTATGGTAATCCTTTTTTTCCCTTGCCTCTCCTGACTTATCCTTGTTGGCTGCTTGTATAGGTTACTGCAAATTGCACCAGGCTTTTCAGAGTCTCATCTCACAGGAATGACAAAAGATATAGCTTTTGACGGAGAAAAAATCGCTTCTCGACTCGAGAGTACCTTGAAAATGTCTATAACGCTCCTGACGGCTTGCCTGCGAAAAAAGAGATTTGAGTACTGGCAAAAATTGTTTGCATGCATTATTCGGAGGAGCCTTCTTAGGCTGCCTATGGACCTGGTCTGAGCTGGTAACCACAGAAGTCTTTCCTAGAGCATCATGACTTCTTACGTTAATAGTCTGCCAGCAACACCATGCTCTTCCCTGTTTTTTAACATTTGATTGAAAGCCTTATATGTGAAACAAGCTGTTCTTTGTCTGCACCTAATTAATCAGGTACGCGGCATCACTAGTTTACCAAGACTTTTCCATTCCTGCCTATAAAAGCTCTTAGTGCAATTCGTTGCAGACCTGTGACAAGGCGCGAGTCTGTCTTCGAGGCAACTGCACGCTATGTCGGATAAAATGGGAGACAGTTGGTCGAAATGAGAATTATTCACGAGATCTTGGTGATGTCTGTTAATGACTTTCCACTTTCTTGCAATTGCTCATCTTCGTCGCTGCTGCGTTTGGCCGACTTGTCTTCTGCCCACGAATTGAACGCCGCCCCTTATTCAACAAGCATCCCTTCGCTCCCATACCTAGAACCACTATGATAGAGCCCCGAATTGTCTCTCTACATACAGATACTCGGAGTTTGCTTTGGTTGTTGCTTCAGGTTCTTCTCTTCTCAGTAGGGGTGAGCATGTCGCATGCGTCGCACCCTGCTGTCGAATAGAAATTCGGCTTGTCGAAAGCCAAGGCACATGCTAATACTTATCCCCGATAGCGTGTCTCCGGCTATGTGGAGTTGACGGCAACTTATGATCTGGGATCTTTTGAAGGCTGGTCCATGCCGTTACAGGATCACCTTCCTTTTCTGGCAGAATTTTAACTCCAGAGGCTTGATATCCCCTCCTTCTTGATGGCGAGGCGTCGGCGGCAATGGCGCCATAGAGCACTCTGCCGCGCCCTCTACTCAAAGGTTCCTTAATGCTCGGAAGTCATGACACAATTAGCAGGTGCACAATCGCTGGTGCAATCTTAGTTCGCATGGTGCTGGGTGAAGTGATTGAGATGTGCCGCCCTCCAAGGGCTACACACGATACTGCTCCGATAGCTACTGTGTGATTTAAGCTCGTAGACTAATACCTATAGTAGCTAGGTGGCCAGAGCAAGCTGTGGGCGACGAATAACCTTAAAAGAATCTAAAACGATAAAGTATCGTATCATGCATGGCCGAACGAAACCTTATGAGAGTCTCGAAACTTCGGAAATGGAACAGCTGATCCGGAGGGAGCTCACTGTAAGAGCCGAACATGGTCTAGGTATGAGGCCATGCTGCTATGAATAGCATGAACGACCATGAGCAAAGATGCAAACATTATTGCTACGTCGTACTCCTTTCCATATTTACACTAGATGCCAAGAGCTTGAAAATGCAATTGCCGCAATGAAAACACTACAACATTGGCTGCGCTGGATTGTTCTAGGTCCCATTAGGCAGCTTGGTTCTATGTTACCAGAGACCACGCAGATCATCCCCGAGGTTGCCAACGATAAACGCGATAATAGCGTCAGTTTGCGAAACGACTGCTCGAACAAGGGCCGCAGAATAGCTATAAATCCACTCTCCCCGCCGCGAGAACTGTTTGAACCAGATTCAGCCATAAACTGTTTCCTGCCCTCTTCTCTATAGCAAAGAAACATCTTGACAATGGCCAGCCTCCGTCGCCTTGCTCTCTATCTTGGAGCCCTGCTCCCAGCTGTTCTGGCCGCTCCTGCTGTTAATCACAAGCTGCCCGAAGCCGTCCCCAACAAGTTCATTGTCACTCTCAAAGATGGTGCCTCTGTTGATGCGGATTCTCACCTTACCTGGGTGAAAGACCTCCACAGGCGCTCACTCGGCAAGCGAAGCACTGCTGGTGTTGAGAAGACTTACAACATCGACACCTGGAATGCCTACGCTGGCGAGTTCGATGAGGAAACCGTTGAGCAGATCAAGGCGAATCCCGATGTAAGTATTCATCCTGCCGTTGGACGAGATGTCAAATCTTCCAATGTCAAACACTAATGGGGATATCAGGTTGCTGCCGTCGAGCCAGACTACATCATGTGGCTGTCTGACATTGTGGAGGACAAGCGTGCTTTGACCACGCAGACTGGTGCCCCTTGGGGTCTCGGCACGGTCTCCCACCGCACCCCCGGCTCGACCAGCTACATCTATGACACTTCGGCTGGCAGCGGAACATTCGCCTACGTTGTTGACTCTGGAATCAACATTGCTCACCAGCAATTCGGCGGACGTGCCAGCCTCGGCTACAACGCCGCTGGCGGGGATCATGTTGACACTCTCGGTCACGGCACTCACGTTTCCGGAACTATCGGTGGCTCTACCTATGGTGTTGCTAAGCAGGTAAGCCCATTGATTACTTGTCTTCTTCTCGAATGCAAGCCGTGAGGACGCTGGGCTGACCCTTAAACGATAGGCTAGCTTGATCTCCGTCAAAGTCTTCCAGGGTAACAGCGCCAGCACCTCGGTCATCCTCGACGGCTATAACTGGGCCGTGAACGACATCGTCTCCCGCAGCCGTGCCAGCAAGTCTGCCATCAACATGTCTCTCGGTGGTCCCGCTTCTTCCACCTGGACCACGGCGATCAACGCAGCCTTCAACAAGGGTGTTCTGACTATCGTTGCCGCCGGCAATGGTGATTCTCTTGGAAACCCTCAGCCTGTTTCTAGCACTTCTCCGGCCAATGCGCCCAATGCCATCACAGTCGCTGCCCTTGACATCAACTGGCGCACCGCTTCCTTCACCAACTATGGTGCTGGCGTTGACGTCTTTGCTCCCGGTGTCAACATCCTGTCTTCATGGATCGGCTCCAACACTGCCACGAACACAATTAGCGGTACTTCCATGGCCACTCCTCACGTTGTCGGTCTCGCCCTTTACCTCCAGTCTCTCGAGGGCCTTAGCACCCCGACTGCTGTCACCGACCGCATCAAGGCCCTGGCTACTACTGGCCGCGTCACTGGCAGTCTTAATGGCAGCCCCAACACTATAATCTTCAACGGAAACAGTGCTTAAATAAGGGGCTTGGCATAGATACGCCTAAGAAGATGCTGTCCGACGACCATTAATGTGCGGCACTGGAGTTGTGCCTCGGCGCGGCTTGAAAGCTCTGACTATGCCCCGGGAGACGTGTATACTAGGAAGGAAGAAAAGAAAATGAAACGATACATCGTCTATGCCAGGTTGTACATGCCAGTTGAATTCGATGGTCGTACCTTAGAGCGACAATAACATCATTTTTACACTGTAAGATAGCTCCCTAGGTACAGTGATGAAAGCCGGTCATAAGTCTTGAACGCTGTAAGATCTGGAAAATCACGATGGACTACCTGCATATTGTGGGCTTTAATCACGTCTTCATCTGTTGACATTGTCGCTTATGCCCGTAACGTTCGCCTTCGCAACAACATGACAAAAGCAATCAAAACAGACCTACAGACACCAGGCAACCTCTCGGCTCTTGGTCGGGTTACACTGACCCCTGATCCGCACTGACTTCGGCGGGGGAAAAACCATTACGTAATCCGGAAGACCGCCAGGTCGGCAAAGGCTTGGGCCGTTTCATTACTACCTCGTTCGATTTTAACACTTCAACTACAGATCTGCCATTGCCATCCCACGGCTGCAGAGCTGGGCTTCCCCCCGACATGGGCCAAAACTTCACTCCGAGCCAGGTTGCAGCCATAATCCTCTCCTGGCTCGACCTTGAATTAATCTCATGCACCACCATCCAAGGCCTATGGGCGGGATATGGCCACATCTGTGCCATTTCCGCTCGACCAACTGCAGATTGCGAGGCCACGCGGTGGCAGCGCTTCTCCCGAACCCAAGGAGATGGCCAAGGCAGTGCAATCCATCTGGTGCTGAAGATAGTTTGTCCGCCGACCAAATCTGGCGATGAAGGACATCTCCGGAAAATGTTTAGCTACGAGGTTGAACAATATTTCTACGATGAAGTTGCTCCTCACCTTGCCGGTGACATAGCAGTGGCTCAGTGCTTTGCGTCGACGAGGAGAATGAAGAAACAGGCGGCTGAGCATGGTATCGATCACTTGATTGCTACTCTCATGAACGATCTGAGGCTTGATTTCCCACTTTCCGGCGAGAAACGAGCCGTGCTTTCGAGCAATCAAGTCTACGCGGCCTTGACATGGCTGGCCAAGTTTCATAGAAGCTCCTGGGCCTATATGCCCCAGGGCCTGAGCGAATTTCTTTTGCCGCCACTTGAGGAAGCCTTGAGGCGTCAGGAGGATCCCAACTCTGGTGGGAAGTCCCTCTGGTTGAATGGCGGATACACATACTTGGCCACCAGGCGCCAAGAGTATCGGCTGCTCGCGCAAGACAAATCATCAGAGTGGTCTGGTGCTTTTTGCACCTCTGCAGATGGTAAGCCATCACTTGCTGAACAAGTCGCCGACTTTCTGACTCCACGTGGCCGGCCTTTTGAGACATACATCCACGGAGACGTAAAGTCGGAAAATCTTTTCTCAACAGAATCTGGCGATGATGTTGCGTTCTTTGACTTTCAATATGCGGGGATCGGATTGGGCGTTTGCGATCTGGCTAAGCTGTTTACTTGCTCTATCCCGATGAACATGCTCACTCATCACAAGCTCGTTCCAGCTGAATTGGAAATGGACGACCGCGAAAGGAGGTTGCTCAACCATTATTGGCTCATACTCTCGGACGGCCGACATGGCCGCAAGATACCTGTGTATGAGTGGGACGACTTTGTTCGACATTGGGAGACTGCGCTTGTAGACTGGTGTCGATTCCAGGCCTCTTGGGGTTTTTGGGGGAACACGGAATGGTTGGAGGCTAGAGTGAGGTGCATCATCAAGGATGGTGCTTGGAGCGCCTGGCTGGCTTCAGAGACTGGCACACACCGTGCTGTAGGCGGTAGGCAGGAGTGATTTGTCACTTAAGCGCAGCGCAGGATATTCTTTATATTCTATCTACTAGCTATTAATAGCAGCTCCTAATAAGACTGGAAGAATGTAACGATAGTAGCAGAGAGTAGAATCGCTTGTCTTGTAATATGAGCAGTAGTGGTAAAGACAGTTAGTAGGTCGCTGGGATGCTGGGTCACTATGAATATGAGTGGAAGAAGATGGTTGTTTGTTCTAAATTGTTTACCTAGAATACAGGGCCTTTTATGCACCTCCCACATGGGGGGTTGTACCTTCCCCAAACACCTGAAAGGCTCAGAAGGGCGGAGCATGTGTCATTTCCTTGCTTCCTAACCAGCAGCTGCCCTCACCACCACGGTTCTAGAGATTGAACGAGGCTATCCTTCCAAGTGGCAGACACTCACTCGCTCATGTGATGGATTCTGCCAGATATGTCTTTAGATGTCGAGCCACTGAGCAGTCGATGGAAGATCGAGATGGTCGAACAGGTGTATGCGATTCATATCTATGTGCAGTCGCTGGACCACAGGATATTCAGCCAATGGTTTTCCTCCGACGTGCCTTCTAAGGCGTGACGACTGCAAGCCTACCACGGACAGGCACATTTTCCTTTCTGCCCACCTCGGGGAAACCAGAGACTTTGACTCCCTTGCGAAACAACAGGCAATGAGTCGAACCGCCAAAGTGAAACATGCCTAGCTGGTCGCCTTTCTTGACATGCTGCCCTTCCTTGACGGTGATGTCGATAGAGCTAACCTCATCCATACCGATGGCAATAAAAGCCATCAAACCAATGGCCGGATTGTCGGCGTCGATAAAGATGATGCCTCGGGCGGCCATCGAGGAGAGGTAACCCTGGCCGACCGAAATGCCACCGGTATCAATGTCTGTATTAGAAGGATCGCCAACGCCTTCGAACAATGGCTCGCTAAAGTAGGTACCGTCCTGGACGAATGCGCGTCGAATGGTTCCCGAGACAGGAGCGTGCCAGCGGTGATATGAGAGCGCAGATAAGAAGGCCTGATAGACCGTTGCACCGGCAAAGTGCTGTGCGAGCGGATCGTGCCCAAGCATATCCAGGACGGAGTAGGGTTGGCCTTTGGCGAAGAAGCGATCTCGCAGCTGGGCACCTCGCTGGATGTTGAACACTTTGGATTCACATGCATTCGCGATGACGTTATCGTCTTCCGGGGATGCGACAGGCCTCGCTTTATCATGAACCTTTCGAGTGAAGAAGTCTGCGAGTGTTGTTGTCAGCGAGTTTGTGGTGTGGCTCGACCTCTGCTCTGAACGAATACTTACCATCCCAGGACTTGTATCCGTGGTGTTTGGCGCTTGGGTCACAGACATACATCTCTTCGAACTTCATGGACGACTTGTACGGAGCATTGGCAACTTCCATAAGATCATTTCGGCCGGTTTCGCCGAACCACCCAAGTTTGTGATCTCCCAAAGCCTCTGCTGATTCTGGGGACTGCAGTTCAATTCTCAGTATACTAGGGCGCAACGTAGAGAGCGCTGTGGCTTCCACTTACCTGAAGATATTTTCCCCATTCGTTAAGGACTTTCTTGATCGCTTTGTTTACGTCTGGATCCAGGAATGCAGCGTGGCCGCTGGAAAGGGAGAGATTAGCACTTCATTGATACTTGAGCTCGCAACAATTTGGTGTTCGCGTTTACGCACCTTGCCGTACCCATGGGGTAGTCGAGGATCGCACAAAAGGGCACGCCCACGACACCAGCGCTTTCAGCCGCGTCTGTCCACTCCGGAGCTCTCGTGACAACGTGATTGAGTACCTGAAGCATATGTTGATAGTCGCGGATTTGCTTGGTGCCGGTGGGATCGCGCCAGTACGGTGGCTTGTTTGGAATTTCTTCGAACATTTGAGTGAAGTACATGTAAATTCTTGAGTTGCTCTCGATCAGTTCCTTGAGCTCTTGCAGCGCTGGCGTCAGCTTTTCATTGGGGTGCTTGTCGACATGGTCTGTCACGCGACGAAGATATTCGCGATGAACACGGTGATCAGCCGGAAGCCAAGCGCCAGGTCTAGATGATGCAAAATTGTGTGAGATTGCAATGTTCGTTTGAATGCAGGTGAGTGAATGGCGTGGAGATGCATGTCATACTTGTAAACGCGCCATTGGCGTGGAATATCATGGTGGTCACCGTGTTGCCAAACCATTGTGACTAGGTAAATAGACGATTGCTCGTGTGAGGGCTAGAAAATGACGCACGAAGTCGAGCAACAGTGGTTTTTGCATTACAAGCTAGATTTACTTTGCGATGTATAGCTTTTATACTCTAAGGATTTAATGAAAGGTTGAAGACGGCATTTCTGTTAAAGCTGGTCTTACGACAGCAATGATGCAATCGTGATGTGAGAATTAACCAACTATACATAGTTGAGACCAAGATCTATTACTGGAGCATTAAAATGATCAGCCGCTAGGCTGCCGAGTTCCCGCTTGCCCGCTATATGGGATGGCAAAATGGAAGACATCTAGCGTCAGGCATGCGATTCTACGCCGAATTCAGCTGGCTATGTCTCTGGCAAACTGGCAAAGAGTTGTTTTTCCTTTTGTGGATATCGCCAATCCGCGCACTAAGCTCCCGAATCCCGAGCATGATATATAGGTAGGTAGTATAGAGTAAAGAGTCTTGAGGAACTTTCTCTGTGGTTACATAAAGCAGATATGTATGCCTAGACGTCCTCACTTTGTTTCCGCTTGATATAGTATGTCTGAAAGCACTTGGCTTGTAAGCTGGGCCAATATCGACATGTTTGCCAGTTGGCATCAAGGGTATTTCCAGATGTATGTAGCGTAACCATCTCCGCCTCAAACCTACCTAGGTACCTAGATTGCTGCGACTGCCTACCTCAACTACCTACAGTACCTTGTGTCTTCTTGTGTCTTGACCGTAGCGACCAGGTAGGTACCTGAGGTGGGATAAACCGGGAAGCATCATTTGTGCGAAGTCTAACACAGCCACCGAAAATGCCACCGTAGGTACACAGCACTACTAGGTACCTATCTATGCAGATGGGACAATGTGCCCGCTGGATCGTGCGAGTCTCGGTTGGCGGTCTTGGTCGCAAGCATTACATGGATCCCGGGAGTGTCAATCTCGGCTTCTTAGGTACGTATCGCACAGATGAGAGCACCTGGATCTTCCACATTACTTGACTTGCTCAAGGGAAATGATGAAGGCAGCGCATCGCAACATGTGCCTTGTGGCACTGACTAGACTTTGCGTTAGTGTATCAGCGCCACCCGCCTGGAACGATATAAATTCAGGAACCCCCCTTTAAGAATCTGTCCCAACACTCGGAATCTTGTTAAAGACCTTGTTCGATTTCGAGCCTACCTACCTATGCAGACGTCGTCCCGTGCCTGGAGAAAAATGGCGCCCGCGCAGCCGGTATCATCTCGTGGTATCCAGACCAGGCTTCTCATAATTTCGGACACACATGGCTTGCAGCTGCCAGTGGAGATCAAGACGCCGGTCGATGTGGCCATTCATTGCGGCGACTTGACTCAGCACTCCAGGCTGGATGAGTTTCGAGCAGCCGTCCAATTGATCGAGGGGATCAACGCTCCCCTCAAGATCGTCATCGCCGGAAACCATGACTTTTCGCTCGATATACCAGTTCTCGAAAGGAAGATCTCCGAAGCCGTCAACTTGTCGTCAGAGCCCATCGATGATGCACTGGTCAAAAGGGAGTATGGCGACTATGGGGCGGCTCGAGAGTTTCTACAACAACAGAGGAAAAAGGACATAGTGTTTCTTGATGAAGGAACGCATCGATTTAATCTTAGAAACGGTGCCCGTTTACATCTCTATGCAAGCCCATACACCCCAACGAATATATCGTCCAGCGATTGGGGCTTCCAGTACAACGGTGTTCATGATTTCGGCATCACCGAAGCGATCGATGTCGCTGTAACACACGGGCCACCCCACGGGGTTCTGGACCTTTCGGAGAATAAGAAGAGGATCGGATGCCCTCAACTTTTTGCAGCCGTAGCAAAAGCTCAGCCTCGAATACACTGCTTCGGACACGCTCATGATGGGTGGGGTGCAAAGCTTGTTGCTTGGAGGACCGTCATATCAGACGCACCCTCGCATTTCACGGATATTGATAACGACAAATCTCGTGTCATTGAAAACATGGCAAGCTTCAAGGGATCCAACTTTGAGTCGCCACAGGAAAGAAAAGCGAGGGAAGAGAGAATCGCCGCCCACAGGGAGCGTGGATACTGTGAGACAAGTCACTTTGGCGATCAGTCCACATTTGTAGAAGGCCGAAAGACTTTGTTCATCAATGCAGCTGTCATGGGACAAGAAAGGTTAGATCGACTGCCGTGGATTGTAGACATTGAGTTGCCGTCTTCCGTTTGACTCCTCATGTACGGATATATTCCATCTATCTCACGCATTCCGATCTTCCTTCTACCCTGTCTTAGATCTCTACAGTAGTGTATTACCAGCTGAGATAGGAAATGTCACCTTGTCAAGAATGCAGTACAGGCTATGGCGGAATTTCCGAAGAACAGGTGGAGCCGCTGGATAGCTGGATAGCATCCCCCACTACGAGTACTGTAATCGGATACGTGGAGAACGAGAAGCAATTCTTGTCCATCAGGGTGAGCTTCAAGATTGCTTTGTTTCCCCAGGGCATCCAAGTCTGTCTTTCGGTACGTAGTGGTGCCGTCGGTACGAAATACACTACTCGAAGTAGGAGTCTCCTTTGAAGGTGGAGCTTTTCACAATCGCATTGCTTCTCGTGAATTTGACAAAGTTTGTTGTTTATTACATATCAGTTTGAGAAATCGCGGGAGTCCATAGAGGCACCATTTCTAGTTGAGGATAGCAACCATTTAGTCCTTTGCAGTATTATCTGACTTGAATTTGTACTCTGGTTTCTTCTGAGCGGAATCTCTAACGTAGACCGCCCAGCCCTGAAAAGCATGATCAATGCTCGCTGGGACCATGATTGCCTGAGTAGCTATCCTATCTCTTGTGAGGTCGGGCCAACAAAGAGATATTAAGCCTATCGTTTCTCGCATAGAAAGGCCGATCCAACACCCGAACTTCCCCCACCCCCCTTCAAGTGCGGGGAAGTCTGGATTCATGGATGGTTGTCACGTTTGGAGATTGGTTGTAGGTTGTTACCTGTACGACTTCGGGTCGGATAGTTGCGACTGGATGTCAGTGTGGAACATAACGAATCCGGTGGTAAAATAAGATCGGGCGCCTTGCATTGAATGGCTTACGGCACGTGGTCCGTGGGCATTGATAAGATTCAAAAATACTTGGCCTCAGCCGTTCGAGAAGAAAGCAACGATATTGACTCAGTGAAGGTAGCGGTCCGCAATCCGCATCCACGAATCAACCACAGCTTTTGCTCCTAGGCCCTAGGGGTCATTGATTCCATCCATTTCCGGTAGAACTATTCGGTACCAACCTTACATTGCCATATTTCTCCCAACCTCACGGCTGTAGCGTACGGATCAGCATGGAACTGTCTGCCCCAGCTGCTAGGCGACGCGAGGCAGTCGACTGTTTCAATTGCTCGGCATCCCAGCGATCCTGTGATCGAACAAAGCATCGGTGCGATACTTGCGCGGAGTCATCGGAGCACTGTCAAGGATATCCAAGGGCGCTCCAGTGGCTCACAGGCGTCACATCTCGGGGAAAACAGAAAGGCCGCTCTATCAGTATCGACGCTTCGAACACTGCGTGGGAATCTACAACACCAACGAACCACACCTTTATATTCAAGCAAGGACGGCCGCCGAAAAGGAGTAGAGTTGAAGCCAGGGGATTCGGACAACAGTGGAAGTCCAAATCAGGACCCAAAGCACCACTTGACAGTCGACAAATGGTCACCCAAGCAGAGTCAAGCCAGCCCAGCGTGTTCGTAGAATTACAGCCGCACGGTGGAATGGCGGTGCAAGACACATATGACTTTCATCCCTTTGCGGGTCTTAATGCTCCTTCAGATAGCGTCGACACGCATGGTCACCAGACTTGGCCAGACAGTCATGAGATTCCATCTGCCGTTCCCCTTATCTTGGGATCATCTAGCCTTGGATGGAAGGAAACCACCGATTTCATAGGGGACAACGACCCATTAGCTCCGTTGATTGAAGTTTACGACGAAGCATACTCCACCCCGCTGACTCTTCAGCCTGCCGTTGGATCATCTGGGCTTCTCGCTTTCTGTGAGTGAGCGCTTCATTCCGATGCCGTCCCCGTGAGCTGACATGTGGGTTCTGTCCAGACGACGCTGAACTGTGTACTCTCCCTCTGACGTTTGACTTTTCGGCGAACCCGTTCCGTTGCACTGCGGATCCATCTCAGGGGCCTCAATACCTATTCCATGCCCTCCTTGCCTTCTCCATACAACACGTTAGCCGCTTAGGCGATTGGGCGTGCAAAGACTTGGCGGATCAGCAGATAGCATCGTACAGATATTCTGCGAATAACCAAAGCACAATCGAGCTGATGTTCGCCGGGGATTCCACGAAACACTTCGTTGTTGATACCATCTTAGTCCTCTTTGCGCTAGATGTAAGTTTGCGCCTATACACTCCTCCTGTTCCCATAAAGCTTTTGCCACCCTTTAATCATCTTGCTCCAGACTCTTACCTCTGCCGCCGGACCTTGGCATACGCGCCTCAATGATGCTTTCCAGAAGCTGGAAGCACTCGGTGGGGTAAACGCTGTTGCGTGCTCCTCGCGATTTCAGGCGCAGATTGCCATGTTTGTTTGGCAAGTAACGAATAGGTTCTGTCCTCAGCAGAAAGCGGCACTAATAGAGAATTATGCTGCAGGTGGGATTGCAGCATCTCCCTCATCTCTCGATCGCAGCCCGTATTTCCACCATCGTACTATGATTTCGTGCTGTCTTGCGACGATAATTCTTGGAACATCTTCACCATATCCGGAGTACCACGACAGTTATTTCAATACTTTCGAGAGCTACTTCAATTGGCTTGTGAAAAGGAACAAATTTCCGGCTTAAGATATGCGACTTTCGATATCAGCCGAGTCAGAGAACTGGAGCAATGCATACAAGAATACTCCGACGAGGGATGCAATATGTATGGCGCGTGTGCTGACGAGGAAACTGTTCAGAACGCTTATGATTACTATCATGCGAGCAATACTTGGAAATATGCTCTGTTACTGTACATCTGCCGCGTCTTCAAGTGGGACAGAGCCGGCGACGCTCCAATGGCTCAAGTCTCATCGCTTTCGAGGCAAGTGTTAGACAGCGCGCGATGCTGCAGGCCAGAATCGAGCCTTCAGAAGCAGTTCTTGATCCCGATATTCCTGGCCGGCGCAGAAGCGACCGGGGCTTATTCACGGAAGTTTGCAAAAGAATACTGTGAAGGGTGGCATAAAAAGTCGAGATACAGTATGTTCATGGAAGCATCAGATCTTTTGGAAGAGATCTGGTCACAAAGGGACGCCCGAAACAACGCCTTCAGCATTTGGTGGGGGAGCCTGATAGAACCGAGGAAGCCCAATGCGTCAGAGTTTCTCTTTGGGTGAACGGTGGTTCTAGGCATCTATCTGATAGCCACCGAGCACGGGCACGCAATACACGAGTTATCATCCGTGGTTGACATGTAAGACGCTGCAAACCTCCCCGAGCCATGTGGCCTTCTGTAGCAGTTCAGATGGCGGCCATCAGTTTGTGACGCTCAATGGCAGGCCCCCCTCACAGATTACTCTTCAACTTTATGCGGACCGACTTGACCTGGGTGTAGTCGCTCAGAGCATACTCGCCCATTTCCCGACCCATACCAGATTCTTTGAATCCACCAAACGGGACTTGGTAGCTTAGTGAGTTATACGTGTTGACCCACACGGTCCCAGCCTTCAGCTCGTTGGAAACACGAATTGTCGTATTCATGTCGGTAGTATGCAATGCGGCAGCGAGCCCGTAGTTGGAGTCATTGGCCAGCTCAATTACTTCCTGCTCGGTATCAAACTTGCAAATGACACAGACGGGGCCGAATATTTCCTCTCGCATGATCTTCATATCGCGACTGACGTTTAAGAAGATTGTCGGCTGGATAAAGTAACCCTTGGTGCCGTGACGTTCACCACCAATCTCCACTTTTGCGCCGTCGTCTCTCCCAGATTGAATGAAGGCCATGATGCGATCAAACTGGACTTTGCTGATTTGAGGACCCTGGAAAGTGTCCTGGTCGAACGGGTCACCAATAACGGCTGCAGACGCTCGAGCCTTGAATGCTTTGACAAAGTCGTCATATATCCCCGATTGGACGTAAATCCTCGATCCGGCACAACACACTTGCCCATGGTTCCAGAATATGCCTAGATGGGCCCATGTGACTGCTTCTTCCACATCAGCGTCGTTGAACACAATATTGGCCGACTTGCCACCAAGTTCTAGCGTTAGCTTCTTCATATTCGATTCGGCTGCAGCTTGTAATATGCTTCGGCCCACAGCAGTCGAACCAGTAAAGGCGATTTTGTCAATGTCTGTATGAGCCGCAATGGCTGCACCCGCCGTCTTACCGAAACCAGAGAGGATATTCACAACGCCAGCGGGAAGTCCTGCCTTTTGCATCAAGGTTGCTGCGTATAAGCCAGATAGAGGGGTCTGCTCTGCAGTCTTCATGACAACAGTGTTCCCGCATGCAAGGGCCGGGCCGATCTTCATGCTTAGAGAAACCAGCGGGAAATTCCAGGGGATAATCTGACCGCAAACGCCAATAGGCTCATGCCTTGTGTAAGTGAAGTGGTCGACGTCGGTGTCGATTGTTCTGCCATTGATCTTGTCCGCCCAGCCACCATAATATCTCAAGGTATCGGCCGCTATCTGGACGTCGACTCTGGACATGGACAGCGCTTTTCCATTGTCTAGGGATTCGATGGCTGCCAGGGTGTCGGAGTGTTCTTCGAAGAGATCTGCCAGCCTTACAAGGATCTTGCCACGAGCTGTAGGAGACGTTCTTGACCAAATACCAGTGAAGGCTTTGCGCGCTGCCTTGACGGCAAGGTCAACATCTAATGAGTGTAAGCGATTGCCCACGCCATGGCTCCTTGAATTCCGTTGCTAACCTTCTAGGCCGGCCTCGTGAACGGCTACAATTGGCTGCTCTGTTGTGGGATTGATGGTATCGAATTTTTTCCCTTGGATACCCTCGACCCACTGACCATCGATAAACAAGCCCAGTGGCTGAGTGTAGGTGATGACTGGGGTTACGATGGTCTGCGTTAACATGGCAATGATGAGCTGTCGTTTCGCGCGACTTGGAAAGGCTCCTAGGTTGTTTAACCGATCTATAGTTACGATGGTGACGGAGATTCTACTCGATCTAAATACTACTATTGCAATCTAAGATGCTTTGAATCGCTGCATCAAACTCTGCATACAATGACACGCTTGAACCTCCGCAAACTCGATGTATGCAGTTGCCGTGTCCCACCAGACTGCCAGAATGTCCTAAATTAGTAAATCAAGCGTACTGCTGCTGCCCAACCAACAGCCACCTCTCGAATTGCCTATAGCGGAAATTTCTTACTTGCCTCCAAATGGGACACCTTGGCCAGTTCAGATCAATGGAGGCCAAGCTCGCTTCACTTTACTCTTTAGAGATAAAGAAAGACCTCGCATGAGCTCCATTGCATATTGTTTCAAACGATGGGTGTAGCGTCTAGCCGTAAAGCGCCAGCGAAGGCTCAGTGGGGTGAACTCATGTAGCTTTACGGAAGGATGATTGAAATGGAAAATGTGAAAACTGATTTCTCTTCTCTGTCAAGGCGCGTTCCATTCCAAGCGGAGTAGTCACTCCATTTAGAATCGGGTGGAAGTAACACAGCCAGGCCAGATGGCTATGGCCGCAAGACCGGCTACATATACAAAAAGCTCAGCCGCTACCCGGTCACGTATTCTGGTGCGAAATGGCCTCTTCGAACCACGGAAAGAGAGCGCAGGGGGTGACAGCTCGCGTCAAAATGTTCTTCCCTGGTAAAATATGGCTACTACCGATCAACTTCCCACCGGCGCCGCTGGTCAATTCGACTACATCATTGTCGGCGGCGGAACCGCTGGCTGTGTTATTGCAAGTCGCCTTTCCAGCTACTTACCACACAAGAATATTCTTGTGATTGAAGGTGGACCTAGCGATGTGGGCGATAGCCGAGCTCTCATCCTCAAAGACAGGTTCAAAATGCAAGGCACTGATTTGGATTATGCTTATACCAGTGTTGAACAACCGAACGGTATGTATTCAGAATCCCAGTATTTGTCTTCAACCACGACTCATTGCAAAAAGGAAACAGCAATATCCTCCACTCTCGAGCAAAGATCTTGGGTGGCTGCTCTAGCCATAATGACATGGTTTCCTTTCGTACGCCGGAGTACGACGCATACACGTGGGAAAGGCTAGGGTGCAACGGGTGGTCTTTTGACACTTTCAAACGACTGCATCAGCAACTACGCGTCATCACCTACCCGAGCGCCCATCCTCGAGACCGGAATCAGCTGAGCAAGGATTGGATTCTTTCAGCGCACCGTGCTCTTGGATTGCCACTCGTGAAGGACTTCAACAAGGGCATCAATTCCAGCTCGGGGCTCACAGAGGGGGCCGGGTGGACTCCTTTATCCTACAATCCGGAAAATGGTTGGCGGGGCAGCGCCAGCGTATCTTACATTCATCCTATTCTTCGTGGGGATGAGAAACGGCCGAATCTCACCATATTGACAAATGCATGGGTTAGTCGCGTTAATCTCGAAGGCGATACCGCGACCAGCGTTGATGTGACGACAAAGGACGGACGAAGACATGTCGTCTGTGCTGCGGCTGAGATTATTCTTTGCGCCGGAGCCATCGATACGCCACGACTGATGCTGCTCTCTGGACTCGGCCCTCGAGGACGCCTGGAATCGGTCAACATCCCGGTGGTAAAGGATATACCGGGGGTTGGAGAGAATCTGCAAGACCACCCTTGCACTCTTGTACAATTCGAGCTCCACGATGAGGTCCCCAAAGATACAGCAACGCACTCAGACGTGCTGGCATTTCTGCGACATAAGCCTTACAACTGGGCGGGCGACGATGGAAACATCCCGGATATCCTCCTACACATGTGGCAGCTCAACGATGATATGACGCCAAATGGGTATGAGAAACCCAAACATCCGTTCATTATCCTGCCAGTCGTATTACGCACGCAGACCCGAGGCAGTGTGTACTTGCAGTCGAAGGACCCGCAAGAGAAGCCAGCCATTGATTTCAGATATTTTGAGGATCCCGACGGCTACGACGCAGATGTTCTGGTCGTTGGTATCAAGGCCGTTAGGAAGATGGCTGCGTCTGAGCCTCTGAGGAGCTGGATCAAGCACGAGGTGGCACCTGGAGCTCACATAACATCAGACGCGGACTTGAACAGATACGCTCGTGCGGCCTCCCAGACCATGTTTCACCCGGCTTGCACTACAAAGATGGGAGACGTTCTCAATGATCCCGAGGCTGTGGTTGATTCTCGCCTCCGTGTCAGGGGGGTGAATAATCTTCGAATTGCAGACGCTGGGGTATTTCCTACTATGATAACGGTGAATTTGATGCTCACTGTGCTGGCGGTTGGCGAACGGGCGGCTGAATTGATAGCAGAGGATGCAGGGTGGCATGGTTCCAAGTCTAGGCTGTAGTGTCCAGATGTCGTACCGATAGCATTGAAAGCAAGGGTCTGACGCCTCTGGAAGCTCACGCATTCATTCCTTGTTTTAACTGTCTTATTGCAACGCAAATAAACATTTGATCGGACATTACGCGCTGCTCACTGAGCTGCCCTCCCCTGCTTTGCCTGGGCTCAGCGATCAGTACATGGCCCGGGGGTATGCACACTGACCAAGGTGATCATCAGGGCTCGGGCGTCATGATACACCCTCATCTGCCACATTGCATGTATACTCCGCGGAATTCCGATAAGGGCATGCCCATGTGTTGGTAGACATTGTTGAGCAAAAACGTCTTGGCCCAATAATACCGAGCTACGTAGAAGTCGCCAAGCTTCGCCACGAGCTGATAGTCTCCGTATGTTGGTTGTCACATAATGCCTGAGCCCCTGAGCACAGTCCTGCGGGGAAAGACATTCAGAGGGGAACAGGCGGCAAGTCGATGCGACTCAATTGGGTAGCACGACAGCAAGCTGGGTACCATAGCCGGTATAAGTCAACCAACGACTCGAGCGAGTGAATCAAATTTAAAACAAGACTGGCTCTCATTAACCAAGAAAGGGCAAAACCACTGTACCTACTAACGGAAGGCTTTCAATTTACCGAATAGGGTGAATACTCGTCTATCTTTTTTATCCTTCCACAAGCAATTAACATTACTGAAAGCTTCTGCGGCTCGCACGGTACCAAGCCATCCCGTGCGTGAGGGAGGAATTCTGTCCCCGTGCGACGAGTACACAAAGAGCAGGTAAATGCGCAGACGGTTGTATGTAGCACCTACATTTGTCGGCGGGCAGAGGGACACGCGCTGCCATCTCGGAATCTACGTTTATTAGTCCCGTGTTCCCTGCTTCCACGCGCTCTTTGGCATCTAAAACGTTGTATCAATCGGCTGCTCTTTGGCAGTATTGACTTTACCAAAGCTACCGTCCTTTTTTTTATGCCTCGTCGACATGTGGAAGAAGAAAGACCCCGATCATGCCATGGGCATGGACGATCTAGAGCTCGAAGCGGCGGGTTATTCGCAAGAGATGCCCCGACGATTTTCCCCTTGGTCACTCGGAGCCCTTTCGTTCACTCTCACTTGTACGTGGCTGGGAACTGGATCGTCAATCGGAATTGGATTGGCCGAGGCCTCGGCCGCCGGAGCCTTATGGGCCCTCCCGATTGCTGGGGTCATGACTCTCATCGTATCTGCCGGCATGGCAGAGCTGGCATCTGCGTATCCCGTCGCAGGCGCTCAGTATTACTGGACGTTTATGATTGCAAGTGACAGATACAAAGCATTTGGGTCTTTCATGTAAGCTAGGCGCACTGCTTCTTACTTTGGATAGTGATATGCTAATGAGGGAGGTCCTAAGCAATGGATGGATGAGTATAATCGGATGGTGGCTAGCATCAGGTTCTGTCGCCAACTTCAACTCTTCCATGATACTGGAGATTGTCACAGTTTGGTATCCGAACTTCCAACCGCAACATTGGCAGCAGTATCTCATCTATGTCGCTCTCATATGGCTTGCTACAGCCCTGAATGTTCTGGGCTCTAGGTGGCTACCCCATTTCAACCAATTCATTTTCCTCTTGTCTGTCGCTACGCTTGCGGCTACTACAACCACCCTCTTCGTCGTTGCCCGACACCATCACGCTCCGGCATCTTTCATTTTTGCCGATACCGTTAGTCAAAGCGGATGGCCAAGCCAGGGATTCTCTTTTATGCTAGCCATCAGCAACTCCGTCTACGGATTCCTTGGAAGCGACTGCGGAGCGCATCTGTGCGAAGAGATTGCAAACCCATCCCGGAATGTACCAAAAGCAATCCTCTACCCACTAGTCGTGGGCCTACTCACCGCATTTCCATTCACTATATCTCTCATATACTCGATCTCGGATGTCAATGCCGTGCTCGAAAAGATAGCCGGTCTGCCACTGATCGAGATATACCATCAAGGGACAGGATCGTACGTCGCCGCTTCGATCTTGCTAGCTGCTTTCGCCTTTTGTCTCTTTGGTTGTTTAGTGGGAGTCGGTAAGTAACGCGTCCGACAACACACATGCTCACTGATACAATGTTAAACGGAGTATAGGCACGACCTGTTCTCGTACGCTGTGGGCTGTGTCTCGCGATGGTGCATTGCCCTTCTCCAAATTATGGATGCGCGTGCATCCGAAGTTTCACATGCCCGCAAATGCCATGGTCCTCACTGCCAGTTGCGTTTCGGTAATCAACAAACCCAAAGCACCCGGATATCATAGCAGTAACTGACCAGTCACCACCTAGCTGTACGGATTGATATTCTTGGGCTCGACCACAGCCTTTTCCGCTATGGTCAGTGCTACGATCATGTTCACGCAGACTTCCTGTGTTATTCCACAAGCTATCCTTCTGTACCGGGGCCGCGAAAGGGTTCTGCCAAAACGATACTTCAACCTCGGGAGATTTGGTATTATTGTGAACGCCGCCGCGGTTTCATGGACAATCTTCCTAGATGTGCTAGTATGTTTTCCGACGTCCATGCCTGTGACCGCGGAGAATATGAATTACGTATCGGTGGTATTCGTGGGATTAGCGTCTTTTGTTGTGTTGTTATGGTTCAGTACAAAAAGGGGGAAATTCATAGGCCCACATGTTAACATCGGCTTAATGAACGAGAGGAGGTTGGCTGCCTTGAAGACAGACACTGTCGGTGCAGAGGTGGACGATTTGAAGGCCAAGGAAAGTCGGGTTTCCATTGTCAGGCCAAAAGACTAATGCGATAAGTTACATTTCAAAGTGTGTATACAGAGGACCGAATCACGGCAGTCCTATACCAGTCCACCAGTTTCATTCCCACTATCTACTCGTCTGTTGAGCAGCTGTGACTGACCACATCCCTATAATACGAAATTTACATGCATCTCTGCTTAGAGGCTCGTATAGAAGAACGTGTAATTGCACTTTGCCAAGTCACGATAGATATGGGTCGATGGAGGCCATCAATAAGCAACCAGGCATCATATCTGTGTGCACACTTGCTAGTATGTATTACTGCTGAATTTGAAACTCTTCAAAGACTACGCAAAGTAAAAGTGTGAGAAGGAGTCACTACGCCCAAGTGTCTTTACCATTTCAATATCTGACCCTTCTGAGTGATGAACTTTCCCGACGTCTCCTCAGATGCCTCATCAATAATCTTCAGCATTTCCTCGACACTCGACTCAATTGTATCTGGAGGCCCAGAGGGGAATCCCCATTGATCTGCGACGAATTGGCCCGCACGTGTCTGCACCCAGCCCGGATGAAGCGCAATTGCAATGAGACCGCTATTCTTAGTCTCAAGATGCAGGGCTCTAGTGAGCCAATTTTGAGCGGCTTTACTTGGGCCATAGGCACCGCCAGGGACAGGCTCCATCTCGGCAATGCTACCAACAGACGATGTCATCATAATGAGCTTCGGTCTCAACGACTTTTTCAAGAGTGGCCATAGTGCTTGGAACACAAGCAGGGGGGCAATTGTGTTGACTTCGAAGGCCGCCCGGAGATCGTGTGCGGTTGTCTCCGCCGCCGAGACCATAGGGAATGTGCCGCCGGCGTTATTGATGAGAACATCAATGTGGTCTATGTCGAATTTGAACGCATCTCTTATTGCAATAGGAGTGCGGACTGTTGAGAAGTCTAACTGTGCGATGAGGAGAGTGCTGCCTTGTCCACTGTGGGTTGCTGCTGTCTCTTCTGTAAGAGCTGAAGCTGCTTCCCCGTTGCGAACAGTTGCAATAACCGTCGTGTCGTTACGGGCAAGAAGCGATCTAACAAGCCCGAGGCCGAGGCCCCTGTTTCCACCTGTGATCACATAGACACTACTCGCGCTGTTACTCGCCATGTTTGCCGTGTCGGCCCCTTTCGCTGTAAAGGCTTGACTACCGCGTATATCGGTGAGCAATGAGGCAGAAAAGTGGCATCGGAAGAGCCATGGGGGATGGGGTCTTTTATACCTTCTTTTTGTGGGGGCAGTGATGTCTTTTCGTTACTACCTAGAATGAGGGGTTGCAAGGTCACTAACATCAATATCAGGTGTGCTGCCTTGTAGGAGTTCACCCCTTGAGAATTCACGTTAACACTGCAAGCCAAGGTAACACAGGGAAAACTGCTCCTCCACATAACGTGGATCACGACTGGTAATTTTAGAATCCAATAGCACAAATTCAAATTGCCATAAAGATCTTATTATGTTCCTAGAAGGGAAGGAAAGAAACGGCGGAAAAGAAATGGTAAAACTGCTACTCACGAACTATATCACAAGAGGTTTATGCCTTGGAATAACTCTCATGGCTGCTTCGGGTCAGGGGCAGCAATTCACCACGTGGTCTGCCAAGTAACGGCATTGTTTATTTCAGTGTCAACATAGAAGTGTGAGGGTCGATATAGAATCGTCACCCCTGTGCGGAGAGAGGCTAAGCCGGGAAGAAAGCTGAACATGAGCTTAATTGCCACATCTTTGACATCTGTCCGATAAGCTTCTTCTCGGGCGATTCTTCATCCATTCCAAACTTCACCAAATATCTAACTACCGTGGGTGCATCCTCGATGGACATGCATCTCATCGACCAAATTGTGAGAAGGCCGGCATTGGCACACAAATAAAGCATTCTTTAATCTTAAAAAGACAATACCAAGTACGGTATGACTCCCTCGTAAACTGCAAGCTATACCGACCTGTCATTCCCCTTTTTCAACATCACTCGGCGCTATGCTGTTTCCGAGTTAGCTATTTCGGCTCAGCCACTCTGAGCTTCACAAACAAACACTAAAGTCCGGAGCTTACTATTTTCAAGGCGTTGGGTATATACCACGGGGTTGCATTGAGCTAGAAAAGGCAGCCTGTATTGCCGCTTGAAGATGGTACAGCGAGGGTCTGTACAGTGACTCGAAGGAGAAGACATTGATTTAGACACGACCATCGAATGCCTCGTAAAGAAAAGTGTATCGTACGATATCGACACTTAGAGGTACATTTACTGATATACAAGAGTTCTCGGTGGAGCTACTGCCCTCAAGCGATGTTCGTCTCAGTCATCATCTGCTCATGAAGTCATATCTATATACTGAGACTATACAGTATCTGCTATATACATTTAGATAATACACCGTAGGTCATCCTTCCATTGGCCCTTACTCGCCAAACTGATAGCCAAGTATGCTCTCCAGAGCAATCCATTTATGGTTCATCCAGCATGGGCGTGAAGCACACTGTGGCATTTGGGTTAAAGCCAATGTCTCTCACGAACTCATCGGCATCCGTACCGGCCCTCTTCTGGCTTCAACGCCCACTTAGATCCTGCCGTTCAAGTTATCACTGAAGGTCCAATTCTTCGACCCGTCCCAGTTAATCGACCACGTCATCAAGCCCTTCAAAGCACCGTTATAGTGATCCCAGGCCTGGGCCACCAAGCTTGGACTCATATAACCGCCGCCAGCACCAGACTGAGCAGGCAAGCCAGGGACTTGCATGCTGTAGGGAACCTTGAAGGTAGTTCCTTGGATGACAAGGCCGTTGTTCAAGCAGTCTGTTTGTGCAACGAAGCCCGCGACTGTGCCGGCAGCGTATGAATCACCAGCGCACCCGTACATGTCGCCGTTGTAATACTGCATGTTCAGCCACCACAGGCGGCCATTGTCGACGTATTTCTTGATGATAGGTAGATAGGAGCCCCAAATAGATCCATAGGTAATGCTGCCCCCGGTCACGTACGCCGTCTCCGGCGCCATGGTCAAGCCGAAGTTGGAAGGCATCTGCGCGAGAATCCCATCGATGATACGGATCAAGTTGGCCTGTGAGGTGGACAACGTTCCAACGCTGCCGCTGCCGGTCAAGCCCGTCTCAATATCAATGTCGATACCGTCAAAGTTGTACTGCTTCAGAATCGGAACGATGGTTGAAACAAACTTATCGGCGACAGCGCTGGAGCTAAGGTCTATGCCGGCCGTCGCTCCTCCGATCGACATGAGGATCGTGGCGCCAGCTGCCTTTGCCTGACACATTTCAGCTGGCGTTGCGACTTTCACAGTGGCGTCCATGCCATCCTCCCAAAGTGCTGTTCCATCAGACAGAATAACTGGAAATGCGGCATTGATCACGTTGTAGCCGTTTTGTAGAATCTGGGGATTCTCGATAGGCGTCCAGCCAAATGGGGGATGGACACCGTTGCTTGCTCCATCCCAGTTTTCCCAATAGCCCTGAAGAACCTTGCCTGCTGGCTTCCCCTTGGTTGCGCATGTCGCGTTTTGCGCAGAAGCAGTCCCGAACAACGCTGATGCGATGGCGGGCAGAAGCACAAAGCTTGCATCGAGAAGACGTGTCATTGTGAAGTGCTAGGATAAAGCGAGTTGGGTATGTTATGTTGCAAAGAGATGCCTTTGTCGAGCAATGAGGGTAAAAGCCGTTGTCAACTAAGCCAATGCTTTGACTTCCTGAGCGATGAGCCGAGAGTTTTTATAGTCCACAAGATGCGGGCATCTGGGCACAGCTGAGTATGGGGTATAAATCGAGAAGGTAGTATTCTTTGACTACTACCTAGGTAGGTAGCCCTTGCTCATTCCATCAGGGGTAAATTTGGCTCCCATAGGTCATTCGGGCGATGTCATGCCGCGTGCCTGCTAGTAGAAACATTATATCACAGAAGTCAAGCGTCAATGTCATGTCTACTACGAATACATCTCCTCCCAGAGCTGCAAAAGTCTATTGGGTTGCCCACCCTTCACATCATGCCGAATAACTCTCGTCGGGTTGCAAACTCCATCTTCCCATACCCCACGTAGTAGCATCTACCGTATACTACTCCACCAAGCCCTACAAGTAACGGGAAAGTAAAGCGGACTACCGCTGATGTAGATGAAAGTAACGTAGGATGTCCGGAAGATGTGTAATTGCCTTTAAGTGAATGGCAAATCCAAGCTTATTACATGGCTAAAGTAGGAAGTTCACATATTACCTGATAGTAGGGAAGATAACAGCCGGTGGAGACCCCGCTTTCTCTAAAAGTGATTGCAGAATATGGAGTACGTTGCAGCAGAATGTAGGTAGTCCACAAAGCACCGGCAAGTACAGTACAAGCGTTACATTGCTTGGCCAAGAAATGTAACATATGGGCTTGATAGGACAGCTGATAGCAGAACTGCCATTCCTACGCACGCACAGAACACTTTTTCCTGCCTGTCCATACGCATCTTGTCATGTGATCGCATGTATCCTTACCCTTGCCATGTCTGTCTCAGAATGACTGGCCCAGGCTTTTAGTCACCGGGTTTACACAGTTGCCTTCCGCTTTGGGATTTCCAGGCCGGCGCCGGCTACAAGGGGGTCGTGTGAGCTACCTATTCCCATTCTTCCGAGGCGGCAGGGAAGATCAGAGCATATGCAAGTGCTGGCTCGTGGAATAAGTCACGTTTTAACACGTCGATTATTCCCAGATTAGAGAGACCAGTGGCGGCAATGTCTACGGAGTGACTACTTGTACGAGTCGTGACCAGATACGGATGTCTGTAAGTCTTTGCCAATGACTTCAAGCATGTCATTTGAAGGACTTTCAGCTCGCACCTATAGGTCACTCCAATGTAAGTAGTTGTACGCATTGCTCTCATCCAAAATTGAACAACCACGCAGACATCCTAGGAGTTTCACCTGTTTCGGGAATCGATGTCCGCAGGTACGTAAGCAAGCTAGGACACCTGTGAATGTACCTAGAGGTTTTATGCTGGTATGAAGTAAAGAGATCCATGTGTACATGAAGAACAATAACCTATGCTTCGTGAGAAGTACTTCGTCTGAGATGTAATCGCCTTCCGTGGAGGAAACACAGGCGCAACGCACCGACAACGACACCCACTACCTCGGTTTATTCATCATGCGTGTGTGGTGAGCAATTTGCGCCGCAACGTCTGCCGGTCAGCTAAAACCTCGAGAGACTCAGTCTATATAGTCTCATTAAAAGCTCCTTACAGTCATTCGACTATACTCTGTTCACCATCTTTGTGCATTCGTGATACGTTAAGGAATATTTGCCCCGAGGTAGACCGAGAGCACGGGAAGCCGCGCTCTCTTTGAGCAATTCTGCTAGATGACAACCTTTGTCCACATTGAGATGAGAAAGAGAGTTGTCAACCTTGAAGCTACCGGATAATATGTTACTTTGGAATAATCCGTCAGTGTGCTGTATTGCTCCCGGCGCGGGCCGCGTTGGTTTGCTACCCTTGTGGGCGCCAGATCCGCTGGCCCTCTTCCACCGATCCATTCCCGGGTAGAATCTCTCTCAACAACTCATTGGCCCCTTTGTCGGCGTCCCGTGCCTTTTCCCAGTGCCGTGGATATCCCAGACTGACCTCTTCGTACCTCACACCTTCTTTAACATCAGTGCGCCTGACATGCAGATGTCCAGTCACAACCACTTCGGCCCCTCCGTAGTCGGCCCCGAAATGCCCGCTTTCGGCCCAATCCCGAGTCCTTTTAGTTCCACACCACAGAGTGAAGCGCGGGATCTTGGGAATAAAAATCAGATCCTCCCGCAGCGGCCAGTGGTTTACGATCACAAATTTGAGATTTGGATATCGTCTGGCGTATTCGGCAAACTTGAGCTCCCATCTGTCGCATAGCAGTGCACACCACTCGTCCCTTGAGCTATATGGATCCGGGTGCAACAGGGCCTCGTCAGTAGCCCACACGTTCTCCTCCATCGCCCACTCCAGTGCCTGCTCTCGCGATATGTCTGCCGGCCGAAATGAATAATCGTATAATGTGAAAATGAGAGCAATCACCACATCAACGCCGTCCGGCCGTCTCCATACCATCCAATCATCTTCGGGTGTTAGGACACCATGCTGGCGCGCCAGTTCCACCAGGGCATTGTACTTCGCTTCCCCTCGAAGGCGATCAGCGGGATGCTTGGCCATCGCAGGTGAGACACTGTAGAGCTCATGGTTCCCAGGGACCCAGAAGACATGCGTAAAACAGGCTTTGGCACGCTCAAAGGCATTGATCAGGTGCGTGGCTGACTCGCCAATGTCGCCTGCAAGTATGAGGCCTGCGCCCGGAGCTTTTGGTTGCAAGAGGTCCCACGCCGACGCGTTCAGAGGGTATGCAAGGTGCAAGTCGGAAATGGCATATAACCTGGCCATGATGGATCACTGATGAGGGTTGGATTGAGAAAAAAAAGGTTGAAGCGAGTGGGGTCAGGCACTCATCTTATAGCGATTTGACGTGAGACATCGCTTACTTAAACAAACATACCTAATATTAGGTACAAAGGATTCAAACCACTGGCTTAACGGCACACATATCAGTGTCCCTTAGTAAGAAAATACAGACACAATAGGCGCCGATAGGCTTGGCATGTTGGCGATGCTTGTTATTCTATTTAAGTAACAATAGGCCTGCGGTGTGGTCAGAGCCGAGCGCAAGCCATTGAGCCAAGCTGCCGACCTTCAGTTGCAAGATCGAGATATGCAAAATGATTCTCATGCGTCTGGGTGAGTGGTTGCCCATCATCCTACAAGTCGCACAGCAAAAGTTCCAATATAAGCGACTTGAAGCGGCCTTACCTTCAAGATAAGAATACCAGGACAATCCGGATAGCGGATAGGGAAGGAGAAGAAATGAGACGCGTGGTTCACGCAAATCAGCACGGCGGATTCCATTTCACGTGCAGACAGTAATAAACATGATTTAAAGGGATATAGACTGAGCACTGCCCAAAGCCAGGGCATCATGACGGCTACTTACCCCTCTTGCCTTCGTCTCAGACAAAGTTAGGAAAGGCTGACTGCGTTCTAGTGCTTGTTAACGCAACTTATTAGAGCATATGCGACAGAGCTGAAATCAGCGTTCATCGTCAAAAAATGTTTGGGTACCTATGTAGATATGCTTTGAGTGATGCTTGACGCCACTCTGTATTGCAGTATCAAAAGACGCGTATGAGCTTAATCTTGGTATAGGAGCTGAGGTTTAGATACCCCATATATTTTTTCTGCAATTGCCCACCATTCTAAATGATTCCGGGAAAAGGCATTTTAGTACACAAGACGCGCCTTAGTGCTTTTGCACTTCCGTTGAAAGAGAACCTGTAAATAATGGGCGGCTGCTTGTTAGTGTTAACTTCCTATATGAATAGTGGATGCATCATGAGAAGGACTAATGACTTCCATCGGTGACTTGGCTCCATGGTTCAAAAAGACCTACCAGGGACCTGCCGCCTACAACTCTCAGATTGAAGTAACATCAGATTCAAAGACGAACATTGATGTCGTGAGCAAATGTCCGAGAAACTTTCTCTCTCTTATCAGACACACAAGCCACAATGTACTCATTCAATAGGGGGTACAAATTCCTTCGCGGTAGTTCAGGTGAGGTTTGGCGAACGTCGTCAAACAACCATGACAGCCTCCGCATTGAGCTCGGTCCTTTTGTACCATAGCAGCTATTCACATCGACAATCAGGTACACGCGAGGCTGCGCTGAACTAACGCGAGAGGAAGAGAGTCCGTATGTCACCAGTCATGGCCAAATGGTGGGCGACTATATATATATTAGGTACTAAGCGATCAATCCCACAGTGTCCATCATGAGTCTCTTCATCACGGCACTCTTCTTTTTACCGCCTACCGCGTGCCCTAGGAACCTTTCAGTTTGCACACTGCCAGTATTCGTACTCGTGTTGCTATGCTCGGCTGTGCCTTTTGAATCGCCATCGGGACGCAGTTGACTCCTTGCCCCTGTTGTGGCCTCTTCTGATGCCATGAACAGGGACTTGGAAAGGTCGTCATCCACAGGGGCGTGCCTCTGAGAGACATCGTCGAGAATTTGAGAGGCAATGCCCTCTGGGTGCGGCTGGGTGTTGGTGACACGCTCCTCGCCGTTATATGCAGGCTGGGACGATACAGGAGATGTAGTAGTTGGTTGGTGGCCATGATTATAAGAGTCGTCCCTGAACTGAGACTGTTCCAGATTGATTGCTAATGCCGCAGCTGATGTTGTCAGTGAAGGTGTACAATGCTGGCAAGAAGCATCGAGACATACTGGGAGAGTTGACTGAGTTGCTGGATCTTGGACCCGAGTACAGATACGGTAGGATGAACCTCCTCGCCTTTTCGATAAAGCCGGTCGGAAGGAGATCTGGTCCAATTGTTAACCAACTTTGCCGAAGAGCACTTTCAAAGGGCACGTACCTTGTATTGCCTTCATTTCGTCCACCTTCCTAGGTGCCAATCTCGAGAGAAGCGCTTTCGCATATGCTGCCGCAACGCACGCAGCGTAGTCTTGCCATCCATCATTCTTGTGTGAATCAGCGTAATCGCAGATGCCCCGAATGACGATGCACGGGAAATCATTCATGAGCCCCGCAGCCTCCATCTCGACACAGAGGACTTCTGCATTCAAGTCCTTATAGAGATCATCGTAAAGTTTATTTCGAACCTGAGCATCCTTGATCACCTGGTCACCCGAGGCAATTAGACCATAGTGGAAATTAATGTCCCTTAATTTCGGTCCCCTCTCAACAGTCTTAGTCTTGTCACAGAGAGCACACTCGATTGGGTTGGCGTTCAGCTGAGACTCAAAGTGATCCCCGCCGGCGGTGACGGGATTCTCAACATGACGATAGCTTGATTGGTATAGCACGTCTGTCAGCATACTGGGACTCACGAAGCTCTTTGGGACATCGTCCCGAGCTCGCAGACGGCTCATATAGCCATCAACCTTGGCATGAGACTCGACGGCGTGTGACTCGAGATTGCTGAGAGCCGCCAGTATAGCCGTCGGCGGTTTGTTCAGGGAACCCGTTCGCTGGAACACGCCTCCGGACTGGGCCTTGCCAGCATCCCACTGCACAACTCCAGGAGACTTGCCTTTTGGGCAGCTGATCACCACATCTCCGAGCCGAACATTCTTCTGAGGCATGCCGCCACCAATTCCGACCATCAGAACGACTTTGATGTTCACAAATGTTGCTACCATCCGTGTGGCAACCGACGCCACGCTAACAGTTCCCGTCAAGCCCATGGGCAAACAGGCAATGACAACCTTGTGCCTTCCGATACTGCCACGAATGTATGAATTGCTGTCATGAGGCGGGGTTTCCAGCTCATCTGGGTCGTGTGTTTCATCGAGCATGAAGGATGCCGCGCTCTGCTCCCCTGGTAGTGCACAAACCCACCCAACAGTGTAATCGGAATGGAGATTGCGGGAGTAACCAGGTGAGGAGCGGTTATGAATCCCGACTTCCATACCCCTATCAACGTCCCAGCTCATATTGAATTCTTGAGAAATAGAATGTATAATGAACGAGCGGTAATCTTTCTGTTGAATCTGAGGCAAGAATTCGACGTTCGCCCGTTGGGAATGATGAAGCACAATGGAAACCCAAGACCACGTTATCAGGGAGCCTGCAATCGGAGGCACAAGAACATGAGCCAGTGTACACCAGGCATGACTGAAACATATTTTGTGGAGCTCTGCGATATACAACATGAAGACCTTAAAGGTAAGTGAGGTTCTTTGCTGTCGTTTGGGCCACTGGACGAGATGTGAAACTGCCCAGATAGACGTAGGCGAGATGTCTGAAGTGCATCTGCTTTCCAACTGCATCCTTCATTAGATACGTGGACCAAGTAAAAGCTTGCATTCTGGCAGCTAATAATCAAGTGGGCCTCACGTCAGCACGTTGCGTGTGACATGTCGACCGTCTACTCCGTAAGCATCGTGGCATCGTACAGTAGGCTTTCAATCGTACGGCTCCAATGCTTCTAGTGCTTGGGTCGATCTGCAGCATGCTATCTGCAGGTTCGTTCTACCGAGCTGGAATAGTACACATGCATGAGCTGAAAGTCCAGCCAAAGAATGCCTGACTCTGTTGCGTACTGAGAGTGAAGGGGGGGGGGGGGGAACCTCAAGCTGGGCAATGCCAGTCGCTATGTACACAGAATGATGATAGTACGGGGTGCAAATGCACAAACTCAAGGGTCTGTTCCTTAGACCCGCCGAGGCAAAAGCTAGTCGTCGATGGTAATCTCAGAGTCACTGCTTGGAAACAAATCGACTGATTACATCGGAGTATCCGCCGAGAATCCATATCTTATAGGTGGTGTATATAACGGTTGCAACAAATATGTCAATATCCGGCAGGCATCTATTGTACGAGCTCCCATTCTTCACCATCATCGTTGCCGACTCTTCTCACGGCAGCATTGACATCATCGCCTATCTCATAACTGTCGGCGAGAAAGCCTTTTTTGAAATGGCTAAACAGTATACCACCGGCGCTCCCGCCTCCCTCAACGCTCAATTCTCCATTGCTTCTGATACTCACATATTGGGCTGAATTAGTCGTGAGAGTAATTGAGATGCTATCTTTGCCAATCATGACCTTTGGCTTGACTTCGCCCTCGATCTTGATTCGGAAGCGGGTTCGACTGAATCTGCTCGCGTAGATGCGGCCGTCTTTTACCGCCCAGTAGATATACGGGCTGGATTTGGATCGAATAAAGAATCTGAAAGATCCGGAGAATGTCAGCGGCACAATGAGATACCAAAGAAAGCAAAGAAAGACGGAAGGACTACTGGAATTAACTTACGTCTGGCCGCTGATGTGGTCTGTCCGTGGCTGCTGCGCAAACGCACCCGTGAACCTGAAATCGCGATCATTGAGAAAGCTGTACATCAACCGATTATTGAATTCTGGTGCGCTGTCCCAGACAGGGTTATGGCTGAATGAGTAGTAGTCGGGCGCAAGTCGATTCCATTGAACGCCCGGCTTCTCAGACACAACCCGCCACCATTCATCGATGGTCTCGGGATCGGGAGCGGCTACGATATACCGAAAGTGAGGCTCAGACGGCGCCTAACACAAAGGTCAGATGGTGTTGCTCGGCGTCTGGGATGCTTGCACCACACTTACATATTTTATCAACGCGTAATAGACCATGGTGCAGTGAGAATACTGTATTTTGAATCATTATCTTCTAGGTAATGAAGGCAAACGCAACAATTCGAATCAACGAGGTTGTTGGATATAAATGACAATCAGTGTATTACCTCATAGATTGACATAAGATGTATGGGGTGGACTGGCGCCTGTCTGAGGCGGCCTCCCACGATGAACCCTCAAAACATGTTATGACAACGGCTAATCATAATGCAACACGATTGAGACTAATTGACCGGCATAAGGCCGTCCTCCGCGGGTGGATGTTTAGGCATTTGATTGGGAACGGACATTAGAAAACAGAATATTATGCGTTGCTGCCCGTTGGGCACATACGTAAGGCATTCTTGACTTGAGTGTCAGAACAGCTGGATCACTGAAGGATCACCTGGGAGAACACACGATCTCAATGGGGGAATAATATCTTGATGTGATACTCTGGAGCTAGGAATACGGCCGCCGGAGGCGCCAGGCCAAGTAAGAGACCAGCCCAAGGGTTGCAAATAAGCCAGTCCAGGCAATTGCTGCTTTCTGGAGTATCCTCTTTGCGAATCTGTCCCTTGCTGCGGCCTCATTTGCATGGGGAAATGGCTCTGTGGGGATTGGTTTGCCTAGGAACCTACAAAGCGGCTCCCATCCAGATCCAAGCTCTACCTCAAGCAGACGTTCCTTTGGGACAATTTTACGTACGTACTCGTTATGTTGTTCAATCCACAGTGGGTTGCATTCTCGACCAGTTCTGTCTTCAGCTCTGCAGACTATTAGCCAATACTTTACTCTGATGGGGGCTCGAGCTGAATCATACGCCTCGAAGAACCCTCTTGCTGTGTCGACAAACCAGCGAGCACTGGGAAGCGGCATCAGGATGTATCCCATGAGTTTGCTGCCTGCGTTATCAGCCACTGGTTTGAAGCTTTTCCACCAAGCTGTGTGATCGCGTGTCACAAGGACGACTTTTGCTTCCGGGTACAGTTCCATAAGCTCTGGAATGAAGTCAATCGCAGTAACGTCTGTTGCCCCAACAAAGCCCGCAAAGGCGTCGGCCAATGCATTCAGCAGCTGCGCCCGATTGCCCTCACGCCGGTATTTATATATCTGGTTCCATTTCTTGCAGTATGCTATGTACGTAACGTTAGCAGACACGACCAATTGCATACGCCCAATGTGGCATGTTAGACCTACCATCTTCGCGATTAAAAAGTTGGGTCGCCGTATGATGTACGGGTCCGTCAAGGAGAGTTTCAAAGGCATAGGAATATGATAAAGTCCCTGTTCGTGAGAACCCAGCATCTATCACTTCCAACTTTCGTGTTCTGTCAGTTGGTACAGATGCCGCTTGTCCCATGGTGCTGTTTTATCGAGAAGTAGTGTGTAAAGAAGATTAGTTAACCGACAGGAAACAACTTGATCGATAGATACCTACCTATTTATATAATAGATTCAGCAAGTCTGACGTCAGCCACTACGGAGTGAGAAGCAAGCAAAGCTTTGGCTCTAGTTAATAATGCTTCTAGGAAAGCGGGAAAGTCAATGCGCTTCCATTCATAGCACTATAAGTTATTGCTTGTAGTTTCGTTTCCTAGCTAAAGGGTGGCAATAGTGTAAGCTGACTTCACACTTTCGACTAGAACCGGTTGCAGCTATTAGTTGTGGCTCTGGCTCTGTAACTAGGAGAGAAAGCCGTATTGAAGTAAAGAGAATTTTGCTATCTTGTGCATAGTGTTAGCAGAGAAGACCAAAGTACCTAATAATACCACGCTATAGGTAAACAAGCTGCTGCAGTCACTTCAGCCTAGCGGTTTGCCTATCAATCAATGCTTATACTAAAGTCAAGCGCAGATATACAGCATTACGACAAGTCAAGATAAGTAAAATGAGGCTAGTACTCGTGGTTCGAAAATAGGTACCGGGGAGATAGTAACCTTGGTAAGTTCCGGTATCTGTCATCACATAGAACCAAGTCGCCTGAAGTTGCTACCGACCCTTCCCTCAACAACAGTGATATTTATATCCCCTCGAGCGAGCGCTGCCTCATAAGCCCATCGATAAACATTCAGGTTCTCTGAGAACAATGGGCGAAGGTCGGTCCATCCCGTAATCTGGCGAATGCTCTCGCTGCTAACCCACTGGCTGAAATTGAAAACAAAATGCAGGCCTTCTGGGAATGATGAAGGCGCATCAGCTGGGGAAACAAATTCCACGCCCCTCTCAAACCCATACTCCTTTGCCAGAGCCTCTCCCACCTCCTGCGCTGTCTCATACCTGTGACCAGATATGTTAAATATCTTCCCGGCAATTGCAGATCGATCGGCTTGCTCCGAAACAGCGAGGTAGGCCAACCCGCAGTCGTCGACATGGGTCGCATGCATGATACTGTTAGGGTTCGCCGGAATCTTGAGAGTGCCGGACCCTGCTGCCGCTTCGTTTGCAACCCAAGACAGCATGGCTCCGTAATAGCTACTGCTGCGCCCAAAAACACTGGTTGGCCGAACAAGGACAGCATCGAAAAGGTCGGTGTGGTCGAATATACAAAGGCAGTTTTCGGTCCTCTGACGGAGAATATCTGGAGGATTGGTTGGGGATGCTTCAGTGTGCGGGGCAAGAGCGGAAGCCCCATGCGTTTCCGTCGTTCCATAGTCCTTGCAGCCAGACGACCAGAGAACCAAGGAGCGAATAACCTGTTGTTTGCTCCTCTCAGCCAATGCCTTGACAAGCACCATGACTTGATTGAAGTGATCTGCATATCCTGAGATGTTCTCAGTACAGCTCACGATAGCATCAAAACCCGTTGCCTTTTCATAAACAGGGCCGAGGAATCTGAGGTCATCGAACGTTCCCACCACTGGTATGACTTCAGCCGCCATCAGATCCTGAACTGCCTCAGGCTTGCGAACGAGGCCGAAAGTTGTCCAACCGGCTCCGACAAACGCTCGGCACACGGCAGCACCTATGTAACCGTTTGCTCCCGTTACAAACACGGTACGTCGCCGGCCAGACATATCCAGAGGCGGTTTGGCGCCCATAGTGAGATGAAGTGGGCGTGGATTTTCTGGGGTTTCCTGGCTGGTGGCCTGCCGGGGAACTTTGGTGGGCGACCGAACGAATGCAAAGGGAGTCTCAGGGAAGACACGTTGCGGTGTGGTTGAATTACCAGAGAGTGGTGGCGTTTCTTGGTGTGCCCGAGTATGCCTCGAACGACCTTGGAAGAAATCCGATGCCCGTAATGTACTTTTCAACGCACAGCCTGCCGCGTCCACGGCGTACCTTTTATCTCGGCGCCGAACGGCCGGACCAGGATCCGGACCATCGGACCACGGAACTTCGTCACGGGACCCAATTTTATCGGACCGCTCCCGTAAGAAGCCGCGATTTATAAGCAATACCTTTACTTCATATAAAGCAGGTACGTAGAGCATCACGTATGACCACGAGACATTGTATAAATAAACTCCAACCGATAAAGACCAGACTGGCTGTTGGCGAACCATGTTGCCCCCACTCCAGACAGTCAATCTTGCCCTCTAAAGTATAAAGCTTCTGGGTTGCGTTGCCGTGCGGCGTCAAAGCCTTCAGACCACGCGCTTCAGACCAAGAGTTACGGACCATCAAGTTTCTCTGGTGCATTACACTACCATTCTGACCCTCCATTTTTAGTAACACGCATCTGGCCAGCCGCATTCTAACTTCTCCACCACAACTGGCGTGCCTAGGTGATCCAAACATCATTCATTACTTCCGCGTAGGTACTTGGACATGCAATCGACCCAATAGGCCTCACTTGTTACCGCATCTCTGCTTGAAAACCGAACAAGATGGCGACCGAAGCTCCGAGGAACAGCGCGCCTAGGTCCGGCGATGGTGAAAGATCTGTGGTCAGCTCCTGGAGTTGCTTCAACTGCCGAAGGCGCAAAGCGCGTTGCAACAGACAGAGCCCTTGCGCATTCTGCTCCAAAGCCGGCCTGGAGTGCTCGTATCCCGTCACCGGACGCATGCAGACTCGACAGCTGGAGGGTGTAGTAAACAAACTCAAGGCTTAAGATAAAAACTACACCTCTCGCCACGCTGATCTAGGCAATGCAACTCTCGGCGAGGACAGATTAAACTCAAGAGCTAAAGCAAACTCAGCTGCCAGCGGTTCGAATACTACTAATTCATGCTCTGACCTCTCCTATTAGTTAAGCAAGACATTTAGTAGCCTACACATATATGAAGGCGGCACCTTGTATACGAGTAACGGCTTTTAGGCTGCTCTTCATGGCGAGGTATAATAACCAATTTCAACATGCTTCCACATGCTGGAAATTCGATTTTCTTATCACCTAATGTAGCTCAGAAGCGTCCGCCAAGCATTCGAAACCAGCGACGTCATTAACCCGAATAGCTTAGGCTACAACCCCAATGTACATGATGGAGAGCCTGATCCGATACCTTTCCCTTTTGCCCAAAGTGCCTCGCCTGACTCCATATTGCTGCATCCGGCACCAGGTCTCATGCCTTTTCTTTGGCAAGTGTATGTTGAGAATGTAGATCCATTCATCAAGATTCTTCACGTCCCCAGTATGGACAAGGTCATTCAATAAACTAAAGGAGAGTTTGACAAGCCGTCACTGGGGATGCGAGCTCTGCTATATTCTATCTCTCTGGCTGCTGTCGTATCAATGAGCGAAGTAGATGTGAGTGTATTCCGTGACAGCAGACTCTGTCGGTATTGACAAGACTTAGGTGCAAAAGGAATTCTGCGATGCCAAGGAAGACGTTCTGGCACACTTCGTGATGGGCACAGAGAAAGCGCTGTCGGAAGCCGGCATCCTCAAGACGACTGAGTTGTGCGTTGCGCAAGCGTCTCTGATATATCTGGAGAGTTCAGGCCATCGGTACGGGATGCGGACAGTCTGGATGATGTCTGGAATATTGGTGAGAGCCGCGATGTCCGTAGGGTTGCACCGCGATGGAGTTGCTTTCCCCAACATGTCCTGCTTTGAAGCAGAAATGAGGCGAAGGCTATGGTGGCACATCTGCTGCTTCGACGCCCGTATCAGCCAGTGTTATGCGCCCGAAATTATGATCACCAACAGCATGCTGGATACGAAGGAGCCTACAAACTGTAATGATTATGATCTCGAGGTCAACATGGAAAAGGAGCCAGTGGCGCGAGAAGGTTTCACAGACGTAAGCTTCACACTTATGGCATGTGAGCTGAGGCGCTTGTACAGCCATGTGCTCTCTTTGATGTCCGCGCTCCTGGATACTGGAGAAAGGCAGCAAGCAGCGCAGCGCAAATCTTTGCGCAGAATAGAGCAAGCTCGACATTGGGCAAGCACCAAAGTGTTCGAACACTGCGAACGAAAACGGCCGGTACAACCCTTTATGGACTTCTTGTTCAATATCTTACTTGACCAGCTGGGCATCATCGTGCTGGACACAAATATACTTGGGAAGTGGGCATCAGGTGATGAGAGGAACTCCCGAGAACAGTCCTTTCTCACTGCTCTGACTATCCTCAAGGATCTGAGACAATGGCGAGATCAGCATTCAACGCGCCAATGGGGCTGGACTCTGGTGAACTTTCAACAGTGGTACGCTGTTAGTATTGTCCTCATTCATCTTCATACGCAAAACTGGGATCCGGCATCCGAACAAGCCTGGATCCTCGCAGTCCAGACGCTGAACGCCATTCCTCCAGCGATGATGACACAAAACCCTCTTCGACAGTCTATTGTCAGCATAGTCACTGCTGCTCGTCAACACCGAGAGCAGCAGATCGAAAAACGACCCTATCAATCAGGAAGCTCTTCTAGGATATCTGAAACATCAGAGAGCGGCGTTCCAATTTCTGGTGCAGCAGGATTATCGACTGGCTTATTGGACGTGTATTTAGCGCCATCGACTGAAGATTTGCCGGCTAATCTCCCACTAACTGAGACTGCAGCCACGGAATCTCTCCATACTACAGCCTCTAACGCAGTCGAGGACCTTACCTTTGAAGAGGTGCTTTATACAGAGCAGATGCTGTCAGACGCCTGCTACCCGCCTTGGTGTTTCGAAATGACAGGAAATACAAATGGTGATGAAGTTCACTTTCAGAGCCTAGAGGACTTAGGTCTCTATAACTTGTTTAGTTATAGAGGCTAGGCGTAGTATATAGATATTTATATATATATATATATATATTATTTAGACAAGGAGTATATAAACTTTATAAGAGAGCTCTTTAGGCATATACTAGTATATATAATAACTGAAATATTACTAGTATTACTAATAGCTAATGCTTTAGAGCTATCCATGCCAAGACTCAAAGACTTGATTTTACTGTAATAGCTGTATTAGTAAATTCCGTTAAAGTGAAGCAACTAGCATTAGGGGAATGCAGAGAGGAGGTATGCAGTGCCTCACTGCAGTTAGGATTCCGAAGCTTAATTAACCTTGAGCTGCAGAAGCATCCCGTCCAGCTTGTCATTCAGAATATAGGAAGTCAGGTGTTAGAAAATCTGCGTCACAGCCGTCACCAGCTCCCTAATTTATATAAAGCTAGGTGTTTGGTAAAACGTGTTGCGTCTGCTAATTCTGCATGAGGTGACTTCATCTCCGTCGGGCTGTGATTTGAGGCCTACTCCGAACAGTTGACTATTGAAGATGGATCGAACGGGTAGTTGAACTAACTATTTTAAATACCAAAGGTACCATTAATATACACACATTATCACACACTACTTGTTTTATACTGCAGTAGTACCAGCTGAAGAGGTCTTGGTAAAAGCATGCGTCTGTTATCATTAACTAAAGTCGGAGCTTGCGGGGTGAAACTGTTGTCGCTGGGCTTGAGATTAGTAACGGAGCTCTTTAGAGAACCGTCTCCAAGCCGTTGTTGGCAGTTAGGTTGACGACAAGGATCACAACCTATTCCTTGAGGTTGCTCATAATTGGAAGGCCGGTCATGAATTTCCTTTTCGCCTGCACAAGCTATTGGCCTTGGGTGGTGTTGATAATAATGGCTGTACTATTGTCTTGCCATATTAGGGCAGCAACAGTGATTACATGAGGATACCTTAACAATGGTATTGTAAACATGTCACATTTTCTTTCCAATAACTGAGCAAACCAGCAATTATTGGGATGCCCAGTCTGTGTTGAATTGCATCAGTCCACAGGCGGTATGTCAAACGCAATCTATGACGGAAAAATGAGAAACAATCTACTAATAACAAAACTACAACAGTGCCTTTCCTTCGTCAAAGTCTACCGATAGTAACAATGTACCATTCAGAATCTTGCCCATATGCGTCTTATCAATCGCCTCACAGTTGCGTCGTATCTTCATCAGCACCTTAAGAAACGGGACTGGACTCTTCTTGAACGCCGACTTGTTGATGATATCGCCAACAACTATGCCAGGTGGAATGAAGCCGTCTGGCCCAAGAACGACTTCATCGCCTGGAACACCCCGTGCCAGACCAAGCATGTCGCATAGATCTGCGTACTCACGGAACGACGATAAATACAGCTGGCCAGCAAATATGTTCAGCTCAGCCAACATGAGCTGCGGAAGTGTAGGCTTTCTCTCTCTCGGGGGTACTGTGTACAGCGTCAGCCTGTCTAACGGCTCGAATGCGAAATTCGTTCTTGGGGCATAGAGATGCAATGTGACCATTTTGGAGGTTTCGATCCTGCCAAGTAGTTGATGCGCCTCCCAAGGGCTGATGATGACGACTTGGTCTATGACATTATCTGCGTCACTACTCGTCAAAATCCATTGCACGGGGCGCTGAAAGAGGTCCGTGACATTATCGAGGGTATCGTTCATCATGACCGTTTCGCAAAAGTCTTGGGTTGCCCATATGCTGCTCGGATAGTCGCTCATGTCAAAATGCTCGGCAGCTGAAGTCCCCCGGAGTGCGTAAAATGCTGGCCTGAACGCGGTAAAGCATGTGGGAAACTTTCCATGCTCGACAAAATGCACAAGGTCATCATGACAAGAATGCGCACGAGGTTCGAGTTTCGGAGGTGGTTCAACTTCTCGTTCCCTTTCTGTCTCGGGAGAAAGCTCTCTCTCCTGCTCTTCCTGCAGGGAGGAGCTGTGAAGTTCTTTCAGCCCAAATTCTTGACAACGCTTCTCGAACTCAACCATCATCTCTGGGCCGGCGCGTTGAACCAGCTGCGACGATTCTAAGGCAGCTCGTGGGCGATATCGGAAATCAAGACTTTGGGCTTCAGCCTCGAGAAACTGTTTGGCCCAAACTGTGTCATCGCAGGAGCTATCAAAAGCACTGTTCCGTTCCCATAGGGCAACCTGATCGTAGAATCGGACGCCTTGAGTCAACCACAGCGGAACAGTTCGTCGTAGATCCAGCCAAGTCTCGGAGATGGTCCAACAGAGCACATCTGACACCGTGATTTTTCCCGATTCTGACGACTCAGAACCTCGCTGCATCAAGATCTTCTGCTCAATCTCTCGAGGAATGCAGAATACCACTGACTGCCCTTTACCGAGTTTTCGCATTCTCATACAAGCTAGTACACGCGTTAGCAGATGTTCCACCCAATGCCACCACACTATCAGCAATTTACCTTGCACGAGCTTATCCTTTGTCAGGTTTGCGCCCAATGTTACCGCCGCCTGGTAGTCCGGAGGGAGGCGGAGATCTGTGCCCCTGGTATGAGCCTCGTCGAGAAATACCAGACACTGATCTAGCTGTGAAGCAAACGGTGATAATTGAAGAGGCTCAGTTTTGCCCGATCTATCGATTACCGTCAGCTCATCGGCATCATTGAAGAAGACGACAGCTTGAACAGTGAGTTTGTCTTGGTTGCTATCAAGCCATCTTTGAGCAAACTGCAGGTTATCCAGCTCAATTATCTGTGCGCCAACGTCGAGGATCACGCGTGCTCTCGGTCCCATCTCCGACACCATTTCGAGAAGAGAGTCCGTCCCTAGGGTAACGCCTTTCGACGCCTGCGACATCAGCCTGATCCCGTTTTCTGGGCGAAGCAGATACTCTAGCACCAACGCATTCGTGTGGTTCTGTGCCGGAATATCAAGTTGCCTGACAGCCAGAGGGAGCACATATCTCGAGTCATTGGTGCCACTGAAACCAGTTGTCGAATTGGCTTTCTTCTTGCCCAGGTCCCAACCTGAGGCAGACAGCTTGTGGGGAAATTCTCTGGACTCTTTTGCAAACACCAAGCGTAAAAGAAAGTAGTCGATGGCGCCTTTGGAATAGCGAAGCATTGGGAAGATGCTGTCGATGCATTGCGCGCGATCACGGACATTGACACCCGTTAGAAGTTGAAATGCACGAGGCAAGCGTGGTGCCGTCCGGACCCAAGCACCGTATTCGAGGTCGGCATTGTCAGATCTGATGAGATGATCAAGTGTCTCAAAAAGTTCATCGTCTTGAAGGCCGCTGTAATAGTAGCTCAGGCATGTGAGCAGTATGACGACGTCCGGATGGCTGAATTCCGACCGTTGCGTGGGATTGTCTTTGGCTCGAAATGGCACGGCCAGTCGGGTTTTTATCTCGTGATTAGCGTCTGTGCCGTAGTCGACTCTCCATCGTTTCTGGCCAAACGCAAAGGCCAGAATGCCGCCTGCAAAGAGGCCTCGGAGAAGTAGGATGTAATGTCTTGTAGTATCCGTCCAATATGCACTTTCTTCAACGGCACTGATTTCCTCCGGTGTCGGGTTGCCATGAGTGATATACCGACATACAGCATCTCTTATGTGCTTGGGCTGCCGCGCAATGGAGAGTCCAGTGATCCCAGTGCAACAAATGGAGCGTGCGAGACGACTGAGCACGGCCCGCTCGGCATCGGGACGCAGTATTCGTATCCTCGGGAATCTTCCCAGATGCAGTTCATCAATCTCTAGCGAACGAGGGAAGAAACTTTTCAACTCCAGGCAGACTGAAGCGAATCTGTCAAGTACCTCTTGACTCACCACCCAGCGGTCCGGGGTATGTTCAATGCTCTGCTGCAGCCCCATGGTGTAAATGAGCTCGAATTTGACGCTGAAGTTCTCATCACTTTCATCGACTATATCTCTTGACGACTCGTCAAACAGTTTTTGGGCGTTGAGCAAACAACGACCGACTGCCTCTTTCCCGTCAATTAGGCATTCCAGGCCCATGAGCTGAAAAGAAAGGAGATGTTCCGGCTGTACCAACATGACTCCGCCCTCTCTCATGGACCGACGGGCCAGTTCTTCGACCACGGCAGCTTTATCTCGATCCATGCGAATTGCTCGAGAAAACGGCATTCGAAAAATGGGGCGGTCTATCAGACCCGAAAGCTTCGATACGAGCATTTGGTGCATTTGCTTCGCCTGCGGCTTGGCAACTACGACGCGAACGATTCGTGAGCCGTTGCTGAGCGCAGTTGCGACAATAGGGACAATAACAGAAGACTTTCCTTCACCCATGTTGAGCTGCATGACGGCATTCTCATCGTTGTCAGGCGATATCATCTGCTCAGCAATTTGATGTTGCACATGCCGGATCATGATGCCGCTCTCGCACTCCAACAATAGCCACTCAGGATACTGATACGGGTCCCAACTATGCCCTGGATTTTGTACTTCGCGAAGGAGGTCAACGTCTTTGTCAACCAATTGCACCAATCTCTGCGCCTGCTGAAGGGCGGTGATTGCAACTCCATATGCAACAATAGCCTTCTTCCAGGGTTCGGAAAGCGACGACCATCGATGCCGACCAAGCTGTCGAAGGAAGAATGTTGGAGAGAGCCTTGGCCAGAAACCAGCAATCCGAGCGGTTTCCTCCATCGCATTCCTTTCACCCTGCTCCTGCAAGATTGCACCTAACAATGCATCATATATGCCTCGAACGTGCATATCACATTGATCCAAATGCAATTGAAACATTACTGCTCGCATTGACATAGAACTTCCGTCCAACGCCATCCCCCGGCAGTTTTCAAGATCCGTCAGACTGCGCGCCAGCTCCGAAAGATACTGTCGCTCAAAGTCAAACTTTGCCCGCCGGTTTAGATGCCGCAGGATTCCCCACAGCTTGTGGTCTCCCATGTCGTCATCAGCCGTGGTGGATAGAGTGACTAAATCCAAGGACGATTTTGTGGTTGGAATGATGGGTGGAGGTCTAGCGAACAGGTCATCAACGGATACATATCCATGAGGGCGAGCAGCCCGGCCTGGGTAACTCAAGGACAGCCGGCGTGACGTATCCACGTTCCCAACCTGGCAGTGACTCAATCGGCGACCAAACTCTTGCAGATAACCTCTGAATTGGTAGTTATCATACCATACCTGCCAGTGTGCTCGAACCTCGACCATTGCCTCCGATACATTGATGTAGGTATGATGTAGATTCTGCTGTGGTTGTACAGGCGTCGAGCAAGGCCACTGTCCAACGAGATCAGCAACGAATGAGCATATCGATTCTCTTTTGTTAGACTCAAACATTGCTCTCTGCCGACGCGCCGTGGCAATCTGGGTTTCGCCCGACGAGGGACGTATGGCCTTTTCCGGACATCCATCATGGAATTTCCTCGAGGCGTGTTCAAGGACGCTCCTCAATGTTTCGGATTTGCACTCATAGCCTTCTGCAAGGTAGTATAATGGCTTCTCGGGCAAAGGCGCTGCCGGTAGGTGCTCGGTGAGGGAGAGCATGACGAAGCTTTGGAGGACATCTATGTCGCATTTGGTCGAATAAGCCAATGTGGTAAGCCAAATCATAGCCTGATACTTATTCAACCACCCTTTGTCCGCCTGAAATGCAAAGTGTAACTTGCACCAGTATTTGTAAAGAAACTCCAGCGGTTCTTGGAGCCATTGACCTCCGTATTCCATCTCCGACGAGCAAGGAACAGTCCTAGCAGCGGGCGTCCCATCTCGGTGTGAAAGGAGTCGGTAAATGGTATCAACAAAAGCATCATTAGCCGAATGGCGTTGAAGATTGGCGACGGCGTCATGAACTTTCTTTGCGATTTGGCTCGCAAGAGCCGCGCAAGACGACATCCCCTGATCTCTGGAATGGTACTGAATCCCCTGAATGGTTCCATAATCTTCAGCGCCACAGAGAGATACTTGATAGCGTGAGCTTGCGTATATTTCCCGTTCCATGAGAAAATCGTCAATATCCATCCGCCTGGTGGTTTCGGCCAGCTTGGATGCATTCGGCGGATGCAGGAAGCTCAAGGCTGATATTCCATTCACAATGCCGCTCACAATCTTATAGAATCGTGAATCTTGGGTCAGGAAGCTCAAGTCAGAACGCCAAATCACCGTCTGCATGGATCTGAGATGTTCTGGATAGAATTTGCGACTGGGCGTTAGAGCAGCAATATTCCGGAGTAACTGGATGCTGTCTTCGGTGAGATAGTCGATGGACCGAATTGACGCCGACTGCAGGATTGACAGAGCCTCTTCTGTTCCTGTCCGACTCAGGAAGGGATCGGGCATACAATACGAAGTCAGCGCATGTATGTAAGCCAGAAATAGCTTGCTGTGAACAGTAGCATTGTCAATCAGGCGTCGAAGCTGGCTGTCAATCGTATACTGCTGCACACGATGAGCGGTACCGTATTGGACACGCGCCCTCATATGCCCAGTGGAATGATCTCTGTTGATGCTGATCTCTCCCTCAGGGATGATTGCCATTCGGTCGTCCTTGTTATGGGAGTCCTGCAATATGAGCTTGCTCTCAAACCCAACCAGTGTCTCCATGGACTGGTTTGCATCAATCTGCTTTCCCCGGAACTGCCGTGATCGGATAACTGACTCTCCATGCTTCAGGCTGAACTCGAGCTGCAGCCTTGGAACCTCAATTGCAGAAGTATTGCTCTCCGCGTCGAATAAGATATGCAGGTTCAGAAGAGAGTCAAGAGGGGAAAATACCGTGGCTAAAAGAGCTGCAGATGCACTGCCCGGAGCAACGAGTGATGTCCTCTCACAGCGGGTGAGCTTCCAGAGGCCACCATGCGCTGTCATTGTCCAGTTATCGAGACTAAGTCTCCATGGATCTTTTGTTGAACAGAACTCTATGCTTTTTGTAGCATGGTTATACCAATGGACGTGGCTTTTTGCAAACGCGTGCGGCATTGATTGGTTGAATATCCGAGATGGGACAAGATCCAAAGTGGGAAGACGCATCGTTCTATCTTCCAGACGAATCAACAGATCATCTTCGTCTGCCGATGCCTCTCCCACCATCCCAAAATGAACAGTGTAGCCGTCAAAGGTCTTGCAGCCGCAGAAGCGCATTCCTTGAGCGGTACTTGGCATAACATCAAGAACAAAGCGCCCAAACACCCTTTGAAAATCATGATGGGCCTCATACTCTCGAGGCAAGCGAGATAAGGGACTTCCGTCAACCAAAAGCGATCCACTGAGGATGTTGAAGTGGACTTTCCTATCACTAGTCACTGTCTCAAGCCAACTACAAGTGGAAGAAACGAGGTGCCAATCTGCGTCGCGGCGAAAATCTGGCCAATATTGACTGATGCTGATATCGAGACAAGAGCTGTTATTCAGGAGAACCTCTCTCACAAGTATCCGGCGTGCACGGTGCAGTGTGAACGTCCATCGGTCGTACATTGTCTCATCAGGGGTTTCTTTCTCTGGCCCCTTGTGTAAAAGCCCGATGTTGTTATAGATGTTGATAGACGCTTCTAGCAATAGTGCCGCCTGCCTGGGATCGAGCAAGGTTTTAGACAAAGAGTCATCGTCTAGATTGAATGTTTCCACACATATGAGAGACACTCGAAGGGCAAGTCGTAGGAATTGAATCCTTTGGTCTTCATCTTTAGACTCATGGGCTCTAGCCTGCAGCTTCTCCAGCCACTGAAGAGTAATTGCTCTGCACTCAGTCAAAAGGCCAAGAGCTTGCTCTTTCAGACTTTGCGTAGTCATCGTCACGAGGCGAGCAGCGAGAAAGACAACGATCCATAGCGAAATGTTCGACTGCCAATTTTCTCTAATGCGTGAAACGGAACCTTGAAGGTGCTCGAGTAGTTCGCGACCAAATTCCGGATCCGACAAGCGTGTGTGCGCGCACCTTTCAACTGTCCCAGCTTCCATGGGGCCAACCTGAAGGCTGAGTTGAAGGAAGAAAAGTGCCGTCTCAGGTTTATTGAAATCAACCTCAGGCATTGCGAGCTGAGTGAGTACGCTCATCCAATGGATACGATACCCATATCGAACCGTAGCCAAAGCTTTGAACTCGCCCAAGGTCATATGGTCCGGACAAAGAGATTGAGATGCTATCACAGCATTTGGAGTCTCACCAGCTGGATTTACGTGCGTGTGGATGAGGAATCTAGTCATCTGCACGGACTTCGAGCTCAGTTGAAATGTACAAATTTCAGGTAGCCGAACAGTTGTAGTGAACCGGTCAAGAAAACTCTGCCGACGATTGTCGAAATATCGGAGTTGGAGTCCGTTATTAACGCAGACATCTGCTTCTGAACTGGTGCCAATAGCTCTATCGCGTCGGTGAGTATTGACGTGGGGCTTCGTGTCTGATAGAAGATGTACTCGTAGGCCGGGGTCTGTCTGGAAGAAGCTGGAAAGAGCAGAATAAGACCGCAGAGGATTGGGTGTTTCCGACTCCTCAGTGGATTGAGGGTCGCTTTGAAGCAGGTCATCAATGATGAAGACTGTCGCATCACGCCATTCACCAAAGTGCTCGGGAAGGGCTAGTTCAAAAACTGTTGCCTGGGCTTCTAAAGGCTTGCTTGAGAGTGGCCACTCGTGCACTTGTATCGAGAGATTCATGGCGCGTGATTTCAGCCCGCATCGAGAGCAGTATGGATGGTGTTCGGAATATGGGATTCCATGCTCCCAGCGCTGCCATGTGTCGCACGCCCCTTGCTCAACTTGTCGCATCAATTCGGTGTATGTGGCATGAAGCCTTCGAAATTCTTCGCGTTTAAGGTCCCTTTGCGTATGCGCCCACAGTTCAATGTCTCTCAAGAGACTCTGATGCAACAAAGAACTCGTAAAGTATTCCACAGGGAAAGACCTCGACAACCCATAGGAGACAAAGATCGATGGTTTACGAAATGATCGGGCGTTATCTCGTCGATGTTGGAGATAAGTCTCGGCACGATGCAGCCTCTCCATATCTTCTCGAAATCCAAGCAGCAGCGCCTGGAGTACTTCGAGGGGAATTTCGTGCTCGTATTCTTTCAGTAGAGGAAGGGCATTCGTTGCAACTTTATCAACTGCAATCCAAAGCTCGAGGCAGACGAGAACCATTCTGGATGTCCCTTCCGGTCGACCGCTATACCAAGGTTTGGCCAATTGGTGATAGCGGTACATCAAACTGCAGATGTTGAGACAAGATGAGCTGTCATGGAGATGATTCTCAAGCCACTCATCGAGGTGTTCGGCCACCCATAACTCAACCATGGCGAGAACGAATGGGACGGAATTTTCGTCCAAAGAAGTCGGTACAGATGGCATAGTCTTATCACATGTAAAAACATCTGAGGCTGGACAGAAAGATGACGCCTTGCTCAGGGTACCGCGTTTCGATATGGAGGATATAAAGTCATTCAATCCCTGGGGATTGATGTACACATCTTGAGCCATATTAAGCGTAGATAGAGCCTCCAGGTCAAGATTTGGCTGAGTAGAATTGCGGATCGATTGCCATCGCTCATTCATCAAACGGGAGGCTAAACATACTGAATCATGGACTGTCGACAGCCATGTTCCAGGGACTGGGTGTTGCAGCTTCAAAAGTCGCCGAGACACTTTGGTGGACATGATTTTGAGAGTCTCGCTTGCAGAATCCAGGTTCGTCGCATCTCTGAGCAGCCGGCTAAGCAGGAAAACCATGAAGGACTTGTAGATCTCTTCTGAGCCGACAGCCATGCGATTCATGGTTAAATGAAGAGAACAGCGGATGAGGAGCCAAACGGGAGATCGTCTCCAAGGAAGCTTGCTTCCCCTCCAAATAACATCTTCCCTAGTATTCTTACTCACTCCAGGAACGGCAGTTGGATGCCCTGCTCCCTGGAGGAAGCTGCTCAACAACTCCGTGACAATTCGCGGGTCGTTGGTTTCCCGTGATTCGTCATGGTCTTGCATCGCCTTTCGTGCCTTTGGAATGGTCTCTTGAACTGCCTCATCACTCATCTTTGCCATGGTCTTGGCTAGGACTTTCTGGAAGGATGCATTGGTGAATGTATCCAGCGGAACGCTAATCGCAGTGGCCGGAAAGTGGCGAATGAGGCGTCCTTTAGTTGCATAGACAGCTTGGTTGGTGGGAGACAGCTCAAACAGCTCGAATATGGCCACATCTTTGTCGCGTCGAAGCAATACTCCCGCATTCTGCACCCTGATGTGGAATGGCGCAGCAGTGTCTGTCACGCGTGCAGCGTATTCGTTAGTATTGTTAACATCGCGAAGCTAGAGTAGAAAGAAAAACGAACCAGGCGAAAGGATCCTTGTCAGAATATCCGGCAATGTGCCTTCTCTGACAAATCCCTTGTCATCCCTTCCAGCTTTCATATTATCCATCATTGACGTTGCGGCCATGATAGCTCGATGGCAGCTGAGCTCCGTTCCTTGTAAGTACTCTGACAGGGTCTGGAGTACATAGTTGATCAGTACGGTCTCGTCCCCAACGGACGTATCATCTCCGCCAGGTAGTTTGGGAGGCAAGAAAATGTGGTGAAAAAGGTACTCGAGCGTTCGTGCGCTCAGCACATTGGATGACCCTGTACGCATGCTGGCGAGTTGAGAGTATACTGACAAAATATGCCGTGATTTCACAACGCGATTAAGACGCAGATAAGATCAAAGTGGCAGAAGCAGATGAGGTTATGGAAATCCATTTATCTGAAGGACGCCTGGCAGGTAGATATAAGTCGAATCCAGGCTGCTCTTTTGTCAAGTCACGGCAATGTAGTAGCAGAACATAGACTGATGTGGGAGGCCGACAGCCAGGCTGATTCCACTCGATAGGTGCAAAATAATAACTCAATGGTACGCAGCCGTAGACTTGTTGGTTCACGGCCCAACACATCCTTCTCAGAAGCCTCGCGGCTTGCTGGCCACCTATCATTCAACCTTACCCCGCAACAGGTAACGTATTGTTAAAACTAATAACATAGGAAAGAGAAGATATAGGCAACTGCATAGCCTTGGTTCTTTTATCTAATGTGCATGTTACTTAATGCCATTTCGCTATTGGGCTATGACTGAAATACGTTGAATCACGGGCCCCCTAGAGCTCAAAATCCAGTAGCCGCAGCTTCGTTAATAGCTTCCCTACAGTCATAAATAATGAAGAAATAGGTAGAGTGACTCGGCGACAGTTAGTAGAATTTCACAGTCTATTTATGCCAATCCTCTTACAGGTGGGCTTGCGTTTGCAATGAACTGGCTTTGCGTACCCGAGACGGCATCATGCAGTTGGTTATCTGTAAAGCCCTGACCCTCCGAAGTGCGACCGAGGTTTCCAATCACAGAAATGAGGAATCCTGTGCCGGGAATGGCTGGAGCATAGGCAGTTATACCCATCTGAGCCATTTACTGATCGTATCGCGCGTCTATGGCTACCTTGACTGGCGTGTTGGGATTGGGCCTGGGCAGTGAGACCCGACCCAAAAGCGACAAGCACGCTATATACATAGACGTTGGCTGTACTCGCGAAATACAGCATGGCATGCTATTCTTCTGCGCCCGCTTCTCAAGTTCAGGAGATGGAGCAGCTGCAAATATTCTCGTAACTATTGAGAGTGGCAGTACTTCTAACAGATAGGATTCCCTTTAGCCAAATGAATTTGCGCAACCTAGAGCTTAATAGAATACCTAGCATCATATCATAACCACTACCACTCCACGATTGAGATTCCCCGACTAGCTCCGTATCTGGAGCCTACATCCCTCGATAAAAGGCCCATAGTTTATTGGCAAATGCATGGGTCACGAATACTGCAGTCGTGGCTGTATTAAATTATGTTAGGAAAGCGAAAATATAGAACACACACTCAAATATCAGTAGCAGACCACGCACTATCCCATCCATCCTCCTCTATCTCCATCTCTACCCTCCAACCCTTAGGCGCACACCAAGCGTCCAACGCATCGTCGCCAATGTCAGACCGATCCATAACCTTCCACGCGCCAAGATCCAACACATCTCCAGTCTCATGGTTCATCTCGCAATCTTTCATCAAGCCCTTCACTCGCCCAACAATCTCTTCTAAGTACTCCATGTTCTGCTCCAAATGCCACGTGTAGTCGTCTTCCGCAGTAGAAGCATATCCGCACCTCAAAGAGCGCAGTTGTTCAAGGTAGAACGCAATACTGTCGTCGAGCTGCTCACCTGCATGGGCCTCGTCCAAGTCGCGGTCCTCTCTCCCCCATAGCGCATCTCTTAACATGGTCGACCTGACGTCGATAGCGGGCTTGCGCTGTCCTAGGCTGTCATGCATGGAAGCGAGGAGCTTCTGGCAGTGTAGCGCCATGGGGTGGTTCACGCCGTAAACGCCCTTGAGTTTGTATGCAATATCCTCGAGGAGATCAAAGGCTGCGGCATGTTCACCTCAGGCAAAATGGACTTCCGCTAGACGCTTTCCAATAGAAATTGTGTTGTTGGAGCCGAGGTTAACATCGTAGTTATTTTAAGACGTCCACAACAGTTCTAGGATTTTCTAGCATCATAGTGAGCAAGAAAGAAATTTAAGAAAGTTCAGTCAAGGAAGCTTTCTCACCTTAAGCGTCTCATAGTTCTTCTGTCTGCCAGCAATACTCATAATAAAGGAAAGGTGGCTAATACTCATTACTCATAACACTTAGGTCAATATCAGAAGTATAGCTCATTGCTAATACACCAATCGTAACTTCTTCAATACTGCGACTTAGCCCGATAAACGTCTCTATTTCCGAAAAGGAGTGGAGAATTATAGAGAGCTTAAGCGATGTCAGAGCAGCAGAACTGTCATTAAGATCGCCATATGCCTATGCGTGGCCATAAATCCACTAAGACAGCAGTAGGCAAGCTTGACGGTTGGCAGAGTCAGCTAACTCTTATACTGTGGCAACGAGCGTCTCTAAGAGTGCCATCGATATTGTTTCATCTTGGCTTGCGGCGACGATAGCCAAGGAAAAGCTGATAAGTAGAGTCTCCCTCTCTTTCAGGTCTCCCGAGAGACTGGCAAAATAGGGTCCAAAACTCATCCAGGACCTCGTGAGCCTCTGAATGAAGTTTGTACAGTTCAAGGTGTTGCATCAAATGAGTTCCTGAAGCCAAAATATCATCCAAGCGGTCACCTTTGAGACAAGCTCGCAGCCATGCTTCATAGAGAGCTGTTTCAGACACAACACGTGTCAATATCTCAGCAAAGAGGCTATCGTGATCCTTGCGGTGAAACAGGAGCTCCAGAGAATACAACAGAATGAGACATTTCCGGTTGTATAACCCTGACAGCTCTGCTTCCTGGGTCATGTAGGCCTGTCCACACCATCCCTTATTCTTGCTGCTCTCTAGCCCAGATATCTAGGCATTTATGGATCTAAGGAAGGCCAAATCCTCAAACGTCAAGCGAAATATTGGTACATGCCAAAGAAGCTCTCAGCGGAGTGGAAGAGCTTTCGAGGATCCCTCTCCTTGTTCATGACGCCCAGAACAGCCTCCTTCAGAGCCTCTTCGGCCTTTTCCTCAGAGCCTGCATCCGCAAGAGAGGCCCAAAAGTGGAGGAGCTTCTGCAAGCAGGCAATATAACGCTCGTGAGCGTGGCCGTGTTTCTTGTGGGCCTGCTTCCATGCCTTGACAAGAATGTGCTCCGCCCTGTCATGCAGGACCGGCTTGCTAGACACCAAAACACCAAGACGCTCCTGCGCTACGGGAAGGATTGGTAAAATAGCCTCATCAGTAGTGGAGAATCCGAGACAAATCTCGTTGATGTCGTCGTAGATACCTACAGCCTCCCGGACGGTGGTATCATCCATCTCCAAAAGCTTGGTAAGTTCCAAAGATGCTTTGAGGTACCAAGCGTCCTGTCTACCAAAGTCCGCCAAGCAGATGGCCCTCAGCTTTCTGGCCTGACGAATGGCCACAGATATGTTGCTCATAGAGACCAATACCGTGTATTCTTGGAAGATTTCGAAGCCACGAGCAGTATCCATTGTCAAATCGTGACGAAGATCGATGTAGTACGACCACAAGTGCTCATACCACCTCAACACGTCTGGCTCACGCTCCTTTCTCCGAGAGCGACTGCTTTTGCAGAGAGCGAGGAGATCCTCAATTAGCATGGAGATGGACTCGAAATCATCTTCGTCTGGCCCTGTTTCGAGGGCTCCGCACACATCGTCGTCATCATCGATGCAAATATTAAGCTGCAAGGCTCAAGCGTGCAATGGCCGCCGCAACCTGTAACGTGAAGTGTTGAGTACGACTCAAGTGACCTTTGCACTCGCCAAGGATGGCTTTCCAGAACTGGAGAGCCTCTAAGTGCAGCTCTGCCTCTTCCAGACGAAAGGAGAGAGCATTGGCAGTGTCCTCGCTCGATACGTCCCATCGGAGTATGTGCTGCCTGCAGCACCGAATGACGGAACTTAGTAGACTTCTTGCCTGTTGCTCTTCGTTGGTCAATGTGTACATCTGGGTCATGATCACAACCATCTGAATACATTCGCGAGCGTAGTATTCAGGGAGGCGGAAGTTCTCTCCATCAGATGAGAGGACTTGTGGCCAAAGTCTGTCAAGAGACTTGCGGCAGATGCTGATGGCCATCGTTTGTTGTTCCTTTAAGCGATGCAAGACGGCGAGGTCTCTATACAGAAATGACAGTATCAGTTCCGATCCTGTCCTTGGCCAGTAGAATGTTGTCCAATGTTCAACCAGAGGAAATCCCCAAGCGGATTCTCGACACCCTTGTAGCAGGCAATTAGTGCAGAATAAACTTGAAGTATCTCCCTGGAGAGATCATTCGAATGCGATTGATGGATGTCATCAAGAACGCGAAGGATACCAGGCGCTTCCTGATGCGGATCGAGTCGAAGGAGCAACTGAGATATTTCTCGCAGTTGGATCAGCGAGGCCATGACTGGTTGGCGATCTGTAGTCATGTAGTTGTGCGCTAAGAGCCAAAATCCCTTGAGGATGGAGGTAGCCTCGCACTCCGGAGATAGCTCTCGGAGTTTATCAGCCAGCTGCGAAGAAATAAGAGTGAAGGCTACAAAAAGATCCTTCTGGCTACTAAGTTTCTTGAACTGTCCCTGGAGGAGAACCCAAAGCTGATGAAGCTTGGCTTTGGAAATGTCAGTCATGCCTCTATCTTGGTAATGCTGGACAATGCGGCACACCGCGGATAGTGTAGCCTCATTCCACGCTTCCAAGACCGGCGCAGCGTCAAAGACGTCCTGACAAAACTTCTGGGCATCGCTCATGCTATCGCTATGCTCCAAGGCATCGATCAGCAGGTGGAAGAGCTCAATAGTCTGGCTGGCAAACAGCCCCCTTGTGCGACAGCACGCTTCATGCATGTCGTGTAAGTCGTCGGCAGCTTCTGAGAATCGCATCTCAGATTTGTACAGGTATGCAAGACGATGGGCAACGGAAAGGGTCTCGTCATGGCTGTCTCCCAACTCCTGCCTGTGGACGCTCCAGAGGTACTTGCAGACCTTGTCTCCACGTGATGGTAGGAGACTCTGGGGACCCAGGACAAAGAATATGTAATTGGCTCCAGAGGTGGCTTGAGGGCTAGGATCTCCGTACATTGCGACAGTGCCTTCAAAGGCTTCGATGAGCCTCTCCAGACTAATTTGCTGCTGGGTAGATCCCCGTGTCTTTTCGCAATGCGCCAGGTTGATCATGGTCCGAATCACAGATGGAGCGTGGGAGCCAAACAAGGCCCTTCGCAGAGCAAGGGTCTTGGACAAAGCGTTATCCAACCTAGAATAGCCCGGGTGCTCGGCTCGAAGGTAGTACCATTCTGCCAGCGACATAACAAACGAGTCGGGTATGATGGAAGACATTTCGGCTGGCACATGACTGAGAGTTTTTCGGAGGAGGTCAACGACTTTTCGTAATGGTCATACCAGTTCTTCAAAGAGTAGACTAAGAGGTTGTCGAAATCAGTGTACGAGGAAGCAGCTGCCCACTTGCTTCGAGAAGGATCCTGGAAAACAAGGCCGACCTTGTTCTGTTCGAAGCTCTCACGGATGTGTTTCAGACAGTCGAGAGCCACTTGGCGATGAGAAAGATGAAGGGATAGAGGGATCTTTCCGTGCAGGGACATATACTGTATCCTGGCTTTGACCAATGCGTCGACAAACTGAACACATCCGTTGCGTAAAGTGACGATGCGAGCCAAAAACGAGTTTGAGCTGACCGCGCGTCCTGACCGAAACCTTCGAAGCCAGTTGCTAATAGCGACTGATCCTTGCTTCTCGAGCTCTAGCACCTCGACGGGTCGCTTACTGACCAAGAGCCAAGACAATAATGTCTGCAAGTCCGGATTCTTAAAGTCTATCTTGGGGATGACATGGTCGAGCATGCCCTGGGCTGTCTTTGGCGTCTTGCAGACGATATCCGGCATGTGTGCGAGATCCTGCTCTGACTCCAGAAGGCGCAGTATGAGTTTAACTTCCAGCAGAGAGGTCCACTGTCTTTCGGCAATGTGTCGCAGGAGTTCCTGGCGGATATGAGCCGACAGGACAGAGAGTGTTGCTGACGCTGCCATTGCGCCCTGTAGAAACAAGCGAGCCGTTTCGACAAATGTCAGTCCGCGAAAGAGCGTAGATTTGGGCCCCTGAGGTGACATTGGCAGCGTCTGGGTCAGTCAAGGCTAGACATCTGCCACTAACGCATTTCGACGTCAGCTCTCGTAGTTTCGTGAGGAGCTGATGTCCGGTACAAGCACTGCCGTCGGAGAAGATTCCATCAACGACGATGGCAACGTTTACGCCAACTTTGGAAATTGGTCTGCTAGTAGTTCCCCGAGCAGATCTTCGGAGCGAGCCACAGTCTCGTGCTCACAGCGCTTCGAAACGTCGTTGATGGCAGAAAGGAAGTCTATATCACCGACAGATTGATCCAGGAGCTGACGCAGCAAAGACTTGATAAAACATATCGTGCTACTACCCGAACCTTGTGAAGATGCTACGAATTGATTAGTACAACGAGGAATGCCAACTTATGAAAAGTTGGAAGCCTACCGAATGATGCGCGCAGTAACTTTGCATCTACTGGGAGAGCCAACTGCAAACGCTCGACCAGGTCGGAGGTCATCTCCTCTTCTCCATATCCCGCCTCGCCAGTCACCAGCAAAAGCCTTAACGGTGCCTTGAAGAACCTGACAGGAGGCTCAATACAATCGAAGACGTCTGCCGCTGCGCCTCTTGCAGGGAGAAAAATGGGAAGGGGGGTTAGATTGTCACACCACACAGCAACGCGCAAGCTAGCTCCATAGATCGTGATCTTCCCCGTCCTTCAGAGTGACCGTATATTGCCGTCCTCGTATGATAGGTCTCGTTTGATTCGATAGCGGCTGCAAGAGGCTGGCTGGGACAGGCCTTGCGGCAACGGCAGAACCGGAGTCACTTCGACTACTGACACCACTCAGCAGATGCACGCTGACCTGAATCTAGCATGGTGATATGCTAATATGGGAACAAGCCTATTGATAATTGTGATATTAATTTGGTACATGTTGAGGTTCCCTGATTCTGGTGGGCCGGCTGCCCGTACTAGCGAGTTCCTTCTCACATGGGCGACGGAGGCACCACCTTAAAGTCGCAAGCTGAATTGAAAGAATTTGAACTGCTTCAGCCATCTCTTCGGGCTAGTATACCTGCCTGTCTTAAGCAACTGATTATTATATTGCCGCCGTTATTTTTCTTTTGTGTGCTCCAAATAGGCGCACAATCCGCGTCTCTCATCACATCAGCTCATAAGAACTAGACCATTCTACTTGTCCCTACCAAGGCCACTTTGCGTGCCTAAATTACTATTTGCAAGCAGATTACACCAAGCAGGACGCTGGAGATACTCAGCCATGTCTCGCCGCGAGAACGAGAACAGGATCGCCAGCATGAGGCGGCCTTTACTTCCTCAGCAGGAGGACACATTTGACGATCTGGACAACAGCTTCACTATCGGCCCCGAGGCTCGTTAATTTTAGCAGCGTGGTCCTTAACGTTAGGCTAAGAGGGGGGGACGCAGTTCTCGCGTTGCCTTTTCGCAGGCCTTAGCTAGCTGGCTAAGATTGCTTTATCTTTAGCTAGTCTAATAAGTGTAGGGCATATGGGACTGATAAAGGGTAACTTAGAGTATCTATCTAAGTGGGAGATCAGGACCTACTTATACACGGCGTGCTGTGGCTAACCTACATAAGGCGAGGATTTTAGCATGGCTGGAGCGCGAAGGGCGACTAAATCAGTGCCCGGCAGCGACGAATTCTTCGTCCGAGCGAAGAATTTGGCGTGGCCTGACCTTGAAAGACGACCAAGTCGGTGCCCGGCCGCGATAAATTCTTTGTCCGGGCGAAGAATTTAGCGTGCACTTACACCAGAAGACGACTAAGTTAGTGCCTAGCAGTAATAAATTTTATATAGGTAGTAGCTATACTTTTACTTTTTCTTCTTATTTTAACCCGAAGCCTAGAGACGGGTTCTCACTTTATAATCTGCTGCAGGAACACAACCCCTCCGCCCCACTACCCTACCCTCCATTATATAGCCTCTTATGTTCTTGCTACCATTATAGTTATTTCCAGGTCCTTTAACGCAGATCTAAGAAAGGCTGGTTATGAAGCATACTAATGGCACGGCAGCTAACCACCACTAAATATAAACAGATTCAGCCTTTACTTCTCACCCAGAAGTCGACTCGTAAGATAGCTAAGAAGGTTGAGTGCAGCGAGCGCACTCTTTGTCAAATCCGCTTAAACATACGCCGGTTCAGAGCCACGCGACTACCGCTAAATAAAACCGGCCGTCATTCAAGTATTACTACATGTATGCGAAATGCACTGCGAGACTAGTTAAAAGATAAATCATATATAGACTGTAAAGAAATAGCATTATATCTCCGAGATGAATTTGACGTAGAGGTATCAGTTAGCAGCGTCACCCGGACTATGCAATTAATTAGATAGTTGAAAAAGATAACACGTCGCGTCGCGAAGCAAAGAAATTCAGTACTGCAACATCTGTATCACTATAAGCTTTCAAAGTATAAGTCATATTATTTAGCCTTTATTAATAAGTCTGGATGTGATTCTTTAACAGCTTAACGACGGAAAGGATGGCTCCTATAGGAACTACGCCAGTACATGTCTCAGAGTTTAAACGTGAGGCCAGGCATCAGATTATCTCAGCTTACGCCCAGGATAGAATTGTATTATCTTGTGTTTTTCAGAGGCTCGACGGACTACGTTATATTTGAGGATTTTATTAGGCAGCTGCTTTGTCACTGTGGAACGTTTCCGCAGCCCAAGTCCGTTCTAGTAATGGATAATGCGAGGTTTCATAGACAATGGAAGCTCAGGGAGCTTTGTTCTGCCGTCGGGGTTGAGATTATCTTCCTCCCACCATGTTCGCCTGATTTGAGTCCTATAGAAGAACACTTCGATAAGGTCAAGGGTTTTATAAGGAAAGAGTGGTACACTCGCGATACCAAAGGGCAGCCCTTTAGTCACTTCCTCAAATAGTGCATAGGCCAGGTGGGTGCGAAACGAGAAAGTGCAGACGGTCATTTTCGCCATTCAGGCATTATAATAGAGTATCCGCAGTGATATCAGTACACTTGAGAAAACTCATTTACTTTGTGAATCAGGGAAAGTCCATATATTAGATAATGCGGAGCATAGCTAGGAGTGATACAAGATTATCTCTTTCTACTGTCGCTATACCGCCTTCGATTGCGCTTAGGCAGACATTATAAAAGTTGCATTTGCCCAGCCTGCATATATAGTGTATCTTGCGTCCCTTCTCGCGACTCGCCACCTGTCTCTTGCTGGGAACTCCGCAGTTGCATGTTGGATTGTTAGGGTCATTCCCTCGATTATCGGCAAATACAAGGAACTTCCTGCAACAGCTGCACTTATAATACGGACGTCCTGCGTTTCCGTTCCGATTTGATGAGCGAGTTATATGTCTCTCACTCAGTCCTCCGTATTGAAAGCAGGTAGGAGGCTCCTCCGGAGTTCCGTCGTCAAAATTTATATAGATCTGTACCTACTTCGGGTAAGCTTAGATTCGTCGTGGATAATATAGGTTATAGTTATATACTATGCTGAACTACTATGGCAAGATATTGCTTTAAGAGAGACGAATAGTTAAACATAATGCTTAGAGGACTTTGGAGATATATGGCTGTAATATAGCTGCAGTGTTAACCGCAAGCATTAATAACTTTAAATGCAGTGGAATAATTTTAAAATTATAGTAAGAGCCATTCCTGCACAGTTAACAAATGCGGATAGACCTATATTAATACGACGTAATAAAGAGAAAAATCGGAGCTGTGACTACGCAATTCCATTAGCGAAATTTTCACAATGTCTTATCATGAAGGTTAAATACTATAGGAAAGTATTTAGTAAAGAAGCTATGAGGAGGATTATCCTATCTCTATATATATATATAATTCTAGAACCTATTCAAAACTGCCGCTAATCTCACTGATAAGTATATTTACTTTTCTTCTTCTAATTCTTTACATTAGTCTACCATGCTTACCCACTGATGTGCTATGCCTCGTGGTATCTTATGAGAAACGAAAAATTTGGTTTCCTCTTTATGTGCTTCAAACAGCCAATCAAGAGGAAGACGCGCTTAGAATGTAAGCTTAGCAATGGCATGGAACTCTTTTTCTAACCGGGATCGTCCACCTGTTTGCAGTGCCAATCACAGTAGTGCTCTATGGCTTTGTCTCTATGACCTGCAATTTTAAGCCTCTTAGGAGGTGGCGCTGTCTCAGCTGTCTCAATCCCAGGCATTACATTGGGATTTGATGGCTGCTGGCGGAAAGCCGCGAGCTGGGTGTTATTCACGTCTCACGTCTTACTAATTAAAGTTTAGTTGCATACTCATTACACCACGAGGCAGGCAATAGATCGCAATTGCAGCTATCAATCCGACAACTCCAGTGACTTATAACGTTTCCTAGTTCGCCTAGCTACTTATACACCCTTCAGGATATCCCGAACAAGGGTCGTGGCCTCGTCGCCGTCACGAAAATTACTAAGGGCACCCGTATCCTACTGTACTTGGCGAGCGCCAATGGTTTGCATATTACAATTCATGAGTCGCCGCTTCCTGGAAACCAATCAGAGGCAGAATCGACGATATTTGAATTAAGGATGCTAAAAACTTTAACGATTGGCGGAATATGTTGTTATTTTGCCGAGTTAATGTCTTAACGATGCCACTATGATAGCGCTCACAAGCCCTCGGATGCCTAGAAATTACACGCAGGACGATATCGAGCTGAAATCTGAATTTGCGCTAAGCTAAAAAGAGGCGCTGGCAGCTGTTGCCTACTAATCTAAGGCGCTTCAGCCGCTTCTATAAAGAGTAGTATTATGCGGCTGGGGCGATGCTAATATAGTCTCTTGATTTGAAGGAGCTTCTTCTTAGAGTAGAATCCTTAATTTAGCCCCTCTTTCTTAGAATGCAGGCTGAGCGCTAATTATATAAAGCGCATTAATAAATAAGTATACTTATCAGCAGCTGTATTATTATAATAAGTATCTGGGTATGTATAATAATTTTCACTAATATATCTATTATAATAAACCGGGGTCCTAGACCTAAGTATAGAATAGATTCCTAAGGGATAAACTGTTAGTTTATATAGATGGCTTTAGCAGGTGAGCTATTTAGGTTTATGTTGGCAGAGAGGTTAGGTTAGTATTTAGGCAGTAACAGTAATAGATATTTATATAGTAAGGCTTTTTAATTAAGCAGTAGATGTCTAAGTTTTAATCTATATTAAAATGCAGTGCTGTGTTAATAACTGGCTATTTAAACTATTTAAATAAGTAATATAAATGTGACTTATATATCTAGTTATCTTAAAGTCCTTAATATACTTAATCCTTAAGTTCTTTAAGTTATCCTTAATTTACTTAATAGTTAAGTTTATTAAGTAGTTCCTGATTAGCTAAACAGTTTAATATTTATCTAGTGCTGCTTATTAAAGGTGGCCTATTATTATAACTATAAGGTTAGGTTATAATATAATATCCCCCTCCTATTAGTCTTATCCTTAAGACCTTTACTTGCCTTATTAAAACCTATAAGTCCCCTACTTCTTTATAAGTGTCCTCTTATTTATATATCCTTTTCTTTTTATACTAACTATAATAGTTAGCAGTAAGCGTAAATATTCTAAATTTTCTTAAGTACCTTAGTAATAAGCTTTAAAGTAATTAATCTTACTTAAGCTATTAATTATAAAACCTTATAAATACTATAAAAAATATAGTTATTAGTGTTTTATATCTAAGACTGATTCTCTTTACTATTTAAGCTATGTTTATTCCTAGCAGCCTAGCTATAAAGCTTTTAGTCTATTAGCGTCTTAACTTTATTATATAGCTAATAAAGGAGCTAATTTTAACTCTAAGCTAGAGAAGGCTAAAGAAGCCTAGCTTAAAGCAGGTGCATATATTAAACGTCTTTATATATAAAAGAAGGAATAGGCTAAAAAAATACAGAGGGCTATTGCCTGTAAAATTAATAATTTAAAAGAGTTAGAGCAGGTAGAGAAAGCAGAGCATAAGGCAGCAGAGGCTATACACTAGGCAGAAATATCTATACTTAACCTAATAAATTCTAATATCTTAACTTCTTTTATTAACCTTATTAATTAGGATTAGTTTCTGTTAAATCTTTTACTATTAACCTTTATAAGTTTAACTGTTAATAAAACTTATTAACCAGGGCCTTTAAGTGTTTTAGATTCTTAATAGGTTTTTATATATTTTTAGTGTTATTATAGTTTTT